>NC_143439.1:3854166-4160000 GCF_987193195.1 Phasianus colchicus | reverse complement strand
TCTATGATTCTGTAACATAAAGAAGCCTGTACTAAGTATCCATTCACTGACTTCATTAATTACATGGATGGTGGAGCAGAGAATGTTAATTGAATCTCCACCAAGGTGAGAGGGACAGCACCTAAATTTCAGGACAATACACAGATGACAAACTGTAAACATCATACATAATAGGACAGGAGAGACAGGATGGAAAAGAAAAGTGTCTAGTTTGCAAATATGCAAAAAAGGATTCAAGAACTATAGTGCATCAGTAACTGAAAACCTGCTCCCTTCTCTAATTATCATGAGTACAGCTCTGGTATTAATTTGATTGATTACTGGGGTCCAAAAAAGATGGGAGTTAACTTGACAAAGCTTGAAGATTAGCAGGTGGTTCAGAGGTTCAGGAAAGAGGATATGAGACAAGGCTGAGCAACATTGTAGATTAAATATAAAACTGAATGAAGTCATAAAGAAAACTTTATTAAGTAAAAGGATGTAGAACAAAAGAAAAAGTAGTTTATTCCTGCATTTCAGTGGTATACAGAACAAGAAGTAATGGAACAGCAAAGCTGAAGCAAAAAAGATTATATGTAACGGAAAGGACAGAGGTGATGACATGGGTGACTACTGAATCTCCATTATTGAAACAATATTGAAACAAGCTAGATAATTTCCAGGTTTTGGATAAAGTTGAAACCTTGATATAGTTGAAAATGATGTGGTTGATGCTCCTGATACAGCTATAAATCATGAGGAAGCATAGTACCTAGAAGTAACTAGGGAGATGGCATTTAACATAGGTTAGATGGGTATGGTCACATAGATTGCATTTAAGTTCATATAAAATTAAGTGCTGTGGCCATATTAGGAAGGTTAAGGAACATTTTGTCAATCATTCATAACAAGAGGATCACGCATGATAT
Source organism: Phasianus colchicus (assembly GCF_987193195.1). Lineage (NCBI taxonomy): Eukaryota > Metazoa > Chordata > Aves > Galliformes > Phasianidae > Phasianus > Phasianus colchicus. Next base: position 4,159,092 of record NC_143439.1, on the reverse strand, counting down.
TTATGTGAGATTGCCACAGAATAGGAATTTACTAGTCTTAAATCTATAAAACCTTATTAATAGACCTCAAAGAAGACACCTGCAAAGAGCAGCTTTCAGCTAAATTTACTAAATCCCTGGATTCACTCACCTATATTTCATTTAAAAAAATATTTAATATATGCTACTTCATTAACAAGATGTTATAGAATTACTACTCAATAAACTAAAATTTCAGAGTTCTTCAGAAAACTTGGAAAGTTTGAAATTCCAAAAGGAATATTATATTTTGCTCTCTGGATTTTGCTGAGTAATTAAATAAGTTACAATTTATATTTTTGCACTAACTTTTTGACAGAAACCAATTCAGAAGAGATATTCTGTGGTTTTCTGCATTAAAGATGCAAATAACTGGAAAAAGGTGAACAGAAGGCATTAAATGATGACCAAGTGATTTTTTTTCCAAGTACATACTTGACAATATAGCAAACTCAATTATTCCTCACGATTCACATTTCATGCTTAGATGCACATAAAATCCATTGTTCTAGTGCTCTCATGGCTTTCAAAGTTGTTATTTACAGAGTTTCAAGATGACAGCAACATAGCTATAACTTTTTTGCTGGACTTCAGTTCATTTGTTTGTTCCTCCCTGTGGTAATTTCATTATATCTTCTGCCTGTGTTCTAAATCCCACTGCTACAATTAGATCTGAAATTTAGAGCTACCAGACTGTAGAGTTATGCTACCTACTACCTACTATCCAAGGGCAATTTAACCATTAATTACTGGAGCACCAGTGAGCATTCCTCCTTTCTACTGATCAAGATCCTCAGAGCTCAAAAACTTTCCCTCATCCCTACATGTAAATCTCAAGGCTGAATGTCCCATTAATTTCACACTGAATAGTAAGTCTTAAATCATCCTTTAAACTACCTCATAAATTCAATGGAAATGAAGTAAAATCTGGAGAATTGGAATGAAAAATGCAGGGGAAATCCACCATGGAGAGCAAAATTCTGGATGCTTTTACATTGCTGTATCTGTTCATGGATCCATTTCATGGATGAAAACGTTGAAGTGTATACTTCATAAACACTGACATAGATTCTGATTTTACATACTTTGCCCCTGTGAGACCGCATCTGAAGTACTGGTTTTCCCACTACAAGAATGATGCAGAGATGCTGGAGTGGGTCCAGAGGAAGGCCTGCAAAAACAATCAGAGTACTGGAGCACCTTTCCATTGAAGAAAGATTGAGAGGGCTGGGCTTATTCAGCCTGGAAAAGAGAAGGCTGTGGGAAGACCTCATTGTGGCCTTCCAGTACTTGAAGAGAGCTTATAAATAGAAGGGAAAACAACTTTTTACATGGGCAGATAGGGATAAGACACAAGGAAGCAGTTTTGAACTAAAAGACAGTAGGTTTAGATTAGATGTTAGGAGGAATTTTTTAATCAGAACTTCAAGAGGCCTCAGCAACAGTTATCCTGAAAGGTTGTGTACGCCCCATCCATGGAGATGTTCAAGGCCAGGCTGGATGGGACCCTGGGCAGTCTGAATTGCTGGATAACAGCCCTGCAGGGGGTTTGGGCTAGATGATCTTTAAGATCCCTTCCAACCCAAACTATTCTATGGTTCTACACATGATATTTCCAGTGTATTTCTGATGCAGGCCTTGTATTTTACTTTCTCTTTCATTTCTCTCCTCCCCTTTCACTTTTTTTTTTTCTTCATATATTCCATCTCATTTAGCATACAGAGACCGAGAATATATTGCTTGGATTTTGTTGCTGCTCCTGCAGGCATACTACTAAATTCCTTCTAGACATATAGCCTAGAGCCTTATGTTACTGCCATTGTTTCTCTGGAAGTAACATTAGACTTACTCTCTTCAATCTCAGCTGTTTTCTTTCCTTTTTGATAAAAACTTTACATTTATGTCAAGGTTATAAATCTCCTCTGCCAAAAAATCTTCTACCTATACCTTTTTTCCCCTAATCTCTACTCTATATGATATATGAAATATATTGATGGAAGACCCGAAGGTATTCACAGGTCTCTGTATTACAGAGGTTACTAATTTATATTAATAGCTTGTGACCTTGTAAAAAGTACAGAAATGTCAGGAGGTAGTAATGAGGACATTTTATCCCTGAACATACAAGAGTTTTGCCTGATAAAAGATGAGAGCAAGAAGAGATAAATGATTCTTTTCCTGATACTAAGAGAAGACCTCAAAAAGCACTAAGCATATAAGGTCCTCTATACAGAACAAGGCACAAAATATTTTTTGGCCATTTTGATACATGGCCACATAACTTACGTTTCAGAGCACAATTCACTCTGCTTTCTGAAGATGAAGAGCAGTCAAGCCTGAGGAAACCATCACCTTAACTGTACTTAGTAGCCCAATGTCCCTGTGTCATCTACAGTTGCTTATGATTTACTAAATAGGCGACATTCCTTGCAAAATATGAATTCACAGATTTCATATATTGAAATATATTCTGAGTACAGTTATACTACTATGCTGATATTTTCTGACTTCTACTTCTGATGCATCATTTTCCTTATGGAGTTACGGTCTCAGGTTGCAAAATTAATGTACTTAGGTTGCAGAAAAGACAAGACTGCAGACAAACATGGCTGTGTACTTTTGTTTTTGGTCTTATTCATCATGCACAAAACTCTTAAACAGAAATCAGATTTAGTTTGTGCTCCTATTCAAAAAAAAATATTCTCTTTAAATTTGAATACTCATATACCAGTTTATTCACTTGGGTCAGTATGTGCTTATATGTTACTTCAAAGGTATTTAATTTTTATTTTGTCCCAATAGGGCTGTTTTCAATTTGACTGCCTATTAGCATTGACATTTTCTCCCTAAGGCTTTGTTTTTGTTCTTTTAAAACACAATTGGGAAAATTTCATGGAGTTTATGCAACTTTCATCCCAAAGAAAATATTTGTTTGGTCTTTGGCTATTCTGCTGCTGACATTTTATGACATTTTCCATTTTATCTTCTTCTTGATAGTTTTGCATTTCCTTTAAAGTAAGCTAGTCTTTATGAAAGTGTTTAATCTGCTTTCTTTTTTCCCCTGCATATTTGTTTCCTTTATGCCCTCTGCATGAAGTATATTTTACATTGGGCAGAAGCTAAATGTGTCTTCGCTGAGACCCCCGTTTTTTTTTTTTTTTTTTTTTTTTTTTTTTTAATCATTCAGCATCATAGCAGACTACTTTGTAGATATTTGCTTTAAAACTAAGTAAGCAAATCTTGTAACAACTTAATGTTGGAAGTTCATGTTCGAAAAGGCCAAACAGAGAGACTTCTTGTTTCACCTGCTGGCATATGCCAATGCTGACTGATTACTAATCTTTACAGGACACTTAGTGTGCTGACTAAAACCCAAGATATTTTTTTGCTTTTTGTTCTCCTTAACAGTTGTTTCAAAGGTGTCAAATTGGATGTGGTTGGATCTACAGCTGCACTGCTAATGATGAATACAGCTGAAGAGCTTTCAAACAGAGATATATGATGTATCTCTCAGGCACCAGAGATGAAACACCTGCCAAGATGTAAATAGCGTTGTGTCTTACAACTGTGGGATCATAAACAACTGATGCTTATAGGATCATAAACAACTGATGTTTATAACTGCATTTTTAGAGGCTCTCAGTCTTAGCACAATAATAAAAGTAATTGGCTAATTGGAAGTCAGCTACCAGAAATTAGAAGTTTTAAGGTTAAGTTTAACAGAGGTGATATGCGCTTTCTTAATCAGTCTTAAGTTTCAGAATGACTTTGGTTGGTACGGAGAAGATGACAATTTGAATTAGCAGTGCTAAGGAATTAAAGAAATGTTTTCTGAAAACAAAGGCTCAGCTATATGGCTAGCCTCTGGATTATGTCATTCAATTATTAATCAGTGATATTGAGTTTTTGTAGTTTCAGGTTTCCACATACCAAGTGATCACCTACTGTGCGTACAAGAGAGGGGCAAAAATTTGAAAGAGAATTGGATTTCCCATATAATCAAAACTTTCCAAAAGTCAAACATTCTCAGTGTGTTTTTCATGGCAATTTTATTTGTATTTTTTGGGGTGTAGGTGGCGAGGTGTTGGTAGCTGGAAGGTCTGCAGGGGTGGCCTGTGCTGAACTGCCCTAGGCTGAACACATGCACATCCAGTCAGTTCCGCAATGAATCCACCACAGAGCATGGCTAGATTCATCAACCAAGTTGGTGGTACTGCTAATGGAAGCATGTTTAAAAAAGGGTATAGACTGCCTGTATAATCAATGAAAATTATATAAAGGAATATTATATAACTTAATAATATTAAGATGTTATAATAAAGAAATAAGCAAGAGAGTTAGGCACAGCAAGACAAAGAGAATAAATAGGAGACTTACCCATGTCATAGGCTTGCTCAGGAAACTCCAGTGGAGTAAATCTTCCGAAGAGAGAGAGATCCTTTCCCACTGGTAGTCAGCTCTTAAATGGGTCTAGGAGAGGTGCAGCCAGGCTCCACCCCTTCCTGGAGCACAGGTGAATTGCTTTCACCTGTGCTCCCAGGGCTGACTCATTGCTCACCTCAGGTGACTAATCAGAGGTTCAGGCCGTGACTCAGCAGTTCCCATACATTGCCAGGCAGAGATCAGGAGATGCTCTGTTGCAGAGCAGATATCCCCTGTAGATTGTGGAGAGCCCAGGCTGGAGCAGAAAAGTGTGAGGAGTCAACAAATCACGTGAATGTCTGAATTTCCTAAATATATGTAGTAGTTACACAGCATCTTCGCATGTTCATCATTTCACAACTCAGATAACAAGGATAAAAACTGTAACGTTTCTGGATTTATCTGTTTTATGGAATACTATAGTTCTAACCAAGCATAACTAAATTTTAAAAATGTGTTTCTCTCCAACTGTGCTGTTGATTTATACCACTAATAGGCTATCAGAAAGGACCGGGTAAGTGAGCATGTTACTCAAAAGTTTGTTCCTGTTTCTTATTCCTGGTTGGGTTTTTGTTGTTTTTGTAACCATTTCCAGTTTTTTAATCTTTTTAATTTCTTAACATAATTTGGGGTTATTTTCTGTGTTTTCTCACAGTTCCTGAATTGCTACTAGCTCTGAGAAAACGTGCCTTGTGCTCACACCTCTAGCATGAGTGGCAATACTGTATTGCTATCAGTATAGAGATATACTGATAACCTTGTTCAAGCAGATTCAAGCAGATTTTGATACAGGCAAAATATCCAGTTTGGTTTTGATTAAAACAGTACTTGTCCATAGAATAGATATATTCTTACTTGTGTATCTTAGCATTAATGCTTATCTTGCATGAAGCCATCAGTACCTGAAGAAGCTCCAGACACCATCCGAATCACTTCTGCTATTGGCAGAAGCATACATAAAGAGAATAATCTCTGCAGAACTGCTGAATACCCTTCTCATTCTAGCAAAGAAGAACCAGGGAGGTGATGAAGACTTCTTATCATGGGCTCTCCAGAACTGAAGCCACATGACAATATGCTGGATGCATTAGGAGGTAAAAACCTGTCATGAGTTATGCTTCTAGAGTTTCACAAAGAAGCTAGGATGTTATTGCCCAAGACTGACCCAGGTTATTCCACTGACAATTCAACTTTCATTTGCTACAGGATAATGCTGATGAACTGTCTGTATGATTTGTCCTCATATAACTTGTGCGTAAGGAAAATTAATGTATTCATGTTGCCTTCATATCAAAAAACAGTTAACTAGGCAGCACTGTCCTTACACAGGAGTGGCTATCATTATAAATCTATACAGACAAGCTGAATGCTTTCCCCCACATAAATATTTCTCTATACCTTTATATACATTCTGACGCTGAAGATAATCTCTAAAATAATGCTGTTCCCTGTTCTTTTTTACCACTAGTCTGTGGTAGAAAAGTTCTCCTTAGATATATGATCCCACAAACCTCAAAGACCCCAGAGATACCATGAAATGTCCAATGCTAGTATTAAAAAAAATAATAACTGCAGTAAAAAGGGTCTTTGTAGAGATGTTACGAGGTGGAGTAGATGACTGGAATGTGCTTTATATTCTCTGTAGCTTTAACTTTGTTTCAGTTTTCTCATGGGAAGTACAAATTATATCCCTGGCTATCATTTAAGTGACATTTTGCAGATCACATAGAGCTATATAAAAAAACTCATACGCATTTGGAGCAGGTTTAATTCAGGCTTGATCCATTTCAAGAAATTGCATTCTCTCACTATAAATCATTATTTATAGATCCCCCTATTAAATGTTAAGGTTTCCGTAACAGCTGCCTCTTTTTAATTGCAACTCCTTTTCCAAACAAAAGCATTATGGCTTGCTTGTTTTCTGGTATGTACATTTAAACTGATCTTTAATTTACCTTATTATTTTTGGCAATATCAAATAAAGGCAGACATATTGAGAAACTATCCAATATTTACATATTTATTATGCTAAGTGTGGTTCTAGAAACAATTAATCACAAGAGCTTTCATCTTTTTAAACACTTTGTGCAGCTGTTAGAATTCAATCGCCACAGGTATTGAGATAAAGAACGATAATAATGTACTGATTAAATCTCAGTGATAATTCCAATAAAACTGGTGATATTTGCTTGTAATTTTAACTGTTTGAAAACTTACAACTAAAGATTTCCAAAATTGCTTCCAATGTAGAGTGAAATGCTTTTAAGCCTAAATCAAAGTCTAGTGTTTGGGGTCGTAGTACAATGGCCTGATATACACTGCTTTTGGCTATAGCTGTGCTGGGTAAAGCCTAAATCAGAGTCTAAATCAGTGAAGATTTAAACCTTTTATTCTTCTGAATTACCACTCTTCCACTTCATCAGTACTCACATGAGACTCAATCCTGAGTGAGTTTTACCCCTGCAATATATTACTGCACTGAGAAATATGATTGCAACATCAGTTAAATTGATGCTGTTAAATGAGCTTCAAAAATCATTCACACACCAAAACAAACAAACAAACAGACAAAAAAAACAGTATAAATAGACTAAATGTCCACAGTTTCTTAACTTTTGAGATTTACTATTAAAGAGACATAAACACTTTTGCTATATATTCCATAGAATAATATTTCCTCTCCCAGAGCTTCAACAGATTTACATTATTGTTGTGGCCTAAGAGGAGTCATTGCAATTTCAATTCCTGTCTAAATCATCTGTGAACTGTTATTAATTTCAAGCATTAAAGCTGTGCATGTGTACCTTCTCCAGCAGTCACCCAAAACAGCTGTATCGTTTTGATCAGATGTGCAGGCCATCCAAAGTGATCACATTCAACTGACTTTTATTACTTATTTTTTTTTACCACCATATTTCAGGCGAAGCAATCAGATGTTAGAATAAACCTGATGAAAATAGTTTATTAATGCATCATTGAATTAAGCAGGCATCTCTTGTTCCAGCTTACATTACTGTGCTTAAATACAGAGATAAGAGTATACAAATGTTCTTGGGGTCGTGAGACAATGGTCTGATATACATTTTTTTTTGCCTACAGCTAAAGGTAAAGCCAGTGCAGTTCTTCACATCACCCTTCCCACTAATGTCTCCTTAGATCTATTGACTTAATCTAGGTATTGACTTTCCACATTAGCATAAGCTAATAGTAGGTGGTTTTTTTTCAAGCCAGATAATTTTAAAGAAGTTAGTGATGATTGAGTGCACTTTTAGGTTGGCAAATAGAAGTGGTGATAACTCTCTGAGGTGATGACACTGAAAGAAAAGCTATGAACTAACATTTTTAACTGTATGAGCTGCATCTGAATAATATATCTGACTTAAAACTCAGAAAGGCTGAGAGTCTGACTAAGAGTTTGAAAATAACTTGAAGTTGCATCTAGAGTCTGCAAAAGATCACCTATGTTCATTCTAGATAACATAACTGAGTCATTAGATACTGCAGTTATTTATATTTCATTTTTAATGATTTACTTGTGGGGCATTAATTTGAAACTGAATTAAGCTTTTCTTTTTATTTTTACAGTGCTCTTAAGTGTTGTACATGCATCTTCTGAATATTCATACTTCTGAATTCAAATGTGCAGGAGAAGTAATTTCCAAAACATATCAATTTCATGACATGTGTTAACAATTAAAGTTTTTATTTTAACTCAGTAAACATTTATACCTAAACTGAAAGTCGTTAAGTTCTGTTTTTATTGTATTTGACCATCATTAATATCTCTGACATCTATCATTAGTATTTCTAGTACTAAATGTCACAGATGTTGTAAGTAATATATTATTTTTTGTATTTCAGTCTAGACATATGGCTAGAAAATGGAACAGCTGTATTTGTTTGAACAGCCTGAAGGTACTGCTTCCTCAGCAGCAAAAATTCTTACGATGGACAAGTTCAGACTTCAGGAACAGTCCTACAAACTCTCATTATGATGAATATTCTTGGATTCATCTACAGACTGCAGTAATATCAAAAAAGATAAAGACAAAGAAATCATTTTGTGCCAAAATGAGACTTCTCAAGTCTATCCCAGTGTAGGGGTTGTTTGTTGTAAACCTTTTATTAAATCAGATAAAATTTCAATGTAACCAAAAGTAATTTGGAACGAACGTGATTTTGTTACATAGTCTGAAGTTAGAGATTTTATAAATGATTGAAAAGTTTGAAACAATATGTGTATGCACTCTCTTTGATCTCCAACTTCTAATATCTACTTGCTATTGTATTACTTTAAAATATCTTACCCTCTGAGGTAATTTGCTAATGAGACAACATACGTATCTGACCTTAATATGACTTTTTCAGTCCCTGGTATGAAGAATTTGATTGCTACAGATAATGTAATTCTGAGAAATTCATGCATGAAACTTAATAAGATAGAAAAGTATTTGAAGCTATTTGGAAAGAAAAACAAGTTATCAAGAATATAAGAGTATGTTAGAAAAACTACAGCTACAGAAGAATAAGGCTCTTTTTTATTGTAATGAAGCATCAACAGTGGTGAAGAAAATACATGGGTTCAAAAATGCCTTTAGGAAAATTTAATGAGAAAAACAGCAGCACTAATGCTTTATTAAGGCTCCAACTGCATGGTGCAATGAGCACTGGGTAAAGTAATACATCTTAAATTGATTACATTGATTAAAATCAACAGTCAAAGAATTATTTTCCTGTGTAAGAGAAAAACAGGAATTTAAGAATACCCAAACCAGTAAAAATCACAGTAAAGAAGAGGAATCAAGGCAGAACTTACAGATAACGAACTTATACGTTTTCATTCCTGTGAACATGTGGATTTCATGTTGTATGCAATCACAGAATGACTAAATATTATGGATTTTAATGAGAAAAACATATGAAATCATACAAAATTCCAACCAGCGAACAAGAAAACGAAAGTATTTTCCAAGAATCACCCTTTACTATTATTATTACATAGGAATCTTGAAAGAGGTCACAACAAACCCTTTTTCTTTTGATCCGTTCCATAAATATCAATTTCATGCTGAGATCAGTAGGATGAGTGACATGCAATTGGACATTGGGGCAATTCAAAACACAACTTCAGAAGTGCAAAAATCACATACGTGTTCTGAACTGTGTCTTGTATAAGCCATTTACATTGTTGGGCACAGAAACCCAAACAGTTTAAGGATCTGTCTTATTTAACCTTCTGATTTGTACAGTCATAACATGGCTAAATAAAAAGAACTGAACATTTGAATCTGAGCATGAACAGATGGAACAGGAGTCTAGAAAGGACTAGTTATAAATGTCACAGACAATAGAGCTGCACTGGTGAGATACTGCAATAGTCAAAGCAATGGAATGACACTATTAGACTTCTAGACCATAAATGAAAAAACAAATTACAATAGCATGATAAAAGCATAAAGAATGAAGAAACGGGTAAGGCTTTTGTTCTGTTTAGGAATACCAAATATCCATTTGTTCTGTTTTAACAAAAACCTGTTAAATAAAATATCAGAGTAGAGAATGATGTCCAGAATAGTGCATCTGGATTCCATCCTGTGTACAAACTGACAAAGCCATTATCAGAAGCATTTTTCTCACAGACATACACACAGTATTTTGAAAGGATCTAGGGGTGATTGTATAAAAAACATCAGCAAAATGCAGAGCCTGATTTCACTGGTGTGAGAACAGAAAGGATTGAAGATTATTTAATCATCATGCTTACTGGGATTACGCTGTGATTAAACCTGAATTGTGGAAGAGAGAGTCAACCGTCATCCAAAATCTGTTTTGTGGAATGAGAAGGTCTTTCTCTTTTCATTATTGTTTAAGAATGTTATAATTCCCTTGTCTTCATAATAGGTATGTATGCTAAAATCCTCTCTTGTTCTTAGGTAAGATGATTCCCTTGTACTTTTTAAATACCAGTTCAAATGCCAAAGAAGAAAGTTCTGCATTATTTTTCTACCACCATATACCATTATTTCCTCTCAGAATACAAGATGAAAATTAATAGTTATTATTGATATTTTGATCTAAAACCTAGAACAGGCTGTGTGAGAAATTTTTTCCAGTATATTTTCTTCAATTTCAACTTTCACTATTAGGTTAAATTTTATGGGATTTTTACCACTGCCTCTTCCTCCCATAAAGTTCCCTCATACAGACTATGTTAATACTAGTACATGCTAAACAACAACAAAATCCATATGGTATTATAGAATCACTGTTTTGTCTGTAGTTCTGTATCTTTTCTTGAATATATGAAAAAGGGAAGTTAAAATCCAGATGGTAGAAGTTAAATGTTACCTAATACTCAGGCTGCTAATCAGCTGTACTGCAAGAGATTAAGAAGTTTGAAAGAAAACAAAGCAAAGAAGACAAAAGAAAAATCTATTTGTTACTCTTCTTTTGTTCTCCTAAATTCTGTACGTAGTTGAACTGTTGTTCATGACCCCAAAGAAAGAAAAATATTTTAGCATCGTCAGATTGAAAATTGTCATATATAGATATGTGTGTGTGGTTGTACATGAACTTACATTTCATGGACAATACATATACTAGCCATGAACCAGAAAAAAACTTTGTGACAAAAAGGATCATTACAAACCTCAGACCGTGATTAGCAAATACTAAAATTCTGATGAAGACTAAAAATAGTTGTAGACTGGCACTATATAAGAACAGTAGTTTGGCAAAAAGAATTTTCCATCTACTAACTGTTGAGTATGGTTATTTCAAGTACCAAAGCTAATTTTACAAATCAAAGAGTTCACAAAAAGAAGAGAATTCACAAAATAAAATACTTGAAAATGAATTTTTAATCCACTCATATAATCTTCCTTGATTTCATATTTGGAAATGCTATATAATGAAGCTTTATCATTACCATTTTGTTCTGATTAAATACCATAATCTTCTTATTTGTGCAGATCCCTAGTGTTCCCCACTTTTGTTAAAAGCAGGGTTCTAATGAAGCTCATGAGGTGTCACTAGGTAATTATTACTTACAGTTTGAAATGAAGCTCAGTTCCAAGCCATTTGCATTTATGTGCTAAACCTAAATGATTAATGTAGATTTTTACACATTTTTAGGTTTAATTTTTCAGTCTAATGAAACTATAAATTTCAAGCTTTCAGAAATATTCCTACCTCTTATTTAATTCAATATGTAATTGAGAACATGCTTTTGCTACAGATGGAGAGTTTTTTTCAAATTTGAATTAATTTGGTGTTCTGCTGAGCTAGTAGATGAAGTACTACAGATTGCCTGATGTTCACTATGCTAAATCTTAGCTTTCAAGGTAATGAAATAAAATTTTAGAATTTCACAAGGTCAAAAATGTTCTCTGCAGAAATGACAGAATATATTCTGCTCACACTGCATGCAATGAATGACACTTGCAAAGTGCAAAGCTAGAAACAGTCTAAAGAAAATCCTACAATACTGAAGTAAATAAGTGCCAAGTTCAGTGCTAAGTATTTTTTTGTATACAATTTATACAGAAATTTATTTCATTTAAAACAAGAGTATTTTATGTTTAACTCATAGTAAAAACATCTCATGTGTATGGGAAATGTTAGGTTATGAGTAGAAGCAGTGGTTGAGCACCTGGAAGCAATTCACATGTGTGGCCAAAAAGAGAGAACTCTGGGGTCTGCTGCTCCCTAACCTTATTTAAGGTCTGATAGCCACAAGGGAAGCATCTCTACTTGGAGATCATCATCTTTGGGATGTTTGGTAAGCCCTGATTCTTGTAAAGGGGTGATTCCTTCTTTATTACTGAATTGTGACCACTACTTTCCTTCCAAAAGTTGTTTAAAGCAACTATATCTGCTGCCACCCATCCTTACCCTATGCAAATAGATTACAAAAGCATTATCCTTAAATTCAGGGAAATATTCCAAGTTACTAATGTGAGACTGACAACAGCTTTAGGAAGGGATTATGGGAGAGAATAAGAGAATACCTAGTAAAAACTTGCAACAGCTATGTATATAATAGTGAAAGAAAGTCAATTATAGTTACCTCAGAATTTGTGGAACTATTTCGTCCATTGATGAGTCTCTCAGAAAAGAGAATGATTGCCAAGATAGAAAAAAGCCTCCTTCAGCTACATCAATATCCTGCATTCTTGAAGAATGCTGTTTTCTTTGTTTCATAAACACGTTCCTTTAGTCCTTTACTGTTCTGAGGCAGGAAGAGGAAGAAAAAGTAATTATCTTGGCTAACTCAGTTTTCAGCACTAGTATCTAATGAACATTCATGGAATTCTGACTTGAGCCTGATGAGAGGCACAAATGTGTCCCCTGGCTAATACTATCACTAATAAAGTAATATCAAGCTCTCTAGTATCTGGCATACAGTGTATATCTGAGGGCTACTTTATCACTGTACAGGGATTAATACACAAATCCTTCAGTACAGCAACTTGATATTGCATTTATTTCAGGAATGATACTCAAAACTATTATACTTCCTCTGTGACTGGAGAGAGTAGTTAATGCTGGGAAAATCTTAAAGGGTTAATCTCTAAAAACAGTTTCAAAGCGTCCAAAATGTTAAGGATAGTTATAGCTAATAAGATTGCTGTGGATGATTACAGCTAGAGTCACCCAACTTGCAAATCCCTGGGTTCAAATTTTCCAGTCACAGGGGTATAAAATTCAGGGCAGTACTTTGGTTTTGCTCCATAACATCTGTGACAAGCTGTAATGGATCACTGCCAATCTAGTGATTCATGAAATGAAAACTCCTTCCTTTCTATATCAATGCAGACATTTCCCCAAGGGTTCTTCACAAAACACCTGTCTGGTCACACGGTATGCAGAGCATGAGACATTAGCAGCTCATAAAATTCTTTTTTTTTTTTTTTTTTTTTTTTTTTTGAGAAGCTGTAGTACCTGTCTCACTTTCTATTACTGGAATTCAAAGATAAGTCACTGGAAGGAGTAGACTGATAGCACTGGTTTTATCCAGAAGTCTTTGAAAGACATGTGCAGCATCGTATGAAATTAAAATGATTGCCCTGCATTTATTTTGCTATCCTCCTCGGGTTAGTTCTTCAAAAAGCCCCTCTTACCTCAGGCAGAACTATGCTTCTGAACCACTGCTATGAAAGCAAGACTGTGTCAGTTGCTGGTAGGTAGAGAACACAAAGACTCCCCTCCCCCCCAGGCATAGACGCAAAATCCGCCCATAGATGGCATGCAAGGAAATTAACCACCTGGTGAGAACAATCCTAGTCATCCAGCTCGTGAGGAGAGAGCAAGCCAATAGAAAATTATGAACCATGTGTGCATCTATCTTCCTACTCTGCCTTAAAAGCATGGGACTCTGCCCTCTGATTTCAGCCTGCAGCCTATTCTATGTGCAAAACACCGATAGGGTTTCTCAAATGACTGCTGCCCTGCTCTGGCTGTCTTCTGGCTTTTTGACAGTCCCAGCTTTTCAGAACAGTTCTAGCCTTGCATGCAAGGCAAATTTACCAGTGTTTCTTGAAAGCTCCAGGTGACAAAAGCAAACACTGCATCAGTACAGGCATTAGCGAGCAATTTCAATTAAGAAGTTAGCATCTGTATAAACTTTTAAGACACTTTGACATCTGACCAGGTTTTCACTGTCTGGAGAGGCTAAATTATTACTCTAATTCCTACTCTCTTGTTTTGCCATCTTGTTGAATAACTGTTTCTATCCTTCTGAAGCCCTTTTGCCTCACCAATTACATCACAGATTCTTTCCTAGTCAGCATTGTCATGAGAAAGGAATGCTGGTTGTGCATAACATTGGCACTCAGAGCCTTCCTTTAAGATTTAAATGCTGTTTTCTCCTTCTTCACCATGACCTAGTAATCCCTTACTGTCATCTGTAAGGTTGTGTGCTTATATTTCTGCCTCTCACAAAAGAAAAATCAAAGTTGCAGTCCTTTGTGAGGCACTAGCAGCAGTGGAGGTAAAGTGGCTGCCAAATTACGTACTGCATGCTGTTATTGGGATAGATGAACAGTTTAAGGCTATACAAACAGCAAGAATTTTGCTCTATACACTGTATAGCTGATTGACTTACCTACTAAAACAATAGAAAGAGTTCATTGAAGTCTTGGCCTGCTCTTCACTTTTAATGGGTGTTCTCTCAACAGTGGTTGAATAGCAACATAATTTTTATTCTGAAACCTAGAATGGTTGCAAATAAATTATATTAGGCATCATAATTTTGATCCAGTTCAAGGCCTCTTGCGTTTCATTGCAACTCTAAAAAAAAAGTTGAGAATTAATTTGGTGTAAATGGAACTACTGCTCATAACTGTGACAGTACTTGACCCAAAGGGAGTGTTTTCTGGTGAAAATATGCTTCCAACAGAAACCAGTTTCTTTCTTTAATGTAGAAACTCCACTGCAATGTTTATATCATAGCAGTCTGCCTCTGGGTTACTTATGTTACATGGACAGTAAGTTAAAATACTAGGAATTCAGTCTAAGACAAATTACATTCTCTACCACTTCTGTAATAATGCACAGTATGGAAGATGACTAATGACAGAATCATAGAATTACTCAGGTTGGAAAAGACCTTGAGATTCATCAAGTCCAACCGCAATGTGATCATATTACCCTAACTCTAAATCATGTCCCTGAGCACCACATCCAAACGGTTTTTAAACATATCCAGGGATGGTGACTCAACCACCTCCCTGGGGAGCCTATTCCAGTGCTTCACAACCCTTTCTGTAAGGAAGGTTTTCCTGATATCCAACCTAAACTTACCCTGGTGTAACTTATGGCCATTTCCCCTCATCCTTCTCACCTGTCAGTGAGAAGAGACCAACCCTGCTCTTTCTGCAATCAGCTGTCATGGAGTTATCTAGATCAATTTGTGTCCATGACGGAGGAACAGCAGACCTGCAGGACCACCGGCTCAAAAGAGGAAGCGTAGGGAGATAGGAGCTGGACCCAAGAGCAGAACGGTGGCAATGATCTGAGGAAGAAAGTTAATTTTACTAAATACAATATCAGAATGCAAGATAACACAGTATAATACAATATAATTGGAATTGAGGCTACTAAATCAAACAAAAGGAGAGAGTGTCCAAAACTGAAGGCCTTATTTGAACCGAAGGTGAAATGGCTGGGGAGCATGTGTGCACACACGCTGCCAGGCAGTGAGAGAGAGAGTCCTGTGACTTGTGGTTCTCATCTTCCCCTCTGAACGCAAAGTTCTCTGGGGTGTGTAGTTCTCCTCTTCTGAGAACTGGGTATCCGGAAAGTTGTCAGTCCCCTGAACTGGAGTATTAACTCTTTAATTCCACATGTTTTAAGTGATGTTATGATGTGGAATACTGATAACAAAAATCATTAACCATGACATCACCTTTCAGGTATTTGACGAGAGCAATAAGGTCTCCCCTCAGCCTCCTCTTCCCCAGACTGAACAGCCCCAGTTCCTTCAGTCTCTCCTCATAGGTCATATTCTCCAAGCCCTTCCCCAGCCTTGTTGCCCTTCTTTGGCCCTGCTCCAGCACCTCCATGTCCTTTCTGTACTCAGGTGCCCAAAACTGAACACAGCACTCGAGGTGAGGCCTCACCAGTGCCGAGTACAGGGGCAGGATGACTTCCCTGGTCCTGCTCACCACTCCATTCCTGATCCAAGCCAGGATGCCATTGCCCTTCTTGGCCACCTGGGCACACTGCTGGCTCATATTCATCTGACTGTTCATCAGTACACCAAGGTCCCTTTCCGTCAGGCAGCTTTCCAGCTACTTCTCCTCAAGCCTGTAGGTTTGTCTGGGGTTGTTGTGACCAAAATGCTTCTGTTTCTTATACTTTCCTGACACTGAGGGAGGCTGAGGAGATACAAGGAGATAGAGAGAGCAGAACCAGGACAGCTGACCTAAGCTGGCCAAAGGGATATTCCATACCATGCGTCACTCTGCAAATAAAAAAAAATAAAATCCGTAGTGGGAAGCTGGCTAAGGGGTAGCTGCTGCTCGTGGACTGACTGGACTTCAGTTGGCAATTAGTGAGCAATTGTGTTGTGTGTTATTTGTTTTATAAATACATGTTGTCATCATTAATATTACTATTTTACTTTTTTCTTTTGTCTTAGTAATGCATTCTTACCTGATTTTTCTCCTGATTCTCTTCCCCATCCCACTGGGTGGGGGGAGTGACTGAACAACCATGTGCTGCTGAGCTGCCTGTAAGGTTAACTGGAAAAATAAATAAACACTATTTTCAGATAGTGGTGATCATGGGAACGTTATTTTCCACCCCAATTCTTACTCTTCTGTATCATACAGAAATTTTCACTTATTCAAGAGATAACAGATATTAAATACAAAAATTAGCAAACAACATACTACGCTAGAAAGAGCTCTGATGAAGGGCTGTCACTAGCAGATGATGCAAGAAGATTTTGTCCCACATGCAATGCAATGTTCCTCAATCTTGTAGTGGTTTTGGATAATGCTGTTTCTGTAGCTCTCACATACCTTTCATTTCTAGAAGCTCTTGTTCACAGCAGCACCTCTGTCATCTTGAATAAGTGTATTTCTGATCCTCTTCCTGCAAATCACAGTTCCTATGAGTTTTTTAGAGGATTTCTTGCTGTAATGGAGTATGTTATTTTTCTAAACAGAAATTGAACAATATTTATTTAGAAAGATGAATGTAAGATTGCCCTCTAACAAATCCACATCTTAACTCTTCAGAAAGGCTGACAAAATCGATAGCATTGAACAGTTTTAAAATAAATAGAATTACACTGGAAGTTTATAACAGGTGACATTTGAAATGATATTTCAGCAGGCGAGGCTTAGAATTAAGGATTCTACATAAAGAATTTTAAACTAAATTTGGATTACATAGGATCAAACTTAGCCTATATATTAATGAGTAGAAGTCATAATACTTTCAGCGAGGATTTACCTACCTTCCTTACTGGATGAGGCATATTGTCTTTAATTATCAGTAGGTAACTACTTCAATCTTAAGCAGCCAGCTCACATAATTTTCAGTTTTTTTTTTCCTTTAAACTATCTAACTTTGGAAGACAAGACTGTAATGTCCTTTGAACTAAAAGAAAAACTATGATACATATTCAGTACAGTTATCCCTGACTCACCTCAGGATGCATTTCTGAATCTGCTGCTTTCCAATTTGAAGTGTTGGGGTTATACAAACATCCATACAGGCATGCTAAAAATCAAAGGGTTGTCACTTACACCTGAGAAAGCTGTTGAGCTGCATATGAGGCGGTCTGAGTGTGTGAATGTTGCAACAGTATGATATGTACAAAGATAAAATAGCATACAGTTTCAGAAGTTTTGGTTGCATCCAGTAGTATTTACCCACCTGTTCATCTGAACAGCTAGTTAAAAAACACTTCACTGTCATGTCTTTACAACAAAAGTATTATCAGAGTATTTAAAACTGCTTAAAACTACCTAGAAAGGACAAGGAATACTTAAAGGGTACTTGCCTTTGGAGTCTTTTGCCTTTCCAAACTGTGGAGTTTCTCAAAATAAAGGAAAAAAAAAGCACATGATACATGCACATACAGAGGAAAAAGATTGATTTGAAGAGAACTACATGAGTTTTTGTAGAGGGCAACATTTAAATTTATATTTTCTAAATTTCCATCAGAATTGTATTTTTACGTGCCAACAGCAATATCCTAAAAATACTGATGAATTTTTGTTTCAAACAAAAGAAGTATGAGTGCTAGGGACAAACAAGTTGTTGAAAAACATGCAGCAACATAGAAATATTCATCAGCTTATGTAGAGTGTAAGAAGGTAAACAGTGCCAGCATATCATGCATTTACCTGCTGAGCTACTTACAAGTCATCATAAGAAAAATCTTTTTTATAAACGATATTTGTTATAAACACTAGGTAGAACCATTTGCAAAGTTGATGTCTATGATCTCCTAAATCAAATACTAAATAGGGTAGGTACTCAGTGTTACAGAAGAACTTGCAGGAAAAAATGTGAAAACAGAAATGACAAAAAGCATCTGTGCACACTGCCATTCCCTAAAAAGCAAACCACCGAATAGGCACTTCATTTATGACTAGCCTATTCCAGACTCGTCCCTTGTGTAATTTCTGCCACACGTTACATTGACATATATTGCTGATTATTTCTAATAAAGAAGATGAAATCATTTTGTAGTTTCTTTATAAACTCCACGTTTATTTTTATCATTTTAGAATTGTAGTAGCATACATACACACATAAAACATGCATGTAAACATACATATCATTTTGTGCTTGCAGCCTGGAAGGTTAACTGTATCCTGTCCAGAGGAGGGCACTGAGATGGTCAGAGGGCTGGAGCAGCTCTCCTGTGAGGAAAGGTTGAGGGAACTGGGCTTGTTTAGCCTGGAAAAGGGAAGGCTCTGGGGACACCTCATTGTGGCCTTCCAATATTTAAAGGGAGTGTATAAACAGGAAGGGGAATGTCTGTTTACATGGGTTGACAGTGATAGGACAAGGGGAATGGTTTTAAACTGGGACGGGGAGGTTTAGGTTGGATATTAGGAGGAAGTTTTTCACACAGAGGGTGGTGAGGCACTGGAACAGGTTGCCCAAGGAGGCTGTGGATGCCCCATCCCTGCAGGCATTCAAGGCCAGGATGGATGTGGCTCTGGGCAGCCTGGTCTGCTGGTTGGCGACCTGCACATAGCAGGGGGTTGGAACTAGATGATCTTTGTGGTCCTTTTCAACCCAGGCCATTCTATGATTCTATGGCTATTGCTTTTGAATTAACCAACACAAAATGGCAGATAATAATTTCTGTGTTTCATCCCATTAATTTGGTATCTGAAACTGAATTCAGAAAATGGTAAGCATGCCTCATGCAGTAGGAAAAGTAGAACCATGAACCAGATTGCTTGCCATTTCTTAGTTGTTGTTGAGGTTTTTTTATTACTGTTTTCTTCTTGGTATTAAGTTAAATAGTCAAGCATAACATGGGCACTGACTGCCTTATTATCCAAGGATGCACTGGGAACAAACAAATGATAGCTTGCAACTCCTGCTTTCTGCATTTTTATTTTTTAGTTTCCTACATTTTTTGTTTGTTTTCTACTTTTTGTTTTCTAGCACCAGCAATTTTTATTTAGTTTTATTTGTATTATTTAATCATGATAAGGTAAGATAAACTGCAGCTGGCAAAAATGACTTTGCTGTATGTTTCTATTAATTTTTCTCCATATATGTGTGCCTGCAAATTATAGCAAAAGCAAAACACAATGCTCATTTTTTTCTTTCAGATAACAATGTTCTTATTTTCTGCTATCTCCTTTTTTTTTTTTTTCAGAAGCAATTACCGTCTCTTCTGAAATTGTAAAATGTCAACACTTATAACTTCTTTCTAGCCAAAACTCTACCTGTTTATTAATAAAGCAGGCTTTTAAAACACTGATCCTTATAAATACCTCTGTATTTGGATAAAAATATTGTTTGGTTAGCTGTGCAGGCAGATAGCTATGATACCACTGCAGAAAGTCAACATTTTTTGATGCACAGTGTCAGGCGTGCCTCTGGGAAAATCAGAAAGCATTTGAAGATGGTGATTTTAGTGTATTGCTTACATATAAAATAAGGATAAAATGATTTCTCTAAACTACTGTAATTCATGCATTTTGAAGTGCTGTAAGCAAAAAGAGAGAACTTCTAAATCTTTAAAATTCAGTACAACTTGTACAAGCCACGTGTGGGAGAATTTTCCAAACAGTAATTTTAGATGTGCAGCATCAGAACCAGACATTCAGTTCAGGACATTTTATGGAAAAATAAAATTGAAAGACAATTGAGCACTTGGGTATCATTCTGCTCTTGAAACATGCTCTCAATCTTCTATATGCTAAGGTGGAAAATGAGCATTTAGTCAATGACTTTTTCAAAGGTCACTGCAACTTGTGCTGTTTTTGCTGTTCTGATCATGAGGTCAGGTGGAAAATCTTCAGACAGAAGAGGTTTCTTCTAGTAAAGCTGATTCAATAGAGATGAAACCTGTGTAACCAGTTTGGGGGGATTTTAATGTTAATTTTAATTTTAATTTTTCTAATGTTTAGAAAGACAGGGCTCCTGCTGTTTCCCACTCCCACTACTCCAAGCAGAAGTGGCACAATAGTGCTGCAAAAGTGGCCTGAAGAGTTTCAGAAACCCTCTAGGCATTCCATTTTGACTAGTTAATCCCAAAATGGAACCTGACCACAAACAAAAGGTAAGGAAGTCTGGCAAGCAAATCTGCATAGAAGCCCATGCAGATACCAATGAATCTCAGAGCAGAGTCAATTGCTGCACTAGAATTGTTAATGACCAAGTAGTTGTAGATATTAACCTGGTAACCCTGATAGAACCATTTTTGTGGCAGCTTTTTTACATATGAGCTGCTGAAGGACCTCTTTGCTGCTGCTCCTTCTGCTTATCCACTACCTGACTGTGCAGCTGTCTGAGAAAAGGTAGAGGGTAGCTCTGTGGACAGTCATGTCTGAAACCCAAACCGCATGTCTGCATCCTCTGAATAGCTTGTATTAAAAGCTAAGAGCAAAGTAGAAAGTGCAGATCTGATTAAATGCATGTTTAGTGGACTAGTTTGAATTAGAAGTATAATGTGCTATAATGGGAAAATATTGCGATGAGCAAGAAAAATCACTTCAGCCAGAAAATTTGTTTAAAGGAAGACAGTGAAATTTTAAGTACACAGTAGAGCTTGCAGAATATAATTGACTATCTGCAAAAGGACACGGGCAACATGAAAACAGCCACGTATGTCTGCACTGTGGCTCCATGAAATACTTTAAGTAAAAGCAAGTCAGAGAGGGTGATTGTCTTGAACAAAAAAAAAATGTGTATCAGAAGCTCACTGTGCCTATTCCTGAAAGCCAGCAGTCAGGAGCCAGGGTGCTATTAAGTAGTTATCTAAGCTGCAAGTGTTATTGTAAAGGTCAGAATAACCTGACATTAAGCATCCAGGGTAAAGTTCTTCTGACAAGTATTAATTAACTGGATTGCAGAGCTCATGACTGAGTAGCCTTTAGCAGTTATTTCCAAGCAAGTCAGCTGAACGGCGTCTTAGTGAGAAATATCCAAAGCGAGCCCTTGGTGCCATCTTATTTTAGATGTCCACCTCCTGGGCTAATTGCTTCCTGATGCTCTCAGACAGCCCAGTGGCCCTGCAGTGTAGGGCACAGACCGTTGTAATTCACCTGAGGTATTTCCTGTAAGCTGAAAAATTCCACATCCGTAGTTGTTACTATATGAGGAATCACCTTGGAAGACATTGTGACTTTTTAATAAAAAAAGAGAAAGAGAAACAATCTGAAAGTCTTAAGAATAAATATCTCTATTTTCCACTCAGCTTTATTGCCCATCACTTCAGAACATTACGTCAATACTCAGAGTGCACTGCACTCCAGATGCAAGTGATAACCCCTTTAAGTATGAAGGTTATGAGGAAATCTGGGCTGTATAAATTCACAGAACTCATTTCACAATTTTATCATGTTTCAGTGCCCTATTATTGCAAAACAAGGTGGTGATCAATAAGGGGCATCATCTACAGCTTCTGAGCCCAAATAGAAATAGATATACCTTGAATAATAAATTTATCATCATTCATTATTTGTCAGTGCATCTCAGGATCCCACGACCAAGCTCTCCTGAGGAAGCTAATATAAAGTGACAGAGAAAACGCAGTGTTAATTTTGGCTTTTTTTTTTTTTTTAAGCGTTTAATGAGCAGCATTTTCAAGAAATAGATGAGAATCTGAGGAGCAGAGCAGGACATGAAAAGACCTTAACTTGGGAGCGCTCTACAGTCTGCAGAGGCATAACTGTCAAGCAGTATGATAAATTACTTGCCAGGTTTGTTCTTTTTAAAAGAACAGTACCTGATGATAAGCACATCCTCTTCCTCTTCAGATACATGTATGCACACAAATCTGGCAATCTCTGGTAGAAGGAGGTTTTGTACTATTTATATTACAAATACACTGGTGGTGCACAGGTAGCTAATGTACCTGTTGGTAGCTAATGTAGTTTGTTTGTATTTCATCAAAAGTGACAGAAAAAAAATAAGAACATGACTCAATGAAACTTGGGAAAACGGCGTGTAGCCACACTCTGTCCCATTGCTACCTGTCAAATCAACATGAACTAAGCCAGTGTATACAACTGCCTGTCACTCCCATCATCAACAAACACAGATGATAACAAGAACTCCTCCATATATTTCTACTCCCTTCAGTGGTGATTTGTTCAGACAGCTTCCGAGGAAGCTAAGCATGACTTAAACAGCATGTGTTAGCAAAATAAAATAAAACCTGAGTATACTAGGTGCAATTTTGCTGCAAGTCCATTAGTAAAAAATGTTTTGACATCAATAAAATTTTGATCAGGTAACAGGCTGTTGGATAGGCATAATTTATCTCTTGCAGTTTCTGTAGTTCACAGGCAAATGTGAGCAAAATCAGTCTGTTCTGCACCACAGGTTAGTATTTGAACTGTCTACCATCCAGATGAGCTTTCTGTTCTGTCTACTGAGTGCCAGCTTTATCTCAAAGATCTTAAGGCAGCAAATACAACTTGGCCACCTTTTCTAAAAATTGTCAGTGCTTATCTTTGCTTTATTCGCTTATTTCTTGCATAGCAGTTGAGTTCTTCTGGATTTCTACATTGGATCACTTCCAGCATATCTTCAGCAGTGTTTAGAAATTCTTCAGTTTCTTCTGGTCTAGTTAGAATTAAGAGCAAAAAACCTTATGTTTCAGGAAACTTTCACAGATTCTCAACAGTATTTTCCATTCTGCAAAAGTAAAATCATTCAAAGTTTACTACTGGGAAAGAATAGAAGAAAATTACCCTTTAAGATAGTTTAGAGTTCATAGATAAATCATTAATCCACGTCTTCAGTGAACTCTAGAGGCTTACGTATGGCCAGGAACGAGCATCTAGCTTTGCCAGAAGCTCAGTGAAGTTGTACGGTGATACAAACATAAATGTTGAACATGTATTACATATATAGAGATACAAACAATGATCAAACAAACAAAAAACCATTTTCAGAATGCTGTTGTAATACTCAGTGTGAATCTTTAGTATAGCACTATAAGGATGAGTTGTTTGTAAGCAGTTCTTGCATTTAGCTAAGGACTGAAATTGATCTAAAAATTTAATTACTGCTTTAGAATTAGCTGTTGGAATGATTAGATTAAAGAAGCCATTATAAATTTAAAAGCTCCAGGATTAGGTGCTTTAATTTCTGAAGATTTTAAACACGTTCAAGGATTCCTTTCTTAAAATTTGAAACTTAGAGGTAAAAATCTGCAACTTATAATAGCCTCAGATATGGTATTACGTAAATAATAATTAACTGATCCTCGAGTCTTATGAAGATTTATTTCATTCTTCCAGCTAATTCACTCTTTGGTCTTGATCAAAGACATAACCAAGTTATTCTTGGGGACACCGTATGAATATTGCTCACACAAGGTCACTGGGTGCAGGATTTAGCTCACTACTTTTAAGACTTAAGGAGAAAAGCTTCTTCCTATGTACTTTGCGCCTTCCACATTGAACACAGTGTTAATTTGACTATTGGATAGGTACTATATAATACTGTGCAGCAAACACTGCAAGTATTTGTGTGGGAATAGTAAAGGAAACAGTAGAGATGAGTATAGGGATTGCAGAAAGTGCCCTCATTTACATTGGTTTAAACTTGGTTGTGGAACAAATCAAGGCAAATATTTGTGTCTGATCTGAATAGAGGATTTTGTTTTGCTTAGCTACGCGCTCTGAAGATTCTGAGCACTAAAGATTGGCTGCTTCAGGAAGTAGTGAGTGCTAAATTTATCTTTTTGGCATTCATTTATTTGTTTGGCTTTAACACAATATTGCAGCTACCAGCTATTTTTGTGAAAACATTGAAGCTGCAGACAGATATAGAAGTGCTTTTAGTTTGGAGGGGAAAAAGCTTTTAAACTGAATCAAAGCATGTTTATTACTTCATTATACCACTAAATGGAAATTAGTCCTTGATTTTGGCTCATTTCCAATACTTTAAAGTCCATTGATGAAATACAAAAGTAAAAACAATGAAACAAGGAGTTCTTGTTTATTTGCCAAATTGGCTAATATTAGCACATGGCTTCACTGTGATGCAAAATATTTATTTCAAAATGGAATTAGTCTTCAGTTGATCTGCCAGTTTTCAGTAACAAAGTGAAGGTTCTTTGTCTTCCTAAGCCTGCTGAAATCATTTTACCATCAGCCAAATGTGCTATTTTAGTCTTTTTTTTTTTTTTTTCCTGTGAAACAAACCTGAAAGCAAATTCTGCTTTGCTAGCTAGAAGTGGTATAAATTCCCAGTTTGTTATGCTTTTCATTGCCCTGAGCTGCATTGCTCTTGGCTTTCTACTAACACACACAATTTACGGAATATAATTGTTTGAATTTCACCAAACTGTAAAACAGCCAGTAACTCTACTTATGATTAGAGAACAGTAGAACACTAATGTGATCAAACTAAATCTTCCATGAAGAGGGAAAACATTTGTACAATAGAATGGAAAGAGAATGAAAACTGACAAGAAAGCCTATTTCTCAGAAGAACGTGAGTCTTATCCTTGTAAACATCTCAAAAAAAACCTAGTCCTCAACTCCTGTGTTCTGTCAACACTCAAAATCTTAAACCTAACATGAATGATACCACCTGCATTTTATCACCTCGCAAGTCTAACATGTAAAGATCCTTTGATATGTCTAGCTACTGCTCTAAGACAAATCATGTATATATTTGAGAATGTAATGCTCTTGAATTTTTAAAATGTGTGACTATTCTCCCTTGCATCTGCATCCAAAACTTAATCTAGTTTCTCATTTTTGACACCCTACAGATTTAAAATTCACTTGGCTCCTGCTTGCTCAATACTACAAGAAATAAAGTACTTCTGGGAGTTCTGCCTGAAGGAATAGTTCAGTAGTGACCCAGAATTATCATCTAAGCAGCCACAGTAATATAAATTTTAGTTTAATAGAAAGCCCAAAAATAAAGCCGTCATTCTTCATCAGCCACTGCGGACGGGTTTGCCAGCCTGATGTGATTTTCCTTTGAAAAAACATTTGAAGTGATATGATTTCCACAGCCAACTTTATAACCATACATAAATCTTCTCTACATAGTGTTATGAAACAATAGTCTTCTTTTTAAAAAGGTATAAAAATAGTATTAAAAAAACAGGAGCCAAATATGTGGTGATCAATACATAATGGAATCCATTTTCGACAGCTGAGTGAATCCACTACATTATTTTTTGTTACAAACTAGTTCAATGTGTTCTTCAATTTATGGATACCTTTTTCTAGAGTGCCACTCATCTAGGATCAGTCCTTAAAAGCAGTAGAAATTTTCAGTTTCTTATTTCAATTTGTAACAAGTCATCTATACTTGTGGAAATCCTCAATATAAACTGACATTCCAGGAGATAAAACCAAAATTTAGTGTCTGGTCTTCACCTAATTAATCACATCATGGTTTTGGCAGGGATGAAGTTAATTTTCTTTGCAGAGGCTCATGCCATGACATGTTTTGGATTTTTGATCAAAATAGTGGTGACAGCACACTGATGTTATAGTTGTTGCTGAGCAGTGCTGTACAGACCCAAGGTCTTTTCTGCTGGTTGTGCTGCCCTTCCAATGAGGGGATGAAGTCCACAAGGAGTTGGGAGGGAACACAGACACGACAGCTGATCCAGACTGGCCATAGGGATGTCCCATACCATATGGCATTGTATTCAGCAATAAAAGCTGGGGTAAAGGAGGAGGAGGAGGAACATTTAGAATGTCAGCACTTGTCATTCCAGAAAAACACTGCACGATGAATCCTGTTCTCCTGGGTGAGGCTAGACATCTGCCTTCCAATGGAAAAGTGCAACTGAATTCCTGGCTTTGGTCACACAGCTTTTGCTTTATTTGTTGTGCTGTCTTTATCTCAACCTACAAGTTCTTTGCTTTTCCAGTTCTTTACCCCATTCCCCATAGAGAGAACTAGTTAAGAGAATATTCAAAGAATCATAGAATGGCCTGGGTTGAAAAGGACCACAATGATCATTGAGTTTCAATACCCTGCAATGTGCAGGGTCGCCCACCAGCAGCCCAGGCTGCGCAGAGCCACATCCAGCCTGGCCTTGACTGCCTCCAGGGATGGGGCATCCACAGCCTCCTTGGGCAACCTGTTCCAGTTGCATCACCACCCTCTGTGTGAAAAACCTCCTCCTAATATCTAACCTAAACCTCCCCTCTTTTAGTTTAAAACCAATCCCTCTTTTCCTAACTCTGTCCACCCTTGTAAACAGACATACCTCCTCCTGTTTATACTGTTTATATATTGTAAACTCCTGTTTATATATTGTCAACATATGTAGTGGAAATGCTAAGTCATGGCAGGAGCCAGTGATTGAGCACCTGGTTGGAAAGCAGGGCTGACGCAGGGAAGCTCAGGTGCAAACAGTGCACCTGGGTGACTGGAAGGGATGGAATCAGGAGTCAACTCTTCCCAGACCTCATTTAAGGATTGGCAGTGGAGGTAAGAGTATCTCTTGCTGGAGATCCCTGCTTACTCAAGGCCTTCCAAAGGTAAGTAGCTTCTTTCCTTCATTTTCTGTGTTCACAGCTGCTGTATTTGGGCTAGTCCTCATTTGCTGCAGCCAAACACTTTGCTACCCCACTATTATTGTGGTACTTTTCATCACCTTATAGCATTACAACATAATAAGGCAAAAATCAATAATTAGCAGAATTAAAGGCTTTTTTTTGAAGCATAACTCGCTTTGAAAGTTTTAACTAAACTGCAGGCGATCAACGTTTTTTTGTTATAGTTATTTACAGTATGTTGCTAGAAACTTAATTTTTAGAATTGATGCCTATTATAGTAGAGCAAAAAGCTACCTTTCCTCAGCTGTAGTACTTCCAATAACCTGTACTGTTTCTTTTCTAAAGCCATAGCTATTTAATAAAAGAATAAAGAGAGAAATCCCAGAAGTCTGGTACCAGTAAAGGACTTCTTATGGTGTTTAAGATAGCATCAGAACTTGTACTATAAACCTCTGCTTTAAAAGGTTTATTATTGAGTCATAAAAATCAGTTCATTGAATTCAGTCACTAACTCTATTTGTGTAAGTTATATTTTCACCCCGCTTTCCACTCCCTGAGTAACCAGATTTTTTTGCTTTACCCAAGTAACAGAAATGTATATTTTTAGAATTAATGTTTTATGAGTTATTTTCTTCTGGATCCTTCTATTTCACAGTCACACAGCACAACACCTTAGAGTACGATGTAAACAATGTTTTAACATAAATGAAAGATGATGTCTCAGTTTTCCAAGACATTGTTCAGTAATAACTCAATAGTTTTGGTATCTTTAATCCCCAAAGCCTGAGCTTCTATTTTAGCTCATCATAGTCATTACTGATGAATCCCTTAGCTGTTCCTTCTTTTTACTACTGCCACAGGACCCAGTAATATTCCCACCTGATTTCAAATCAGTCTGCCAACAGATACAGAATACTATGAAGGACAATCACATTTTTATGAAATATTTCCAGAAATTGCACATGCTGGTGCATGCCCCGTCTTTTTTGTATCTCTATGACACAGACACATTCCATAACACTAGCCTCATATATTTCAAGCAAACTCTGGTGTTACATTAGCACCCACTTTTTTTGGTAAGAGCAATCACCTCTCTGTCATGAAGGAGTTTCATTAGATTTCATATGGTATCATAAATTCTTAGCTGCAAGGCATCGGAATGGCTGGCAGTCCCAGTTGGAGGAATTGCCTGTGAGTACAGATGAGCACACGCATCCATATGTAAGCAGAAACTGCTGTTGTTCATGGCTTGTTGGTTATCACCGATTAGCTAGACACAAAAGTAATGCAGACTACCCTTAATTTTGGATCAGAATATAACAAGCTACATAGCTTCCCTTACACTGCCTTAATTCACCCCTCTACAATACCCCTGTTCTCCTGCCTTAGAGCTGTTGTATTAATACACCATAGATCAAGATAATGCTCAACCCCATGAGATTTGCATAGAGCTATCCTACTGATATTGATATTCATGGACCCACAACATACAAGTCCTCTGCATAGCTCTGTCAGCCAGAACCCTTCCACCTCTATCTATGCATTTCCAAAGTCTATTTCAAAGAAAGAATCAGTGACAAAAGGTTGCTTTATTTTACTACAGAAACGACTTCTCAAAATCACCTTAGAATTGCAGGTTTATATTTGAGGTGTGGCCTAGACACTGGCCAAAGATCAAGCTTTTCTACAGTCATTAATTAGAAGCTCTCTTTGGCTCCTCTGCTGTAGTCCACTGTAGCACAGACTGGCCCAATTGCTTCTGACCCAGCTGACAGCAATCCTGCAGACCAATGCTAGTAAAACTGAGTACCTGTTGCCTGACTACATTCTTTGCAGAAAATCCTTTGCATGTATGCAAAAAACAAACAAAACCTTTTGAAGCAGGCAAAACAAAGCGAGCAGCCCTGAAATACACACAGAGCTTCCAGAGCAGCAGCTATTGGTGGGGAGTAGGGGAACGATGGCAGGAAGAAAATGGTTTTATGTGAGTAGACACCAAAGACAGCCTCTCCTCTGGTGAATCTTGTCTATGCTTTCAGGATTAGCTCATCCAGGTAAATGTTCAGTGGTTTCAGGAATTGCAAATGCGGAGATAGCAGATAAAAATGTTAAGGTAGGAAAGCAAGTTAATTAGCATATATAATCCATTTTATTCCCCTTCTCATTCTAGATGCTTCTCTCAAATTTATTCATGGTGTTAATTCCCCTGTCCAAGGACCTATTAGAGTCATCATTTCATCCCACTGGAAAATCTTGTCCTTTCTTGCCTTAGAATCCAGATGGCTGTAGGCAGGATTTACATAGGCACAACTTTTAAGATGAGTTCTTGCCCATTCTGAGTTTCCAAGGAATTCTTTCTTCTGATGTTAGTTTGTTTAAAATACCTCTGGAACTTCAAAAGTATCTGTTCATTGCTGATTTCCACAGTAGGTGTGTTTCCTGGATTATGCATTTCTGAGAACTCCTCTCAAAACGCACAAGCACTTTCTCAAGGAGGATGTTAACTTAGTCTAACAAAAAGGATTGTATTGATTTGGCTGTCAAACAAAAAATCAAACTCAGACATTCCCAGAAATAAGACAGCATTTTCCTGTCCCTTTCTGTCTAAAGGAAAAACATATTATGTTTTCATCATGATGCTCTCCTAGATGAAGTACTCTTAGGAAGGAGAGTTTCATATGCCAATTTATGCCTCAATCTTTCTAAAAGATATCTGAGGAACTGACAAAAAAATACCAAAGGAGCTGACCGCTTTCAGTTGCGTTATCCTATTCTCTTCATGTTCCCAATTTAAGAGTTTAAACTCCACTGGGAAGGGCATCGGATTTGTATGTAGTTTTTCTAATAGCACACGTAAGGCTGAAAGAAAAACAGAAATGATGAGATACTCCAGATTCCTGTTGCTTTTCCCTTACTCATTGTGATCTTTGCAGGCTGCACAGCTTGGATTCTCTTTGTAAGACTATCACTAACTTTCAGAATAACCTTCAGTAAATCATCACATTTTTCCCTATTAATGAAATGGTGATAGTAATATCCTTTAAAGTAGAAAATGCTCTATGTCTGATCATTATCATCTAATTACTTTCAGATTTTATAATTTCCTTTTCAGAAAAATACATATTATTAAAAAATAATAATAATCTACAACGATCATTCTGGCCTTCTTTCAAGGACTTTTCCCAGCAAGTGAATGACACTGACCCACTGGTTTTATTGTGTGGAAAAAGCACTTTATGTTTCCAAGTCATCATGAAGTGGCAGGGGAGGAATCTGATGAAAGTTCTTAATTTCAGAAGTCCTTAGATGAAGTCGTTTACTTTTATTTAACCATTTACTAGGATACACTAGCATTTCTGCTAGAGTATAGGTTAAGAATACTTGGTTTTCAACTTTGTCTCTCATTTTATGAGAATAAAATTATTTATGTGGGAAGCTGCTTATCTGTAGGTGCAAGATTATCTTCTTTCTCAGTGGAAAAGTACCCAAATCTTTCTATAAAATAATGTCTACAGTGGGTTTTTCATGACAGAAAAAAACAACAAAATTGAAGATGTTAGATTTTCATATTAATACGCAATGCTGAACAATCAGATTTCAAGATGAAATTCAAGTGAAATGTTTTTCTCTTAATTTTCTCATCAAATTTAAACTTCAGAAATGTTAAAATTATAACTTGTTATTCTGGATCAGTTATCAATGGCAGCACTTTTCTAAAAATTATGTTATCTCGATGCTAGCAAAACATAAACTTGTTAGTAGTAGACTTTAAGTCATATATCAGCTGTCTGACATACAAGAAAACATACAAAATAACTGCTTCGCTTTTGAAACATTTTCTTAACTGCAGAGTTTAAAAAAAAAAAAAACTTCACAGCTAATCTTTCTTTCCACTGGTATTAATAACCATTTTTCTTGCAGAGAAATAACAACTGAAGATGCTTTAGTTATGAACCATCATCAGATTTATTGTATTTAAAATTAAATATAATGATTATATGAATTTTAACATTTACTATAAAAGAAAAATGCAATTTCATAGTCCAACTTTCAATTTATAGTTTGACTCATATCCTCAGAAGAGAGAGACCATTTGTACTAGTCTGTATCACTTTTTCAGATGATAAAGTTAGTCAAGTGTTTGGATAATTACATACAAGAGTTTGAGGACTGCTCCAGAAAACACTAAATTGCTACAGGCACAAAATGAACATAGAAGTAGCCACAAATGAGATTTTTTTTTCCCCCGTTTTCATGGAAACTGACCAAGGTCCAAATCAATCAGATAAACCAGATAAATTACGATAATCATAATTCAGGACTTTATGTGTGCAAGAATGTGACTTTAGATTATTCATTTCTGTAAAGAGATTGTTACTTTGAATTCAAGCCAAGTTGAAATCTGTATCTCAAAATAGTATTAAGCTATGCAAGTCTTACTTCATTTTCTTGATTTCCATTTTTCTTTGTTTCCTTCTCATCTACTTCACTCTAAATATCATCAAAAGCAAGAAAATAATGCAGCTGAATGAAGGATACGTTCAAGAGAAAACTGTTTACTCTCATTGGCAGAGATAATGTCTAGTAATTACTCCACTTACATTTTATTCTTACGTTTCTAATCCCAGCAATCCTAGAAGTACCCAAAGCTTAAGAAATATATTTCTTAATTATAATATATTTCAATTAAACTTTGAAAATATATAAGAAATATATATTTCTTAAGTAAAAGTAGTTGTGAACAACTTTGTTTTTAACCTTTATTTTGCTATCTGGTCTGAAAGGAGTAGAATTAAAAAATCATTTGAAAATGTTGCTGATAAAACCAAATTATATCTCTTTCAGGAATCTTGTCAGTGCTTTTAAAGTTGTTAACCTCCTACTGCGTATTTTCAATTTGATACACAATTATTATTTACAAGCAGTATGAATTCATTAGTTTATGAAACTGGTAGTTATTATGCATGAGTTGCTTCTTGTCCAACAGGACTGAAATAAAAATGAGATGTTGAATCTCTGAAGACTACCCTAAAAGGAACGCTTACAAGTAAACAGCGTAACTAAGTACTTGGTAAATTGACACTATTATACACTGAATCATGGCTTGCCTAATTGAAGAAAGTCTTAGCAGAACTTGGAAGAAAGGATGACTCTGCTCTTTAATCACCAGAGTCACTCTAGAAGTGTTGTAGGTAATGTTTTCTCAGAATAGGTCCAGGCTGCAGACTCACAGACATCAGAAATCCTTTTCAAATTTCTTATATGGCTTCTAACATAATTATTTTTAGCAGAGCAAAATGTTTCTTGGAGCTGTATCAGGTTTGAAATTTTCTAATGAGTGTTTTTTCTTGAAGAAAGGGAAAAGAGAGAGACCAACATTTAAAGAATGTAAAGCTTGTACAAACACAGAAATCAGTAAAGTTCACAAAACATGACAGATCAACCATAAGGCAGACACTAAGAGGATGAAAAACAGAATATGAAAAGCTTCTTACGAAGAATGCTCAAGCTAATAGGAATATTTGTAAAAAATACATGGAAATAAATCAGCAGGAGAATTTGTGGTACTACACAATGGCACAGGTGTAAAGGATTTCATGTGGCCGTTGCAGAGAAGCTTAGCAAATTCTTGCACGTTTGGGCAGGGCAGCAAGCTCATATGAACTGATAAATGAGTTTCACCTGAGATTGGCAATTGAACGGGATGAAAACCAACAGAAGGAATATTATACTATGCTATCCTGATACCAGATTTGCCATCAGATGTCCTCCAGAGCCTTAAAATATCCTCAGCCAAACATTTACCATAGACTATGCTTATCAGAGTGAAATCCAGTCTAAGCATCTTGTGAGCTACTCATCAAGGTAGTTCCTCTTTCATCTCACAGCAATTTTATATAGCCATTATTAGTGCCCAACAAACCATATCCATCTGCTGCATCTTTCAACCAATCACCATTAAAGGTCAACAGTTAATTTCTTTTTCTGTTGTAGCAAAATGTTACTGTTCCTTTCAATTCTAGTACCATCATAATAAAGCTGTATTTTACACGATTATCTCTTTCAGACTTCAGGCATCAAGGAATGGATAAGTAGGTTCCTCCATGCGTATATTGAGTACTGTGGACAGTCCTGGTCGCTGCATTTTTGGAAAAATGTAATGGAGTTAGAAAGGTACAGAGAAGAGATAATTGCTTTACAGGGAGAGGTGAAAAAGACTAGGATTCTTCCAGACGGAGAGAAAAATAACAGGTTATGCTTGAGGGTCTGCAAAATCACAAGACTGAATGAATGCAGAAAACAAATTTTTATTCAACAAATCCAAAACAGAACCAGCCAGCACTCAGTGAATCCATTCAATAGTCAAAAGAGTTAAAAGAAATATGGCAAGAAGCAGACTTCTTACATCTGTTGCCTTGGACAGTTCAAAAACAGGATGAAAAAAATGTAGCAGGTCTATAACCAGGTACTATAGCAAAGAAGAAAAATTGCACCCTTTAAGATCCCAGATCTGATAACTACAGATTTATACTTTCTTCAAGACCAAGAACTTCTGAGTTTGCGCAAGTTCTTATCATTCTTATTCTCTTCTTTTATATAGGATTTTTATAGAGTTTTCAAAATCTGGCTGAGGAAAGCCACATGTAGCTTGGTCTGGCTTTGTAGATGAGGTTGCTTAAAGTAGGAAATTGGATTTGAGAACTCGTGAGGTCACCTTCAGTCTGGAATATCCTATGAGCTTATGGCTGTAGTAAGCCTAAGAAATCAAGAGAAATAGTATTGATAGCATTCTAGTTATTAATAGCATTCAGTACTTTCTTCAACAGAAAGAACACACCGTAGGAAAAAGAACAGCAGTTTGTAAGGCAGAAAATGATAGCTCTGCAGTTATGTTTAACAAATATTTAAGTTAGTGAAACATACTTTGCACAAGCTTATACTCCATACACTTCTACTATTACAGCTAAAAGGGGTAGAGTAACGTCTGTAACTTTATCCCACAAGAATTTCAAGTGCCTGCCTAGGGGGAAGATCAGCCCGGCCCACAGAACAGTTTTATTCTTCATTTGCAAGGAAAGTAGTTGAGATTTCTTGCTTAACAATAGTTCCATTATTAAAGCTCCAAAATGAGAAACTTGCTTGTCCGTGGATTCAAAGGGAATACGAACTGAGAAGTAAGTTTGCCTTTGAAATAAAACTTTCTTTTGCAACTTGTTTAAGCAGGATTCAGGAAGGGCTATTGCGTCCCAGCAAAGGGATAAAATAATTATATTTTGCCTCACATTTCTTGATATTGAAAGGGAGAGTTAAAACAGCATTTTTTATTTTGTTTATTTGTCATGAATATTGCCAAGTAAAATATAAAATCCCTATACATTATTTAACTTATGGCCAATCAGTGTTTCTCATTATAATTGACATGGAAAATCATATGGTGACTGTTAAGTTAAAATTTAATTACAATATAGATGTAACCAACATTCCAAAGGCCATTATAATAATTTCTCAAGTCAGTTTTACAAGTTTTATTGAAAAATCTGTAGGGAAGTCAGGTTAATTTTGTCTATCTTAGAACTGAAATCTAATCAAAAGACATAAACTTCAGGGAAAAAAATAATACCTGAAGGACGCTATGAAATGAACACTAATTTTATGTTTTAAAAGATATTGGATAATTTATTTTCAGACGCACATTATGTTAGCCCACGATATCAAAGGTGGATGTCAGTGATATGGCAGTAGAGGTTGAACCTTCCCACAACTCTTACGTTTTGTTGCTGTGTGACAGCTGGCAGTCTGACAAAAGTGAGTCTGACCTGGGAGTGCATATGGAGTAAAGATGTGGAACTCTTAATTCTTCCACACAGAAAAAATGGCACCCATTAGCATTCATTCACGCTGGTTAAATATTGATGGAGACCAAACAGCGACTGTGAGCACCGTGAGGTGGTGGATGGTGCATATCAGCAATGGAGATAAGAACTGGATCACCTCCAGTGGTGCAGATTTTTACAAGCATGGCATGAAGGCTCCTGCTCATTGCTGATGAAAATGCATAGCTAGTGGTGGTAACTACGTTGCTAAACAAGATCTGATAATTTGCTCTATCAAATAGTGTTATTGTGCTACTTGTATCAGTTGTAATTTCCATGGAAATAAATAGGAGGCTTTACTTTCAGAGCAACCCATGTAATTTACTGGTACAGACATGAGGTTTGAAAGGCTGAGTAACCTGAATCTCTATAGCGAGGGGAAAAGAAGACTGAGAGAGGATCTGATAAATGTTTTACAAACATAACATAGTTAATCTAAAGGGAGGTGGGAGGCAAATGAATGAGGCCAGACTCTTCTTGGTGTTGTGCATTGATTGGTCAAGGAGTAATGGCCTAAAACTTGAACATAGAAAGTTCCATACTAACATGCAGAATAATTTCTTTATGGTAAGAATCTAGTTTTTGTTTGACTGGGACCTTCCTGAGCTCACAGCAGAAATTTGGAAAACGTCAAAGTTGTTCCAGAAAAATCCAAAGCTGGTCCCCTTTCTTTCCATGTCCATTTATGCACTGTCATGCATGCATTTGACTTGCTCTTGTCACATTCAGTTTGGGAAATGGCATTCCACACCTACCTTTAAGTAAAATGACAGGAGGTGACATGCATATTATCAGCTTAAATGGTTTTATTAAACTTAGTGGTTAAAGCATCAGTCAATAGTCATATTGCTGACAAGGACTCAGCAATACAATTCAGTATGGGGAGTGAAGGGGAAAAGATTCGATTTTCCTCTTCTCTGCCTTAGTCTTTAAGGAACACCAGATTTCATCCTAATGCTATGCAACAGCCCACAATTTAGTACAGTCACTAGGAACTTTGTATTATTCACCTACTTTCTGTAAGCTCAAATATGAATCTAAGTCAAAGCAACAGTGAATGACACAGAATGAACCTACAGATTGTATCAAATCTGAAATATAATATATCAAATTGTCTCAGAATTTGAAAACTAGCTTCTGTCCTTGTCGTATCAATATTTTGATCTAAAAGCTCGTGATTGAAACACTGACATTAACTATGTTATTTCCACTGGGAATGAGTCTCAAGCTGGTAGGGTAGTGAAAGCTGGTATATTTCCTCTGGTTTTAATGGAATTATGCCAGCTGGCATCAGCTAAAAATTTCATGCCTTAGATTCCACATCTTAGATTCCACACTTCATCTGACTTGATTCATAAACAAAGTAAAACCTCATGGGAAGAGGCCATGCCTCTCTACTGCACTGTCTCATTACCAACACTTACAGAAGGTGAAATTTTAGAATTCATGACCTGTTTAATACTTCAGAATGAAACAAAGCTAAAAGAGAAATGTAAAAAAATAGAATTGCTTTATTACCTGGTTTGTGTGAGCATTCATCACGCTCAGCAGCTTCGCTTCTTGGTCCAAAAGTATAGAAGTAAACAGATGGGAAATAAAATTTTTGCAGCATCTTTAAAATACGTACTATTGTTACATTAAAAAAAGATGTATTTCCCAAGGTCACCTACATCATAAAACATTAAAGAGGGATGAAGTAATTACATGAAAACACCCGTAACTAATCTCTTAAAGTACAGGAACCTAAAATATGCAATTCACTTTTACTTAATTTCAAATTTCTAGGTCCATTTTGAACTAAATACTTTGCTTAGACTGTAATAGTTTGCTCTAATTTCTATTGCTTAATGAGGTGGAGAAATCTGGGCTACATATACATTTGTTTATTTCTTTTTTTTCCCCCAGTTCTGAATTTATTATCGTGGAAATCCTTAATATTTGAGGCATGTCTTAAATCCACACCTAAGATGGATTTAAATAGCACAGCACTGAAACATCTAATTTTACGTTCTTGTTCCTCTTGACAAAATCTAGACCTCCAAAATTAAATTTAAGTAGTACAACATAAAATCAGTGTGTCAAAAATATAAAAATCAAAGACTACAATTGGAAGGCAATCCCTAAAGTCAGTGGACAAGACATTGAAAAAGATATTCTGTAGAACATGGGTCAGAGGGAGGGACAAAATTCAGGCCCTGTTCTGAGTACTTGAAGTAGAACCCGTGCATAGACTTGGAAGTCACCCTTCTAGTTAAAGTCACATCCTGCAAAAATCCAGGTCAGGACACAGAGTTATGCTCACATTCCCTCCCACTCTTCCTTTACCTATACCTTCTCTCCATCCCTTCACCTTCCAGACACACTTAGGAATTCAGGCTACAAAGCAGTAGTCATTTATGTCCACTTCCTAAGTTAATGAGATACAGAGCTGGTATAATCAAATATGCAGCTGACATAGAGCTATTAATGTGGGATTCCCCAGTGTCCAGTCTACAAGCTGTAAAATACCCCTTATTGCACAAAACATGACTCAGCATCTGATCATAGAAAAGGCCCTTTAGTATGGGAGATCAAAAGCCTCTAAAATGAAAATATGCCAGAGGAAGAAGTCTGCAGTGATTAAGGATAGTGCTTATTTCTACATATCCTACAGCAAAATGGAAACAAGATCATATAGTACGCTACAGAAGACTGAAACAGTACAACACAAGGCAAAATTCCTTCTTGATCCTAAATCTGTCCATAAATTTAATCCAGGGCAAAAGGATGGTTATACTAACTGGCTACAGACAATGAAGAGTTTTAAGTGTGATAGAGATGACATGCCATCCATGGTGACTGTCCTTGCCTTATCCCCAGTTTAAGTCCACTCTTTCAAAAGAGAGCAAGGCAAGCCCTTACTGCAGCGTTCATCCCAGCACTTCTCCACAAAGCAAATCACATACCAAAGGAGGAGATATTCTTTCTAGCTGCCATAGAAACCTTTAAAGACAACAGTAATTGAATGCAACACAGATATGGAGCAAGAAAGCAACCAAGAAGCACGATCATATCTCCTTTCAATTACTAGTTGGTACTAAAACACAGGATCTGGAGGAGGTTACTTTCTGCCTACTGAGCTACTTGACAAGAAAGGAAAAGAATGAAAAAACATCAATTGCTCAATGTGCCATTACAGTCAAGCACTGACCGTATATCCATCTAAAATGTCATCTCCTCCAAAATAATGTCTGCAGAGCTCATTGCTACAAGAACAGGCAGTGTAGAAAAGGGAGTTCAAGTCTCTAAGGAAGATTCAGAGACATGATCAAAGGGATAGAAAAATGCACATCAATACTGGAATAGTTTTACTTACTAAGGTGATGGGAAAAGAGTGTTCTTTTCATCATGTATACCAGTCACAATAAAAACATATGCACTGGTAGTCTGGAAGTGCTTGGGAAGTTCTGATCTCCATTTTTACCATCAAAAGTCACCTTAAGACCTAGAGGCATAACAAGAAAAAAGAAACTGTAAACTATTTTAGATTAATCAAGAAAATACTGGACTAGAAAGACCAATAGTCTAAACCAATTCATCATTTCCTAAGACATAAAGGAAATAAGAATTATCCAGAAAATAAGAGTGACATTACACAAGCATTTTTGGTCAGAAATAAATCATAAAATCATAGAATCATAGAATGGCCTGGTTTGGAAGGGACCTCAAGTTCCAATCCTCCTGCCACAGGCAGAGGCGCCATCTGCTAGATCATGTATTAGATCAGATTGCCCCGGTTTCCATCCAACCTGGCATTAAATACCTCCAGGGATGGTGCATCCCAGCCTCTCTAGGCAACGTCTTCCAGCACCTCACCACTCTCTCAATAAAAAAAAATCTTCCTCTTGACATCTAATCTAAATCTCCCTTTAGTTTAAAACCATTGCCCCTTGTCCTATCACTATCTACCCATGTAAAAAGTTGATTTCTCCCTTTTAATACTGGAAGGCCATAATGAGGCCTCTGCACAGACTTCTCTTTCCCAGGCTAAACAAGCCTAGTTCCTTCATCCTGTCTTCACAGGAGAGATGCTCTTGCCCCCGGATCACCTTTGTGTCCCACCTCAGGACCCTCTGCAAAAGCTCCGCATCTTTCCTGTGTTGGGGACTCCAGACATGGACACAGTGCTCCGGCTGGGACCTCACAAGGGCAGAGTAGAGGGAGACAATCACCTTTCTTGCCCTGCTGGCCACCTCTCTTTTGATGGAGCCCAGGACACTGTTGTCCTTCCAGGCTGCAAGCACACACTGCTGGCTCATGTTCAGTTTTTCATCAAACAGGACCCATAAGTCCTTCTCAGCAAGGCTACTCTCAATGAAGTCTTCTCCCAGTATGTATACATATCTGGGATTGCCACGACCCAAGTGCAAAACCTTGCGCTCTACTTTGTTGAATTTCATTAGCTTCACAAGGGCCCACCTTTTGAGTTTATCAGGGTCCATTTGGATGGCATCCCTTCCTTGTGATTCATTCACTGATTGCTCAGCTTAGTGTCATCAGCAAACTTACGGAGGCTGCACTCAATCCCATAATCTATGTCACTGATAAAAATGTTAAAGAGTACCAGTTCCAAGACGTACCCCTGGGGGATGCATCTTGTTACCAGCCTCTACCTGGTACTAGAGCCATTGACAACAACCTTTGGGTGCAACCTTCCAACCAATTCCATGTTCACCAAATAGTCAACCCTTCAAATCTATTTCTCTCCAATTTAGAGATAAGGATGTGGTGGGGGACCATGTCAAAGGCCATGCAGAAGTCCATGGAGATGAAATAAGTTGCCTTCCCCGTATCCACCAACGTCATCACTCTGTCATAAAAGACTACCTGATTGGTCAAGCACAACCTTCCCTTGGTGAATCACAGAATGGCCCAAGTTGGAAGGGACCTCAAGGATCATGAAGCTCCAACCCCCCTGCCACAAGCAGGGCCATCAACTTCCCATTTAATACCAGACCAGGCTGCCCAGGGCCCCATTCAACCTGGCCTTGAGCACCTCCAGGGATGGACGGGGCATCCACAGCCTCTCTGGGCAGCTGTTCCAGCACCTCATCACACATAGTAAAGAACTTCCCCCTGACATCCAACCTCAATCTTCCCTCCCTCAACTTCAAACCATTTCCCCTTGTCCTGCTGTTATCTACCCTTTCAAAGAGTTGATTCCTCTCCTGTCTGTAGGCTCCTTTTAGGTACTGAAAGGCTGCAATGAGGTCACCTTTCAGCCTTCTTTTCTCCAGGCTGAACCCTAGTACTTAAAGATCCAAGTAATCAGTGATGTTATGTGTTTTTCTTCTTCTCCTTTCAGTTATATCCTTTTTATTTCATTTGAGATCATTCTCCTATCACATGCTTTATCTTCACTTTACCTCTATTTGATACAGACTTTATCCCAAGCCAGCTTACTGCATGGTTAGGTAAATTACAATGCATGGTGCATACTTCATTGCACATACTCATCTACGCATTGCAGGTATTGGGCATTTCATTCTTTTAATGGCTGTGTAGCTATTGAATGAAAAAACAAAGAGGTGTCTATGAATAGGGAAAGAAAACATTTATGGTTTCACTTCTAAAAGTAATATCCTACTAAATATGAAGAATAGAAGAATAAAAAGTCATGAATTCCATAGTCATTTGTTGATATAACAGTATGTCTGTGATAAACAAGGCTAACCAGACTGTTGAAAACAATATTTTTTATATATATTTTGCAATTACACAATTTTATATGCTGATTCATTTTAATAAAATGTAAATAGAAAGTCTTATTTTTCCACTTCCTATAACATTACTAGAGTATTTCTCATATGTCCAATATAAACCTTTATTGTTAAACAGTTCTTCATCAATATATCTGATTTCCCTTATGAATTTTATTTCATTTGGATGTGCATATTTTGCATATGTATTTCAAAATTGGTTTTGCTATTAATAACATAAGATAAAACAAGCACAATTGCACCAAATTTCCTAGCATTTTCCAAATCTACTTGTATTATTCTTCAGTCACTTCAAAGCATATAGTAGCATTATTTCCTTCGGCTGACTAGAAATTTCAGAAACCATTCTAAGCCTGTCTGCAAGGAACTGCAAAATCAAATGGACTGTGGCACAAGACACTATGTGGTCGTATCCCAATTACAGTACATTCTTCCTGAATTAGAATGTGTTTCTTAAATGACAGGAGCAAATGCTCACAGATAGTGAGATGTCATGCAATCAAAATTCTTCTTACATTTGAATTTAAGCGGATACACCTTTGACTTTATATCATGATGCATATCTGACTGCTCAGTAACATGGCCTGAGAGGCTGTGTTTCTTGATGGAATATTATAGACCTTTGATTTTATAAATATAAATACATAACACTTAATGGCCTCTTGTCAATTTTTCATGGGTTTTGATTTCTTTTGTTTTGTTGTTTTTTAATAGAAGCAAAAGAGTCTCCCAGTCCTGTTAAGTAATTTGAAATAGAGGTATTTTCCCAATTTGTCCCCTCTGGTTTACAAATTAAAAAAATGCTAATAACATTTACAGAGTGCATTAATGCATTATTAAACAATATCAGTATTACAAGAAACATTCTAAAGGGCTTAATTTTGAAAATTTTATGCATAATCTGTGCTACTCTTTAAAAAATTAAATATGGAAAATCATACTCAGATAGGTTTATTAAGTGTTTTTCTACAAATGCAGTAAGATTCCTGCACTGCGCTCTCTGAATTTGTCTGGAACACCACCATGCATAATCTCTGGATAAGCATGTGATCTTCAAAGTGATCTTCAGAATTAATTTGGTCACACTGACAGATGAGAGTTACAGAGTGGTGAAATGATGAGAGCATCTGCTGTCTCAAAGAAGCTGTAAATGAGTTCATATTGGATTGCCAAAAAATTCTTCATTTTATCTTAATCTGTGACAAAATTTTCTCTTACAGTGAGGAGAGACCAAATACTCTTAATTGGCACTACACACTACATAGAGTGGCATAGTCTAAGGTTTATATAAACATAGATTACTCTAAATTTTGTTTGAAATTTGTTGAAAATTACTTCAAAAATCTCTTGCTGAAGACCACTACCTTCCTTTCCCAAGGCACTTTTTTCAGAGGTCATCTTTTTTCTGGGTGTGGTTAAACAGTATTTCTGTAAATAACATCGAATATTAATTACAATATTATAATATTTCTGTTAAGTAGTATTTCTGTTGCTGAGTTGCACCATTCAGTGCAAGGGCCCCAACACCACATTCAAAGAGGACAGTTTCCCACTGATGAAGTGGCCAAGGGTTTCTCAACATCTGAGAGAGAGAAAGGAGCATTTCTGCCACCCCCAAAGGCTCAAAGGACTTTTGAATTTTGCAAAAGCTTCTGATCACCACTGCCACATAAACAGAGAAATAAGTTCTACAGGAGGGAAGAATGAGGCTTTCAACCTACCAAATACGAAGTCCAAGGTTGGATATGATTGCCCTCTACAGACATATCGTGGAGTATAGCATCAAAAACAGAGCGATGCTATTTCATATTAAGGGCAATGTGGCACAAGAACGAATGAGTATAAATTGGGCATGAAGAATTGAAATCGTTCTGGAAATTCAAAGCAAGTATCTTGTTACAGTTCACCACTCTGAAATACTGGGAAGCCCAAATGTCAAACTGCTTATAAGGTAGCCCTATTGATAGGATCAGTAAAGCTAAATTGATAAAAGATATTGCAAGAAATTGCACCATGCAATAATAATAATAAAAATCTGCACTTATCTAACCAAGATGAAAGTAGAATTATCTGATATTTCATTGCTCACCTCACAAACCAAACTATTAAAGTTGACAGTTCAGGCATCTTTTAGGATAAGTTGATCATCCAGTACTCACACCTGTGGTACAATTCATTTGTCAGTATTCCTATTCCCATGTGCAGCATCTCCACCTTATCTAGCAGCACAAGAGGGATTCATATTAGAATTCTGCTCTTCGTAACTGCCAAGTAATAAAAGAAATTACCTGTACATTACTCCATGAGTATAAAAGCCTATAAGGGTTAAAAAAAATTCTGAAAAAGTAGCACTAGATCACTCATCACAAGTAAGTTGTTTTTATTTTCCTCGTTGAGATTTCTTGTGAGAATAAAATGCAGGCTTTCACCATCTTTGACTGAAATGCAGTACAGATTTGTAGCCTGGAGGAATTAGGTTTCAAATAGTGTTTGCTATATGTTTGTTTGTTTGATGTTTGTTTTTGTAAGTGTATCACTCTAAGTCTTGCTTTCTAATGTCATCTATGACAAAATTTTCCTTTTTTCAACTTTTAATGTATTTAATGTATTTTTTGCCTGAATAAACTTCTTTTCAACTGAGTACGCAGTAATTGCATTTTCTCTTATTTTTATATGCTTACTATGCAGTAATAGCACAAGTAATACACTCTAGTGTATATTTTTTTATATGACTTTTTAATCTCTTTCTGAAAACTACTCTGATTCATTAGTAATTAAGTAAATAAATTTCACAGAAATGCAGGAATTCTAGAGATAGTACTCTAAAGATGAAAAAGATTTTCTTGAGAATTATTCAGGGTTTTTTTCCATTGAGTATGCTATAAAAAAATACAATTAACTACAATAGTTCAAACAACATTCTGTGAAATGTACCATTTTTCTCAAATTCCCCAGGACATTTCTGCAAAGGTCACTGCAAAGCAGAATATTAAAATAATTATTGTTCAATGATTGCAGTTTGGTTTCATTGCAATTTTATTGCACTTTATAATAAACCTTCACTTCATCATGACGCTAAGTTTATTCACCACTTTAGATGCATGACATATTTTGATTGTGTATCGCCAATATTTAAAGGACTACATAGATTTGATTGTCAGTCATTTCCCATTTTGGTCAGCTGACCGTATTAAAAAATAAAAGTAAAAAATGAAGGCAGCTTATTTTGGGAATCAATAGGCAGAGAAAACTAGTTAAATGGAAAAGAAACTGTAGTAACATGCACGATTTAGCCCAGAAGAGAAATATGGTTGAAGTTGGCGATGAAATAAAAGCACAGACGTATATCAGGCATTGCTAGAGGTAATTAGTTTATTGATTGAGCTAATCACACCCAAAGGAAAATGAACTAAATAGGTCATTAAACTATACTGGACACAGAATACTGCACTATGCTTAATGGCTCAGTACTACCTTACTGTTCAGCCAGGAGTAAACCTTTGCTTTTGACACCTATAAAACTGCCAGTTTAAAAATCATAGAGTACACTCAGAATGATCTGAAGAGATGAAAACAA
Source organism: Phasianus colchicus (assembly GCF_987193195.1). NCBI lineage: Eukaryota > Metazoa > Chordata > Aves > Galliformes > Phasianidae > Phasianus > Phasianus colchicus. The sequence goes on along the minus strand of NC_143439.1, from coordinate 4,114,742 downwards.
ACAAATGTATGACTAAATAGGGAAAGTAATTTCTTCTACAGGGAAAGTAATGGAAATTTTTGTTCAATAGCAGATGAGTCTACAGATGGACAGATCCAAAGAAATAATATCACTGACATAAGTTATGCAAACTTAAAGACAATCAGACAGGTTTATAGTAGTAGACGTTTCCAAAATTTTCTTATTATATGGGAAAAAAGCTTATGGAAAATAAAAAGTCAAATCTGTGGACCAAATCTAGAAAGAGAAGTTTGTATAACATATTAAAAGCTTTAAAAACTGAGATTCATTATATTTGTTAAACAGTTTGAACAACCTTTTTGAAATTCATAACGTAGCTCTGAAACTAGCACTGGCAGTGAGACAAACTTGCTGACAAACTGGAGCGCTAAATGCAGTAGGTGTCACTTTTTTTAGTTGTCTAAGTAGCAAAATGTAAAAAGAAAAGCTCTGGTTTTTTTCCAGCGAGCTTGAAATATATTTAAATATTGAAATATACAGGGGCTGTGATATATTTCAATATATCACACATATATATATAAACAATAATATATATATATATAATATATATAAGGTGGCATTCTTTTATTAGAACATCACGTGTGCCGCTTGAATCCATTCATTCATAACAATTACTGATTTTACAGTACATTTTTGATGTACCACCCAATTTGATCTTTTGCTTGGCTTGGCGGAAAATATGGGTTGAAATTAATATACCTGTTATAAAACACTTGTCCTCAAGACTGTTGCTCCTTTAAGTACATGAAAAGGGAAGGCTTTAGATTTTAAGCTAGCGGAAATATTGCCATTGACTTGAGCGAGGACCAGAGAAAGCTCTGCCATTGACAATACTCTTTCAAGAGGAGAAAAATACCGAAAATCCATAAAACATTGACAGATTGTACGATGATAATAAGCTTCACCATTTCGTCCAGATTAATTTTCCACTAATTAATATCTCCAACCAATTCTTTATGCAGTAGACAATGGAGCTCATTCTCATCATCTCAGTATCCTATTTTGGATCCTTGACATTAAAATTTCAAACTCACAAATCTGTTAAATCCCCTTGGTTCTCTAGTGATGCAGGCTTTCACACTAAAAAAGCTAAGTATCATTAGTACTTACCAACAGTAGTTACAAAATAGATTTCATGTTCAAGAGCGTGTTGATAACTGCATCAAACCACCTGTAAGAGAGACTGGAGATACTGCACTGAAAAAAAAAAAAAAAAAGAAAAGAAAAAAAGATAAAAAAGCAATGGCAAGAACAGTAAGGATTATAGAAATTCTAAACATACACTTGCAAAAAGAATATATTCAAATCATAGAATCCAATGAAAAGGAGGATTTTAAAAGCATCTGGGAATAATATAGCAAAAATTCATCTCTGCAGATATAAGTCTGTGTATTTCTCTTGGTAATAAATTTTTTTTACTATTGGTAAAGCCTGAGAGTCAGTGAAAAAAATCTTTTTTTTCCAAGACTGAAAAATAAGATTAGACAGCTGGTAACTAAAACAGAAATAAAAGGAAAGTTATTCTGCATTGCCTGAGAATCCTGTTTCCTAATTAGCCTATTGAGATATTTTGTAATGAAAAGTTTTTTCAATCTGGTGTAATTAGCAAAGTCAAAGGGATACTTTCCATCAGCAATCCAGAATGCATGGCTGAATATTTCTCCCCCTTTTTCATCTGAAAGCTAATGAAGCAAATGCTCCAGCTTTTGCTTCAGGAATTTTTATTTATTTATTTTTGTATTAACAACCAGTATAGGATCAGGAGAAAAAAAATCTAAGTAGTAGCAGTTGTTTTCCTGCCTTGAGATGGAAGAGGACATAGGCCCAGTACTCCTCCGACTTCACCAGTGTCACATCTCTTTCAGTTGAGGATTATGCTCCAAGTTACTCGCTTTGCCCAAGCATTCTCTCTCCCATTGATCTCCTCTCTCCTCCTACAGAAAAGATGCTGGTCAAATTACTGAAAGAACTGTAAATGAAGGGGAAAAAAAAAAAAAGATCTAAAAAAATAAAAATAATCTAAAAAAAAAAAAGATATTTAAAAGATCTGTTCCCTCCTTTTGAAGTTTTGGAAAATTTTACATCATTTCTTTTGCACTAGCTAAAAATCACTTTCCCCATTTTATCCACCCCATGAAAGTGATGTTATATATTCATATACACATATCACTTCACAAGGATCTCAAAGGACTCATAAACTGAATGTATACTATACAAAAATCTTTGCAGACACCCATGAATTACAAGGTTAGCTCCAGGGTGAGCCACAGGGGCTACAGTGATTTAATACAGTGGTTTATAATAGAAGTTTAAGATTGCATCCCTTTGGAACCGCAAGTGAATTCAGTTAAGGACAAAGTAATTACCCAAACTTGGAATTTGAGTAGAGTGCTAACAACTCTATTTTTGCAGAACAATGCTGACATTCTTCTGATTATGTCACTGAAAATAACCTCTCTAACTTGGAGTCGTTTACCGCTGAGCCATAGATTCAGAATCTGCTCAAATTGTAATGTTTAAAAAAAATAAAATAACACACACATAAAAAAACCTATCATTTGATTTTCTTTCTGGTCTTACTAGGAAGAAACCGGTGTTTTTGATCACATTTATTTGTTCAGAAAACCAGCTTGTTCGATGACTGAAAAACTACAGCTCAAAGTGGATTTCCCTGCGGTTAAGACGTTTTAGATGCATTTCAGCAGTTGAGCCCAGTCCTCTGCAGTGACACTAACGTTATTTTCTTTGTCTTCAGAACAATCCCAGGAGCAAACATTCTCTGTACAGGAGAAAATATATGACTTTTGTGTCTGTACCATCTTTTGGGGCTGCCACACTGCGCACAGAAAATCTAGGATCAGATGAAGAGCTGGGAGTCACAATCTTCACAGCCACCATCAGATTAGTACTCTGATAGACAAGCTCAATATAACAAAGTAGAGAACAGGACAATTAGCTACTTGATAGCTCAGTTGGAAAAAATGTATGAGCACTGCGAACTCTCTGTGCTCTTTATAAATTTCCATATTTTTGATGTGCAAGGAATTAGTTATGATTTTGCTACGCACTCTGACTGTAATTTAAATGACATAAAATTTCCATAAAATAAATCACAAGCATTTTATTTTAGTTCTGCCTTCAAGTGAATTACTAAAACACTCTTCTCATCCAGAAGCAGTCTTGCTAATGGACACTACATCAGAATTTTCACTAAATGTCAAAAACACAAAAGTCTTGCTCTTTCACTAAGAAAGCTATAATTGTACTTAAACTTGAAATTAACAGAATCTTTAAATATTACCAACAATTATACTGAAAATATACCTTATTTTTTTGGCAATAAATGGGAGCACAGAATATCCTGGCTTGCTTTTTCAGTTCCTTCCTATAGCTATTCTAACTGAACTAGATATATATCCACTGCAAATATCCTATAGATTATAAGAAATGCTGAAAGGAAATTGCAGCCTAAATACAGACTGTATATGTGATTCAGGAAAAGAGCTTCCAAGGAATATCAGATAACCAGAGTTTCTATATTATGGCACTGAAACAAAGAAAAGCAATACTTATCCCCACATCCCTTCATAGGAGGCTAAGATAAAAACATCTTTATCCTATCATTTATAACTTTTCAGAACAGCTAGAGAAGAGGCCAGAAATAAGAGTTTGTCAAGTTCCTCATTAACCAAAAACAAAAGGCAGACATTTCCAGCGTGACAAAACATAATCAGAAGGAAAGATACTGATACTTGGCAACAGAAATTCTCCACTCAGCTACTCACCTCGTCCTCTGATGGGATTTCTTCACCATGGAGAAGCTGCTGCTGTCTGCTCTTCTCCTTCAGTTAATGGAGTGTAGGATCCCACAGATACTCTTTACCTTTGTTCTGCCAGGTTCTACACTTTGAAGCTGCTCCCAGAGGAGTAATGCACTCACAGATTCACCTCTCCTGCTAAATTTCTAGGCCATATTAGAGCAGGAGAACATAAGCACAGAATAGAAAAAAGAGTGCTATGAGTTATTATAACATATAATAACATAATATAATTCTGCTCCTGCCTGACACTCAGCATTACAGTATTATTCAATTTTTCTGTACAAGCTTTATGATATATTAGAGCAATTAAAAAAATCTAATATCTACCTCTGCCACTGTCCTTCAAGATTTTTACACATTTGCCCATCATCACATTAAAATAATCTGTTAACTTAATAAGTTGTGTTTCAAATAGTTTCTAGCTACTTTTTCTTTTACCTTAATAACTTTCTAATAGCATCAGGCAATTTTTTAACATAGTTGTCACAGAGTTATCTAGATCAATCTGTGCCCATGACATGGGGAAGAAGGCCAGTAGACACCCCAGCCCAAAAATAGGAAGGGAAAAGTGGAAGGGTAGGAAGATGGGAGCTGGCCTCAAAAACAGGACAGCAACAACAATCTAAGGAGGAAAACTTAATTTTACTAAATATAATATAGGAATGCAAAATAACACAATATAAAAAGATATAATTGGAATTGAGGCTAAGAAATCAAATCAAATGAGAGAGTGTCCGAAAACGAAAGCCTTACTTTGAACTGAAGGCTGGGGAGCACACACACACACTGCCAGGCAGCGAGCAAGAGAGAGAGATCCCATGACTTCCTCCCGTGGCTTATCTTCCTCTCTGAACATGAAATCCTCTGGGGTGTGTAGTTCTTTTCTCTCTTCTGAGAACCAGGTATCTGGAAAGTTGTCAGTCCACAGAACTGGAGTATTAACTCTTTAATTCCCCATGCTTTGCATGATGTTATAATGTGGAATACAGATAACAAAATTATAAAACCATGACAATAGCGTATGTAAAATCTAATCAGCCCTTCAGTGTAAGCTCAAATTATTTTAGGATGTAGTATGAGACTGTCTGAGTAAAAAAGATTCTGACCTACTTCACCTAATTGTTGCTGCTGAAATCAGATGTGAAATTTCCGTTGAGTTCTTTGGGAGTAGAATTAGTCCAATACTAAGTAGTTTTAACAAGTTAACTATAACTGTACATTTCCTCCTGTATTTTTCATTTGCTCTATTCAAGCTGCTTTCTGCCCTTTCTTTTCCTTAGGTTGATTTATATTGCTCAACTTACGTAAGTTTAATGTTATTTCACTTGGATTACTTTTAAGTAAGCTTCAGTACTTATCTAAGTTTAAGTTGATATTTAGATGTTAAGTATCAATATATCACTGCACACAGTGATGAATTTATTTTAAAGCTATCTTCAGCATCTTGGCTGTTCTCACATCTCCTTACTTAAAATGTAAATTAGAGTAATTAACAAGCAACACTTATACGGAATTTGCTTGTGACTGGCAGGTGAACTTATATAAAATTGAATCAATCAGTTCTGTTCCCCAGGATTAGCTCATCACTGAATACACATACAGCAAGAGAAACAGCTCAATTCTAATTTAAAACATTTTTCTGTTAAATAGAACATGCTAAATAACTCTAACTAATCAAACAGTCAGAAGACAAGCCCTCAAGTATGTATTCTGGCATGCCAGCATGTATGTTATACATGTATATATGTATACATACATACAAATATATATATATATATATGTATATAGATATATATATATGTATAGCAGGAAGCAGCACAGTTCTGAATGGAAAAGGCATAAAGTGGGTTGAAGAAAATAGGAAAACAGGAAAAGGACTGTGTGTGTATCTATCTATCTATCTATATACATACATATACATACACACACACTCGATTTGAGGCTGCCTGGGTATAAATCTCAATTTAGAACACCTTAACCAATTTTACTGTTTTAATTTCAGGTTCACGTTTTCCAAAATGCCTAAACTTTCACAGTTTGAGTTTGACTTCATAAATGCAAATGGCCCTGTTAGAAAATGTTAGGCTGAATGCGAGGAAAGTCGTTTTTCTTTACAATTACAGTACGAGCCTCATAAGTGCAGTATACTAATCTTCACTTTATTATACAACTGCAGTTACAGAAAGTACTTTACAATCAGAATAACAATAATTTGGATGTGATTTTATGCAACAGCACAATTGCAACTACAAGACGTTTTCCATATAGTACTCTAAATTGTCTTAATTTTTGAGCCACAACTAGAAGAGCTACTACTTAAATACTATTTCCTAACCAAAACCCTGCAGCCTCAAATCCCTTTTTTATCTAACACATTGCCACTGAAATTAAAGATTTAAGTGAATGGTTACTATGGTTCTGTCAACACCTGTTCACAGTAAACACAATCAAGGCATGGTGTGAGATTGATCACCCTTGATTTCACATCCAGAAAAGAGTTCTGTAGCTCACAGAAGCATTGGTCCTTATCAGAATTAACACTAGCATTTTTCTGTGGATCTACTGGAAGAAAGAAAAGTATTCCATAGACAAGGAATTTCCAGAATAAGTGTAAGGTTTGAAACGAGTTAGGAAAAATGATTATCTGAGGAATACTCAAGTGAGACATTGTAAGATACGTTTGAGTGACATAGAGACAGAGTGAAAAATGGAGATGGCTAAGTAAAACTTAGATTGGAGTGACTCTACAGAAATGTAGTAGACAATGGTTGGTATTTTTTTAGATTATTGCCCAATATCTATTTGTTGGTCTTACAAATATACTGAAAAAAAAAATCTTGACTCTTTATAAAGAGCTTTTGAGAACTGCACTAAATCCTCTGACAGTTTGCGTGTTTGTCTTTTGATTTTTCATTTTAAATTTATTCTTTTTCAGGTCATGATGAAACTTCACATACCTAATTTTTGAACACGAGGCTAATGCAAGTACTAGTGCAAGAAAGAAGCCAAGACAACTGAAGCTGAAGGACACTTTGGTAAGCCAGCCCAAAAAAAGAGGTAAAAGGCAGAAAATAAGGATACACTACCACACAGAAGAGATGCTATTTGCGTTCAGAATCTTCTAAATAGGTTGATATAAGTGGCGCATGCTTTTTCATTGACCCTTCATTGACCCTCCAAAGGGTGTAAATGGAGGAAAGATAAAACAGCTCATCTGCTATCTGAACAGTCCATGTATATTATAAAAGAAAACATAGGCATCTACAAGAGTAGAGCTGTTGAGAAAAGCAGATCTGTTAAAAGCTTTTGATGTCCAGTGTGAATGCCTTTTGTCATTGTCAGTGGAAAGCATGTTATTATTGGCAGATATGTCAAATATAGATACACAGTGAAAAAATGCTCACAGAGAATGGGACTGTGCTCTCCCACAATTTTGCTGGGGGCCTGCAGTCACTCCTAGTCATGTGATTTACTATGGGTCACTAATCAAAACTCAATCTTTTTGGTTACCGCCATTAAACTGAGTAAACGTAAGATAATTTGAAGCATGATCCTAGCAATAGACTTCTACAGATCTTCACTATCCAGCTGTGCAAAAGATAACTACGGAATACTTGATAACCCATGTATTATTCAAACCAAATTGTTAGGATTTATTGCTCATCGTCTGCATGGTAAATATCTACTGTGATGTGGCTTATTGATGTATTTAACATGAATCTTTGTATAACAAATAACTCTAAGCAGCTCGGACAAGAGTTTCATAGAAATATAACACTCCATACCATCCACCTATTGCCTGTTTGAAACATAAGTGCCATAAGGGTCATACAGTCCCTCCTATAATGAGGAATAAGTGACCCCACACATACATCTGTTCCTGTTCAGATGATGAAGCTTCTCTTCAGTTGATCTACTTGTATCTTGAAGACCTTATATCAAATTGTGAGATGCACAAACTTAAGGAAACACTGTTTGAAAGAATGAAATGCAAACTTCAGAGGTAGGGAGGCAGCAAGACACATGACCATTTTTAACTCCAACCCTAAAACAAGTTCAATTTGGATATGCATCAAGAGAATTTGTCAAGATGAATTATGAAATGTGATGCTATTAACTTCGGTAAAATGAAAAGAGGGAGAGAGAGAGAGAGAGAAATAAAATGGTGAACTGGGTGCAGTCAGCACCACCAAAGAAGTAGATGGCAAAATATTATATTCTCCACACCTGCTACCATTTAGGAATGCAAAATACCAGAGCAACAATACACGCTGGAGGCAGCTTTGTACTTGAATAAACTAACAGGGGCACGAATGGAAGCCTTGCATAGCAAAGTGGAAGGAGAAAAGAGCAAAATATTCTTCTAAATTTTGTTATTGAGTTGTTTCTTGCTGTATTATAAAGATTCTGTTTTCAAGCTGCTATTTAGTGGCTTTAGTAAAAAGAACAGCTCCACTTTGATGATGCACAAATGACTTACAAATACAATAAGTAAATTCTCAAGAGCCAAAGTGGTACAAACATTACAGGTTTAAATGAAAGATCTGGAAAAAGCATGAAATCTTCAGAATAACGTTTCCACACTGCTGTAAGGAATAATTCAGCAGAATATGACTTCTCTAACCCTGTTTCCAAGATGCTTGCAGCTTCTCCAACCCAGACATGCAGACAGCTCATTCAAGTCAATTGATTAACTGTGCACTACTAAAGATCTACTTTGAGATTCAGTGAAAATACAAAGAGAGCATAAGGTTTGTGTGAATCCTTTTAACCTGGTTGCTCAGTGTTCCCATAACAGAAATCAAAGCTGAAAGAAATGAGAATGCAGAATTTTAGAAGAGCTCAGTTCTATTCAGAGGAGACTACAAGCCCAAGCTAGTAAATTGTCCTCATTTAGAGCAATAGGTCATCTGCCTGAGGAACTCATCATGAGCCAGGAGCTGCTGCCCTAATTCAATTCAGTGGCTCTCACTGGGTTTTGAGTGGTGGAAACTTGTCCTTTGTGCAGCAGTCTGTTTTACAGCTCCTCTGGTAATTCAGCAGGAGCCAAGAGTGATTGCTTTATACAAAGGCAAGATGATGGCCTATTAATCAGTAAGTCAGTACTGTCAAGGTGGAAGAGTGACAATTTTAAAGTTGTTAAAACAGCTCACACTAGGCAAGCCTTTTCTTTTGATGAACTTCAGAACCCGAATCACATGCTTTCTAAAAGTTTAAATAGATGGAAAATAGAAGAAAAATGTATTAAAGAGATTTTCTTTTATGTAGAGAAAATCTGTCATAGGGCAAATTAATTACAGAAATGTAGTTCCTAAAAAAGTAACATAAATTAATTTCAGTGATGAAGTTCTTACTGGCTGTAGGAACACCAAACCACAAAAATGCACAGAAATTTAGCAGTAGCTGGCACATAATCAAAGCTACCACAATAGCCACTTTGAGTGATCATTATTTATGACCATTCTCACGCTCAAAACAAAACAGTACAAACCTAGTCAGGAGTCAGAAGCTTTGAATTTCAGCAAGGTCAATACGTAGTGAAGAACGTCATTACAATTCCTTATGCATTAGAATAATCCAAGGCACACCATGTTGGTTCTCACTCCTCCAATATTCTCTTAGCTGGAGTGGTCAATGCTTAGCAGCCTTTTCCAGTGTCCTCATGAACCAGTGATTGCTTTAAGTAAATTCCAACATTTTTGGTGCTGCTCGTGAAACAGCAAATAGTAGGTTCCCCCAAGCCATGATAGCGTCTGGAAGTCACACAAAATGCAAACACGTGCTGTTGTGACTGGTGATACCCAGCAGCATGACAGCACTTTTGGTTTTCACCTCATTCCTCCAGGAGCGGATCAGCAAGAAGGAACATCACACAGCTGGAAGTTGCCCTTTGCAGTGATGCCACTGGCTGTCTCTACAAGATTAAAAAATGTTACAAATCTTATGCAGACCACGTGAAAATATTTCAGCAGACAGATGGGGAACTGTGCCTGATCTGCATTTTTTTTTTTTCTCTCCAGTGAATCACTGAACTGAATTGAGCCAACACGTATTGTTCAGAGTTGACAGATATATTCCCAGTTCTATCAGTGGTAGCTCTTTCTAACAGTAAATCCCTAGGTGTGAGGTAACAGAAAAGGGCCAAACAAACCATAGACTTAAATCTTGGCCTGAAGCTTCCAGGAGCATAGCACACATTCCCATTGGTGTCTTACTGGAAATGTCACCTGATCTGTACCTCTCTGTTGTATACAAAATGGAGTAAGTGTCAAAAACTGTTATAGAGGATGGTGCAAAAAACCAGCCCGGTACCTCAGCCACTTTTGTTCTGTCTTCCTATTAAAGAAGGTGCAAGTGGCATGCATTTGCTGTGCTATTGACAAAATAGATGATATCTCAGTAATAACAGCTTGCAAGACTTCATCCATAGACGTCGCATTTAACTTTAATCTGAAGATGATAAAAGTATTTTTATTATGCATTACCTGATTTATTACTTATTCCTTATCATTACTGTATCCATATACATTCCGTGCTCATTTTTGAGCTCTGAATACATTTTACCTTTCTGTACTCTCTAGATTTCCAACTTGTAAATTAAAAAGTAATACAACAGCTATTCATTCCACTCTGAAGAAATTAAAGTTGTAGCATTATGACTGCAATTATTAATGAATCCATTTCCCCAAATTACCTTTTTATTATGTACATGAAAAAAAAAAAGCAAATAACACCGTAACAAATGGTGAAACAAATGGTGAACAGAGCGTGGCCAGCATTTTATTCTGATTATTAGAAATACTGAAGAACAGTTATTTATCAAGCCAGAAAAGAAGCACTATGCTAGAAGGCAAACTATCTTAACATTTGCAAGAGAAGCAAAGAACAACTTCTACTGCTATTACAAGCAAATTTTGATCTCAACAGACATAGTTCCCAGAAATGAAGGGAAACTTCATTTAAAGGGCTGCAGTCAGGATAAGAAGCAGTTGCCTCTAAAGTTGCACTGGCTGCAGAGACTGGCTGTTGGTTTTCCTCATCATGATGTCACATACCAAATGATTTTATTACATTATATTCTATCATAACTACTTTCTCAGGAAGGTGACTTGTGGTCTGCAGTGAAATGACAGATAGTTAATCACTGGTAATATTTCATGTTTGGTATTTTCTATACATCAGTGCACTGCACTGTCATTGGTTTATTATAGCGACTGAATTGATTTGAGTATATTATATGTTGTTTTTTTTTTTAATGTTCAGACTGTCTTTTAGCTGTTTCACTTTCTGTTGCCACTACCTCCAGCTAATTAGCACTACTGGTTTTCTTATACAACTGACTTAAGATTAATTATATCACCAACAGAAAATTTCTTGAAGAATGTGATGCCCGCAAGGCTGAAGTTGAAATGCTTTGGGCTAAATTCAGACCTGATGGAATTTAACTGGAGAAGTGAGATTACACTATTTGTTTCAAATCTGAATTTGGCTTTTAATATCAAACTATGCTGCTGCTCTTGACTCTTTCTACAGAAGAGCTCCACTGCCTGGGTAAAATTGAGCTCAGTGCAAAAGGTTTATACAAAGTCTATGAATTAGTCAAGTCCTATTTTTGCATTACGCTATGAACTATGTCCTAAACAGTCTTCTAGCTGTCTTTTATAGAAAATTTCTCTCTCTTCCTACATATTCATAGGCATTGTTCATGTTATTTTCTGTAACTAGACAATCTCAGACCAAGGGAATCAAACAGCAGTGATCAAACTAAATACTCAAACATCCAAGTTCAGCATCTGACAGATGAATAAAAGGAAAGTTTTACCTATACTTTTAATAGCTATCTTGTAAGTTGAATTATGAACTCTGCAGGTGTGGATAGCAAATGCTCCACAGCTGAAGATTTTTTTTTATATATCCCTCTCATTTCCACTTGCACCTGTGTTATCAAATGAACTGCTGATCCCTAAGGAAACATGATCAAAGACTAAACAAGGAGTTTGCATCTTATCTTCAGATATACTGTGTCACTTTGTCAAACAGTTGTAACTGTTTTTGTATTGTATTTTGTATTACTTGTCCTTTCAGAAGTAAGTCTGAATAGATGGTTTCTATGATTCCACTATATTGTCTAGGTTGCCCAAGGAGGTTGTGGATGCCCCATCCCTGGAGGCATTCAAGGCCAGGCTGGATGTGGCTCTGCGCAGCCTGGTCTGCTGGTTGGCAACCTTGCACATAGCAGGGGGTTGAAACTACATGATCATTGTGATCCTTTTCAACCCAGGCCATTCTATGATTTTATGATTTTGAATTATAGGTATTATTAATGGGGTAAAACATCAACAACAACAAAATAACACAACAGCATGACTGTGGAAAAAAATGCTACTGTGATGTGTAATGCTATTACACATAAAACTAATGGCAAAAGTTTGTATTAAATCAGAATCATAAAAAAAAATCAAAGTATTGCATACATATCTGATTTTTTTTTTTGCTTAAGGAATGTGAACTTAAATTGGAATGGGTTGCGTAGCAGGATAAAGACAATGACTAGATGATTGGAAAAGTTTTTGTTTAATTGAAAAGTACATGATATATAATCCCTTTATCCTACCTATACATATGTGCTCATTTTTGTTTTGATGTTAAGGGTTAAGAACTATAGGAACTATCAATACGAACACACCATCAATATGAACACACCAAAGTCTCCTTCCCTTCTCACAGCTGGTGCTAGAAACCCTTAACAATTTACTAGACTTACAAGCAGAACAAACACCCGTATTTCTTTTTAACCCATAACAGGTTACAGCACATATCTACTGTGTCATACTGTGTGTGGCTGAGATACGAAAGAAATTACCAGGTTAACTCAGTGTTACCTGCAGATTATGTATATTTAAAAGGCAAATTATCAGTTCTTAGTTCTAATAAATTTTTCACTCCCAGCATCAGTGCTCAGATGTCTCACATAAACATAAGGATAATTGTTCCTGAGGTCCAAGGGACAGATTGCACAAACTAATAAATGAAAACCAAAACATAAACCACAGACAAGAAATGGCGTGCAATTTCTCTGAATAAACAGAAAGAACAGAAAGGTAAGTGTGAAAATGCCTTCTTCAGTGTAGTAATTATCAAATATTTGCATGCAATCATGCCCTTTCTTGTCTTATTTACTACTAGAGAAATTCAGATATGAACACTTCTAGAGTTTCATATTGAAATTCTGTTTCCTGTGTTAAACCTCTGTCCTTCCCAGTAAGAAAAAAATACATAAGTAAAAGAAGTAAGCAGATAGTACAGGAAGACAATTGCCTTTTGAATTAATTCCTCCTTGAAATTTCTACCTGTTTATCATCTCCAGAATTACTGCAGCTGGAACTTTTGTTGCTGTTTCTTATGCATTTGTGAGGTGCAAGAACAATCGTTAAGTATGTGGAACAGGATGCTGCTACTCGCAAACAGACTTGTAATAAAAAGAGTCGGCAAAAAAATAACCTGACAATATCTTCTGTGCATCTTGTTCTTGTTGAACACTGATGGTATTAGATTCTAATCAACAAGGATTTGCCCACACCTCATAAGGGAATATTGTAAAGGTCAGACAGAAAATAAATTCAAGTAAGCCCTGCAGAAATAGAACAATATTTAGAACATTTTTTCAGATTAAGCAGGAAGGAAGTTTTCTGGATTTGTTTCTACTTATTTCTTACCACCAATACCACTAGTATTTTATAAGATAAAATTTTCCCTGCTGAGATAGTAGGAAAGATGATAGCTCTGAAGGATTTCAGAAGCCAAATTGCTTGAACTGAAGGGGTTATAGTTCCCCACTTACCTCCAAAAATTAGAAATACTGCTTCATAACTGCAAATCTTTGAAAGTGCTTTACAAGGCAAATAATGTAAAAACACAGCACAAGTAGAATATGAAAAGAAATAAATCCAGAAACAGTCTGTACAGTAAAAATATAGTAGATGTTTGACTAGGAGATCACCATGACAGTAACATTAAGATAACATTGGGAAAGAAATGCATCTCATTTGTTCTAGTCTGTTTATGATTTCTGCTAGCAGAATAACAGAGAATTATTGCCATTTTACCAATACATATATTTGAACATATCGACATATCTTACACATTTGCTGTGGAATTGCCAGATGATGGCCTGAACCAATGTTCGAGCACCAGGTGAGAAGATGTGACTAACTCAAGGAGCTCAGAGAGATTATACTTGAGCTATCACTGGTTGTTGGAAGGGGGTGAGCTAATTTTCCTTTTTGATTATCTGTTATTGCTCAAGAGCGCTTGTATCTTGTTCTAAGGCCCTGTTATCGTCATCTTTTGCCATAGAGATGTGAACCATGTCAAGGTTGATTTTTGATACCAAGAAGTTAATTTAGAAAAAATTTAGGAAAAAAAATCCATCATTTGATAGTTCTGACAGAAGTATCACTGGAAATATAAGCATTTGTAAAGAGTAACAGTATCTGCGAGTTGTGTCTTCTAATGTACGTTATTTTCATAGCCAAAGGTACTCACTAGTCTGAGAATCTCTGATTTCAGGTCATCAATGGCTCTATGTCCAGGTGGAGGCCGGTAACGAGCGGCATCCCCCAGGGGTCTGTCTTGGGACCGGTGCTCTTTAACATCTTTATCAATGACATTGATGACAGAATCAAGTGCACCCTCAGCAAGTTTGCTGATGACACCAGGCTGAGTGGTGCAGTTGACACGGGAGGAAGGGATGCCATTCAGAGGGACCTCAACAGGCTGGAAAGGTGGGCCTGGGTGAACCTAAGGGGGTTCAACACAGCAAAGTGCAGAGTTTTACACTTGGGCAAGAGGAATCCCAGGCATCCCTACAGACTGGAAGGAGCAGTCCTTGAGAGCAGCCCTGTGGAGAAGGACCTGGGGGTCTTGATACACGACAATCTCAATATGAGCCAGCGGTGTGCTCTTGCAGCTCGGAAGGCAAATAGTATTCTGGGCTCCATCAGAAGACGGGTGGCCAGCAGGGACAGGGAGGTGATTGTTCCCTTCTACTCTGCTCTTGTGAGGCCCCATCTGCAGTACTGCGTCCAAGTCTGGAGCCCCCAGTACAAGAAAGACAGGGAGCTGTTGGTGAGGGTCCAGAGGAGAGCCACAAAGATGGTCAGAGGGCTGCAGCACCTCCCCTACAAAGACAGACTGAGGCAGCTGGGCTTGTTCAGCCTGGAGAAAAGAAGGCTGCAGGGTGACCTCATTGCAGCATTTCAGTACCTTAAGGGAGCCTACAAAAAGGAGGGGAATCACCTCTTTGAAAGGGTAGATAACAGGATGAGGGAAAATGGTTTTAAGTTGAGGGAGGGGAAACTGAGGTTGGATGTCAGGGGGAAGTTCTTTACAGAGAGAGTGGTGAGGTACTGGAACAGCTGCCCAGAGAGTCTGTGGATGCCCCATCCCTGGAAGTGTTCAAGGGCAGATTGGATGGGGCCCTGGGCAGCCTGGTCTAGCATTTAGTGAGGAGGTTGGTGGTCCTGCATGTGGCAGAGGGTTTGGAGTTTCATGATCCTTGAGGTCCCTTCCAACCCTGGCCATTCTGTGATTCCGTGATTTGCAGGATATCATGCTATTGTCAAAAGAAAATTAACTACAAAATCCTAAAGCTTGTCCATTTCCCCTATGGATCATAGTCACATCACAAGAATTTTAGTGGGATGCCATCAGTAAACAAGGGCTCAATATTAAGCGCTATTGCTCCTGAGGGTTTTGTTCTAAACTCTTCTTGTTGTCAATTTGAAATCTCAAGCTTGGTTGCTTCAAGTTGCTGATATCTATTTGATTTTCATAGATTTCTGAAACTTTACAGAAGTGAAACACACTGAAAACCCTACATTTAGTGTCTGTTTCCCTGAAGTTCTTTAATGTGCGCTCTAACTTAAATGTATTTATCTTCACTGATTTATAGTAAAAGACTGGTGACTTCCAGAGTGAATAATTCCTGCATTTGTTAAAAACATTGCTGAAATTAAATTACAGCCATCTTTAAACTAAATAATGGTTATTGGCTGTAATATCAAGAAAATAACTTTCCTCTAGATCATTTTGGATTAACCTAAACACAGCACAGATAAGCACAATATTAAAAAAACCTCAAAAATTTTGGGTTTTCTACCTGCATTGTCCAGATTCTTTTTTTTCTTCTTTTTAATTTCATCTTCCTTACAGCTGCATGAATCAAGACATTGTGGAAATAGTGCATTATTAGTTCATATAATCTACACTGTATCTGTCAATCCTTTTTTCTTTAAGCTAATTCCACTAATCCCATAAATTTTAGCTTTCTTCCAGTCAGATTTAATGCAGGTACTTTTCAAAGTTCATTCTCCCTGTGCTTCTCCTTCTATTAATTTGACACAGTTGTAACATGCATTGATCTCATTTCCCTCTGTCTAATGACCAGGATCATTGGTAATTTTTGTAATTGTGCTCCTTCTCATTCAGGTACAAAAGCATTAGCATTGTTTCTGGTCTGGCCTTAGAAATCTGAGTTTGAATACCTTCACACTATGTAGAGTATTGATCCTCTGCTGCTCACTATTTCAATTTGCATTCTAAGTTCTGGGTTTCTAAGTAAAAGAAAAAGTGGTTAAGAACAATTCTTTTTTAAAAGAAAGCCATGATCTTCCCCTTCAACTTCTTTCTCCCACCTATCCTTGCTTCTGTCTGTTTCTGAAGGAGAAAGATGGGGTTTGTGTGGACTACAGTGTGAGCATGACCGCCTATAAGGCTTCCTCTTAAATCACTAAAGAGCTAGATTTAAGATGTACCTCTTCATGCAGCGGTTTGTATTTACTATTAGAACATAGTTTAGTTTTGGGATATCTAAGCACTGTTAACTCACTGAGTTGTGAAATAGCCAAGCTGTCTGTGAAGAAGTATAATTTGGAGGAATTAACGTGTGCAGAAAGCAGAAAACTCACATCAGCTGTGTTTATCAATACTAACGTTAAAGTCTTGTTTACTAACAAGTAGATTTACATCAAGTTAGTAAAGGTCATCTGCAAGTAAAAAACGGACATAAAAAATAAAAGGTTACTAACAGTACTTTACCTTCAAATTTCTTTCAGAAGGAAGAGAAAGCTAAGATGAAACATGTTGAAGCAAAGCCTACACAACACACTTCACATGATAATTACCTATAAGTGGTGAGGTATGTCAGTTCTAACCCAGAACAGAAGTTCTGAAAGATTAATTAAATCCTGTAGTGAACTTGCAAAATCCTTGTTTGATTGCTTTCAAAAAAGCAGGGAAAAAAAATAATTTCATTAAGGCAAGAAGAGCAAATTTCTACTGGCAAAGAGTCAGAAACTAAAGGCCTTAAATATGCAAATGGGAATAAAATGCAGCAAGTGTAATTCTGCTTTGTTATCTATTTGTTGCCATTAAGCAATAACCTAAATTGAATGAATTAAAAGCAAAAGATGAGCACGTAAGGCTTAACAAGATTACAAGAAAAGAATGAGTGCTGAAATTATGGGCATGCCAAAACTATAAAATATGCAGGTTTCTGCAATATCAGAGTGAACAAGACAATTCTTGCTTAATAGAATTTTCCCTTTCTGTAATTACTTCAGTGTCTAGGTCCACAGAGAATATTGCTAGTAAACAATTATTATTTTGCTATTTTTCTTCTTTACAGTTTATAGTTGCTTGGCTGTTTTTATTAGTGCTCAGTGCTGAGCTATTTCCTGTGTCGTGCTGGATGGAACATTCTTCTATGCACTTACATGAGCAAATAAAAGTCCAAGTCTTTTTTTACCTATTAGTTCGAGTATTTTCACTACGTATAAATCGACAACTTTCACTAGATTAAGAGGTGAAGAGATTTTGACTTGCTTAATTCTGCTTATTAACTATGAATCTTTTTGAAGTGTTGACTGTAGCGTGATTATTTTCTACTAAATCTTACTGCACTTCAATGCGCTATTAAATATACTTCATTTTAGTATTGAATAAGATGATAGTGCTATCATTTGCATCCTGGTTTAAGTACAAATACTGACAGGTTCTTACGGTACTTGTAAAGAGAACTATATTTCATATAGATCATAATTGATTTGATAAAGTGGCCTTATTTAGCCTGCACTGCTCAAGAAGCTGCTAGTTCTCATTATTGTACCTTGTAGCCTGCAAAAGCCAGCTCTTGTTAGCCTTATTAAAATAATAAGTTTTTGTTAGGAGGCTGTGTTTGGACTATATTCCTAATTCACCTCTGCTTACAAAGTGAGAAGAATGAAAGAACAGAAGAAAACTGGAAGATGAGAGCAAGGTAGGTTTGTTGCTAATAGCTTACTGCGCAACACAATTTTTGAACAATTTGCAAAATCAATCTGCCCCTAGAAGCAAAACAAGGATTCGATTTCACTTCCGTTGAAGAATGTATGTAGATGTTTATAGTACAGGTAGCTGGTAAGCTTTTGCATGATCTTTTGTGGATACTCAAGCTATGCAACACACTAACAAGCTGCTTTGGAATTTGCTCTGAGACTGAATATAAAACAAAGTGCAGTTTCTTCAATACTTAAATTGCTGCCAGCCCTTTTCCATTCTTATGTCCCTAAGGGCAATTTCCCAGGGTATCTGATTCAAAAATTCCTTAAACAGATAGATGTTCACTCTCTTAAGTTCAAGCTCCTGTCTTTGCTTTTTTACTAGGCCCTTATTCCTCAAGATCATGAATTCAACCAGTGCATGGATACTACAGTCTGGGGTGCTTCCAATTTTAACACTTTCTGTGATCTCTGCATTCGTGAGCACCAGTTCAGTACTACTTCACTTCTGGTTAGCCTGCCCAGTACCTGGACCAGGAAGTTATCCTCAATACTGTAGGAGCCTCTGCACTGCTTGCAGTTGGAGGGATGTGGATGTGATGGGTGGACCACTCGATGGATAAGAAACTAGTTGAAAGGCCGCAGACAGGGGGTGGTCATCAATGGCTCTATGTCCAAGTAGAAGCCAGTAACAAACAGCATCTCCCAGGGGTCTGTCTTGGGACCAGTGCTCCTTAACGTCTTTAAGAATGACATCAGAGATGGAATCAAGTGCACCTTCACCAAGTTTGCTGATGACACCAAGCTGAGTGGTGCAGTTGACACAATGGAAGGAAGGGATGCCATTCAGAGGGACCTCGAGAGGCTAGAAAGGTGGGCCCGGGTGAACCTAAGGGGTTCAACACAGCAAAGTGCAGAGTTTTGCACTTGGGCAAGAGGAATCCCAGGCATCCATACAGACTGGAAAGGAGTGGTCCTTGAGAGCAGCCCTGCAGAGGAGGACCTGGGGGTCCTGGTGGATGAAAAACTTAACATGAGCCAGCAGTGTACCCTTGCAGCTCAGAAAGCAAATGGTATCCTGGGCTCCATCAGAAGAGGCGTGGCCAGCAGGGACAGGGAGGTGACTGTTCCCTTCTATTCTGCTCTTGTGAGGCCCCATCTGTAGTACTGTGTGCAGGTCTGGAGCCCCCAGTACAAGAAAGACAGGGAGCTGTTGGAGAGGGTCCAGAGGAGGGCCACGAACGTGATCAGGGGACTGGAGCACCTCCCCTATGAGGACAGGCTGAGGGAGCTGGGCTTGCTCAGCCTGGAGAAAAGAAGGCTGACCTCACTGCAGCCTTTCAGTACCTAAAGGGAGCCTACAAACAGGAGGGGAATCAACTCTTTGAAAGGGTAGATAACAGCAGGACAAGGCGAAATGGTTTGAAGTTGAGGGAGGGAAGATTGAGATTGGATGTCAGGGGGAAATTCTTTACAGACAGAGTGGCGAGGTGCTGGAACAGCTGCCCAGAGAGGCTGTGGATGCCCCGTCCATCCCTGGAGGTGTTCAAGGCCAGGTTGGATGGGGCCCTGGGCAGCCTGGTCTAGTATTCAATGTGGAGGTTGTTAGCCCTGCCTGTGGCAGGGGGTTGGAGATTTATGATCCTTGATGTCCCTTCCAACCCTGCCCATTCTGTGATCTACAAGTTCCCATCAGGATGAGAGCCTGCAAGTGCAGTGCTTCTTGTAGAAGAAGGAAGAAGACCTCTTCAACAGGCTTCCCTTGATCAGGTGGCCAGTATTAACAGACAAGGCAGAAAAAAGTTTTTCCACTAGTTACCACAGCTATGCTCAAATCAGCATTTTCTAAAGGGGGAAAACAAAAACAAGGTTTAAAAGTACTACCTGTTAGAATTTCTCTGAAGCCAGTGAAATAATTCTTTGTTACTTAACAGAGAGTAGCAACTTTTATCTTAGCAACTCCAAATAGAAATGCTCGATATGCAGCTTTACTGATCTATGTAATTTCCTTCAGGGAAAGTACATTTGCACTGTTCTTGTGTAACAACAGATATTACTATTCTGGGTACACTGAAAGCAGTACTGGTCAGGAGGAATCATTTGAGGCTGTATCATGCTCTTTTATGCATGTTCCTTGTCTTTTTTTTCCATACTCATTCTTTTGCAGAACAGTATTCAAACTCTAGTCACCTCCCCATTCCTAATCTCCACAACCATCTAACGATTAGCATTTTCTAGAGCCACAACATAATTCCTTTTTATGACTTAGTATTCTGTTTCACTGACAAAATTGTAATCTGAGCAACGAATTATGAAAAGAGAGCTGTGAAATTACATTGTGAAATATGCAACATAAACAACGATCATAAATTTTGTTGTTCTATGGTGATATATGAATTCAAGTAAATGTCAACGAAATACCCAGAAAAACTACATGAAAGTGATGAAAACATTAAAGTAAAATGAACTTTATGAGAAGGAAACTTTGGAAAGATGACCTCAGTTATAAGCATTTATTTCTAAGCTATTTCAATATTTTATCATCAAAGCATTAAAGATGTGGCTATACTGTATGGTTTAGATTTTTTTTCCCCACTGCCAATTAATCTGTATAAAATACAGCAGACTGGAAATATTTATTGGGTAAATAATTATTTCATGCAGCTAAATAATAATGGTTATACTTATATAAGCCAAGTATCTTTTATACGTAGATTACAGATGAAGGTCACCTTACTGCTAAACTGTATGATTCTTGCTGCTTCATAAGCTATTATTTGTGGAATTGCTTAATAAATCAATGGCAATATATTCTATAAATAAGACTTGTAATTCTCAGAACATGAGAAACCAAAATCTATGGAAAATAGTATGATTTATTTTTTATCTTTTTTACTACAAATATTTCAATATGGAAAACTGTAAAGATATGAATCTCTAATAAACGGTCCATTAATTTTAAGCTACTTAGATTTCACTTTTTAACAGTAGATCAGAATTATCTGGGAAAGTTGTTCAAGATTATATTGCCATCGTTACAGTTAGAAAGAACATCGTGAAGAAATGGAAAGAAACAAACAGAGAAGAAATGCTCACCCATAGTAAAGGATTCAGGCTCCCAATGAGAGACTCCACAAAGGAGGGATCTCCAGAAAGGGATTCTTCCCTAGTGGCAGCCAGCCCTTAAATGGGGTCTAGGAGGGGTGGAGCCTTCTGGTCAGGCAGCTGAATTACCTTCACCTGTGCACCCATGGCTGACCCAGTCCTTGCCTCAGGTGATCAATCAGTGGTTGAGGCTGTGACTCAGTGGTTCCCATACACTTATTTTATATTCTTCTGCTGACAACTGTCCACCAGCAACAAACTTTACAAATACGTGTAGTTATGTAAGTAAACAGTGAAATACATACAAGGTAGTTCTCCACTTCACTACTGAGATAGGATTATAGTAGTTACAAGCAGTATTTTATGATTAAATACAAAGTTCAATTTATACTCTAAATGTTATTAAAACTCTGTTGTAATCCTCAAATATGATGACATTTTATAAGAATTAAAGTAAGTGACATTTCATAATGATTAAACAACTTATAATTGCACAGAGCGTTAATATCTCTCTAGGAGGGGCGCTATGATTGGACTGTGCTTTTACAACTAGCACAGTATTTGAGATCATGACAGGATTAATGGCATACCTCCTGTGGTTCAGTGTTTCAATAAGCAGCCAGACTTTTTTAGACAATTTTGAGGATTGCCCTAATCTGACTTTCCAATGAGATTTATATGGGATATGTAGGATTTCTACTTTGCTGTAAAAGCAGCATTTTTTTTTTTTTTTTAATGTAAACCAGCAAGTTTCATAAAGTTAGGCATTAATGACAGAAAACATCCTTAATCCTTCTATTGTGGCACAATGTAGTCCACATAATCAAACTCTGTGAGCACCATTTCATAGATCATTCTCATTTTCTCCCTGGAAAAAAAATAAATAAAAATAATACTAAAAAGTCCCTTAAAAATTATATCCCTTACAGTGAAAGTAGACTTAGGATTTTCTGCTTGTGGTAACATCTTTAGCTGCCAGTAATTTCCTTGTTTTTATGGTCAAGCAATAAAAGAGGAGAATTCTGAGGATTGATCTTCATGCATTAAAATCTTTGCAATCATTTCTGCATAATCTAGACACAGGAGCAAAACTCCATGCATGATATACCATATTATAATATGAAATACAACAAGCATCGTCATCAAAAATAATTTCTGAGTTCATTCTTGTGTGAAAGAATAATTTTAGGTACTTAAAAAAATGAACAGAAAAAAACGCACACATATGTGAACCTTAGCAAAAAAGTACTCACCAAAACTTCACCCAGATATAGTTCAGATATAGCTATCTTCTGTTATTTTTCAATGTAGTTCTGGAATCCCACCAATATTTAAAACTAAGCCACAACACAAATACACAGAATTTTTTATTTTATTTTATTTTATTTTATTTTATTTTATTTTTTATTTATTTTTTTTTTTTTTGCTTTTCCTAAAGTTTAGAGAGTGCTGTACTGAAGATGTATAAAAGACAATGCTGAAACCAGAAGCGCCAAAAGGTAACTAGCATGTCAGGAGAAAAAACGTGTTTTTCCTTTATGAACTTAAGTGGAAAAAATTATGACACCTTGTATTTCCCATTATACCTTTCTTACCCTGAGGAATCTGTGCTGTGAGACCCTGAGACAAAGCAAGGAAACGCAGGAAAGGGGCAAGGATAATTTCCCTGGTCATTTATTGACTTTCCCTAAGGGAACATGGAGACACAAAGCTTGTTATCATCAGCCAGTGCAGAAAAAAAAGTTCCAAAAAATGATTTTCATGGCTTTGCCTACTTTTAGTGGGAATGTATAGACTCATTGATCTGAGCAGAAGAAAGCTCATTTTTACCAAGATAAACTCAGAATTTAGGTAAAATTGGAATTCAGTAACTATATAAGATAAATCTCCACTGAAAATCTCATTGCTTTTCAGTATCAGGAAGAGCATAACTATGAATAATACACCATGGTCCTCTAAACCTGTAGCTTTTGTCAGGCAGACAGAATACCTAACTAACCTAAGTGTTTTATGCTGTTTTAGCAGCATGTCTCAACAAACAGAATGCAGCTATTTGTTGCTCATATATAGCAGCAAACCTCACCTCCAGGCAAAATACACTAAGTCTGACAGGATGGTGAAAACATGATTAAAAAAAAAATAAAAGGAAGAAGTGAAAAAACAGTACAATTAATTATATTTTAGAAAACACTGTGATGCTCTAAAGAAAAAAAGTTGAAGTCCAACATAACAAGTTTAGTCATTTTCAATAGTTTTCGTATCCTTCATGCCTAAATGAAAGGAAGCAAAATTGCTTGCGGAAAATACTTATCAATTGTATGTCATGCTGTCCATGTAGAAACAACTTCATATGGGATACAGAGAATTGAACATTCCTGTTTTCCTGTGTATATCCCATTTCCAGCATGTATTTCAAGGCACAATCAACTTTTGTATTGAATTGTCTGAGTCTTTGACTACATGAAATTATAAAACTGCTTTTAAAGATGCCTAGAAAACCACAGTATTGTAAAAATTTGCTATATTTCTCAAAATATTCTCAATACAATTAGATTAGTTAAAAAATACTTAATATGGTTTATGAGCAGAACTGGAACGTTCTTTTGATACATGGAAGCAGTGACTCTAAAGCTGTTATTTTCGTAATAGTATAATTTTACATTCCCATTAAATCCTAATCCCTGGTCCACCTCAAACCGTAAGTATACAACTTTGGATTGTAAAAATGCTTCAATTCATCTGGTAGGGTTTTGAGGTTGCACAGATGGTTGTTGTAGATTACTAAAATGGGACTGTGCAATAACAGTGCCAGCTGTATAACAATCAGTCCATCTATAAATGAGATAGCAAATTAAAAGAGGGAATCCTTTTAGGAAATGCCTGAGACCTCTTTCAAATGGACTGAAACTCTACATCAGGAAGAAAGAATTCCAATTTGACAAAAAAAAAAAAAAAAAAAAAAAAAAAAAAAAAAAACAGACTTCTGGCATATTTGTCATTAAAATTGTGTTTCAGCAAATCATTTAGGGAAATGAAAGAGCAGGGTTACATTCCTTAATATTACTGTAGCAATTGTAATATTAAATAATATTTTATGATTTACTTTATTTTTTCTAATCTGACAATAAGATTAATTCCAAAAGCCTAGACAAGTGGAGAGAGTTATGGGAGCAAGATGCTGATTTTCTGACCATTTTTCTAGCTGAGATCAAGTCCGCAGTGCAGGAAAACCATTACTGTTCTCCAGAGGACTCATTGCTAGTTCTTTAAGGATGCAGCATATCCTAATGAAATTGGTCATATAGTTCACTTCCCTTCCCATTTCTTCTTTCCTCTGCTTCAGTGATACATTAGGAATTGGAAATTCACATTTGGCTAAATATTTATTTTTTCATGGAAATTATTATTGCTTTTGCAAGAGTTCAGTGAATTAGGGATTGATAGTAATAAGTATCTTGCAGAGCAGATGCTTTGATGTCAACCACAGCGAATCAAAGTATGACTATAAATGATTCTTTCATGATCATAAACACAGAGCCGTCTTCACACCAATGTCAATAATGTCATGTCAGAGTGCACATTACAGAAATCAAAATTACAGTAGATAATGCTTTATCATGTCTCAGCTGAAACACTGAAGATAAAAATATGTCTTCTATTTTATTCCTACAGTCAGATTTGATCAAAATTCTGTTGTATTGTACTTATCATATTTATACTTAGTTAAATATAAGAATTAAGCAAAAGGTTTTTTGGACTTTTTGACTTCTTTCCTCTCTGACGGAGAACTTGATCCAATCCTTACTCTCCCTCAAGGAAACTGATTATTGTCGTAGACATTCTGTTCTCATTTCCATTCATTTACTAAATTAAAATGAGGGCTCCGAAATTAGGATAAAACGCCTTTTCTTTATGCCATAATTTAAAAGAAAACTTCTGTGACCTTTGTAGCTTTTTATTTTTTAGTACAAATTCCAGCCCTCACTGTGGAAAAATGAACAGTCCTTCCTGTTTTGGTACTTCCACTTTTACTAAAAATTAAGTAATAAAAATGTTTTCAGAGCAGGGAGACAATATCCAAATATAGAACAGCTACTTCAAAAATATTCTACTGAACAAAGAGTAATAAGTATTATTTGTACCTAAGTATAGTAAAAACCACTGGTCTTTTCTACTGTCAGAATGCATAGTGACACAATTTATTAGAGGTTTCTTTCATTTTTTTTTCATTGATTTATATGAAGGGCTTTTAATAGTTTCAAATTGTGTCCAATGACAGGTCTTACATACTGATGTATAGAAGTCACTCTACTCACCTTAAAGAGTCTAAGCTATGCACAAGCATAATGTAAATCCAATACACCATGAAGAGCAGAAAGCAAAAATGAGATTCTAGGAACTGAGCCAACAAGCTGTTTTTTCATATATATGTTTTTCTTGGTCCACTGGTTAACATTTATGGACTGGAAAACACTGAAACATATTTTAATGTATTTGGAGCTTTGGTCCATGCTCCTAAAATGCTGTTATTCTCAACTTTACAAAATGACTGCAAAAGCTTTGTCCTGCCCAGAAAATACCCTAGAAGAACACACCACCATTTTTTGTTCTATCTAAAGTTATATTCAATTTAATAATTGCCCTTGCTCAAGCATTTACTTAAGATAACATTCAAAGTTATTCTAAAATGGAAGAAGAACACAGCCCTTGAAATGCATAATTGAGGTGATTCAAAGCAGAAATTATTCAACCTCACATTTGTAAAACAACTGATTAGAAAAATGCTGAAATGTTGCACACACAAAAAGAGTTAATTAACGTTGATTTATTTTTCTATCACAAGAAATTTCAAATTAGCACCTGTGTTAGTATAAACTTTATACAATGCATGTCTTCCTATATAAGAGAGAGCAACATACTACAGGGACCCTTGAAAACATTGTTCTGAAAATCAGAATATAGGAAAAGAAATTACAGAAGATGAGCAGTCTTATTTAGGCCTATCATATGTATTGTGCAGGTGCTGCATTTGGGCCAGGGCAAATTTATACAAACTGAGTGAAGAATTCCTTGAGAGCAGCCCTGTGGAGAAAGACTTGGGGATCCTGATGGATGAGAGCATGAGCCAGCAGTGCGTGTGTTTACATCCCAGAAGGCCAACTGTGTTCTAGGCTGCATTAAAAAGGGTTGGCCAGCAGGGATAGGGAGGAAGTTTTTCACACAGAGGGTGGTGAGGCACTGGAACGGGTTGCCCAAGGAGGCTGTGGATGCCCCATCCCTGCAGGCATTCGAGGCCAGGCTGGATGTGGCTGTGGGCAGCCTGGTCTGCTGGTTGGTGACCCTGCATGTAGCAGGGGGTTGGAACTACATGATCATTGTGGTCCTTTTCAACTCAGGCCATTCTATGATTCTATGACTGTACCATGTTGAAACTTATGTGTGAATTCTTCTTTTCTCCTATTTCTGCAGACACAATTTTAATTTAAAGTGACATTTGAATTGAATTAAGATTTTCATTTGGGGTGCTTCATTGATATTTTTATACATGTGTATGTACGCACATGTATCACAATTTCTGCAGTAGGATTAAAAAGCATCTTGGATAGATATTTGCAGTGAAGTTGTCAGGTCACAGCCTGAACCATCGTTTGAGGACCAGGTAAGAAGGCATAGCTAACCCAGGGAGCTCAGGTGCAAGAAGTGCACCTGACTGACCAGAAGGGCTAGAGCCAGTATTGACCCCTCCTCACCCTCATTTAAGGGTTAGCACTGAGGGAATAGTATTTCTCTGAATGGGGTTGGCACTTCTTTCAATCTATCACTGGTCATCAGAAGGGGTGAGTTGATTTTCCTTCTTTATTACTTGTTATTTCTCCATAGTGCCTGTATTCCATTTGAAGGCTCTGTCATCACTCTTTTGCCATACGTTCTTGTAGCAAAGTAGAATCAGTTTTTGAAGTTCTTACGCTGGATTTTTAACTAAATCATTTATTTCCTAGTTATTGTGAACAGATGTGGGTTTTTTGTTTTTTGTTTTTTTTTTTTTTTTCAGAAGGTAAACTGGTAACTAACTGCAAAGACAAATAATGAGAGAAGCTATTTTCTAGCTTTACTGTATGCATCTGTGCACTCATTTCTGCCAATGCATCATTATCAGTCATCATCCATCATCTGATCACTCCTGGCTGGATCAGGAAGAGAGAATGCATTTGCCTGTAGCACAACTGGCAATTTAAACTGGGACCCTTCTAGAATATTTTTAAAATACACCCATAGCAGGCATATATACCTTGATTATTCCCTTGCTGCATTTTGCTAGAGAGTGATTTTGTACTCTTACAGCTATAATGGTATGCTTTCCCTGTATCAAAAGAGTCTATTGAAAGGCAGGTTGTTCAGGCCAGGAATAAAGAACAGAGTGAACAGGTTTACAGTCCAGCAGTGTTCCAGGGATGCCTTCTTTAGCAGCATGAACCAGTAGTAGTACAGTACTGAGTTCAGATGAATCTGCCTTGCTTCTCAGCAAGGAAAACTAGCCAGGACAGAACATCCTGCTATCACAAATAGAATAGTTTAAAATTACCTATCAGGTGTACCTCTGCTAAGTACACGACAGTGTAATAAAGGCTTTCTCTACCTAAGTGGAAAGTACAAGTAATCTTCTTGATCAGTACTGTCTGCAAAGTTAGCAGTACTGGCTCATGTATAAAATACAACATTCTGCTCTAACAGTCTTCTTTTTTCCACTTGAATTTGTTGCTTTGTGGAAGACCTACCCTATCTGATAGTGGATGAGGGAATCTGGTATCCGATCCTTTCATATTTAAGCAATTTACAAATATTTGTGATTTCTTTTTCCTTGTGGGAAAAAAGTCTTTAGAAATTCCTCGTAAGTATCCAGTATGCTTTCATTCTAAATAGTAGGTATTCTTTTTCAAGACAAATTACACAGTAATGCAAGATCTGGGGGACAATCAAAGAGCTTTTGCTCTTATGCAGAACATAATGAACATCCCAACCGGCCCCAAACTCCACACAAAATGTCTTCCATAGAAGTTGGCAAGTCTAAACTAGTCATTGCTTTGTGCCTAAAAAATAAATACAGTAAGTCATTAAAATTTACTTTCAAAAGCCCTCTACATCTGTCTTCACAGTTTTCTTTTGAAGGACAAACCAGAACAATCAAAGACTGAATTTCTTAATTAAATGATGTCTATCTCCCCTTCACAGATCATTAATATTTTTAAGTGTTGATATGGAAAAGTGTTTACAAAGATTGCTCTGCTGCACCTCTAGTTTAACGGTAGTTTATTTCCCTCCTGTCAGACTGCCCACCCTGTTGAGAAAACCTTTGATGCTGACACGCCTTCAAAAGATCAGCAGGGAGAATATTCCTTTATTACCTGCACTATAGATGGCAGTTCTTCTATAGGTCCCTTTCCTCTCAGATTTTTAGTCTTTAGACTTTCTACATAGTCTTGATTTCCTTTTCATTCTGATGAAATCTACTACAGCTTTATTTCTTTTTCAAAGATTTTGTTGAATTTTTTTTTTCCAGCAAATTCTTCCATCTGGTATTACCCTTCATCTTTAAAGAGTTCTGTGCTGACTGGGGAGGAAGAACCTGAGCTAAAGTTCACAAGAGCATAAAATAGCACTGTTTGTTTTGCAGATTTTCCTACCCTACAGCAGTCATGACAGCTGCTCCCATAACAAATGATTAGAGCTTACAAACAAGGCAGAGTTGCAAAGGACAAGGGATTTCAAGGAGCCACCCACTATGTAATTTGCAGATAGATAGCTATTTTCAGTGTCTACTGCAGTATTTACAGTGCAAAAATGGATATGAGTTCCTTTAGCATTCCCTAGCCATACAGATCTCATCTATTTTTGCTCTTCTCAATCCTCTACTCCTCATTCATCCCAACGCACACACAAGCATACATAAAACTGTCTTCTGTTTGGAAGCACAAGTGAAAGTCTCACAAGGACAAATTCTGGAAAAAGGCACAAAATGTAGAAGCAAAATAATTACAGAAAGTAGTGTTTGCTAATTGTTTTTGGCACTGCTGGTGGATTCCAGTGAAAAATTTCTACCACTCTCTAACTAGAATGCCACTTGATTTAAAAGTGTAATAACAAATATTCTGACATAGAATATCTACTTCCACAGAGTAATTTATTTTCAGTATATTAACTAATATACTGCAATTTTGGCAAAGTCTTTCCAGACTGTTCATAGATGAACGATAATAAAATAAAAACTTCAAAATAATCAGCTAGTTTAGACACCAACTTCAATAGAAGTTCTGCATCTAATCCTGAACCATACACTGTGAAAGAAAAAAGTAGTTTCACCAATCAATAAATCATATCACGGAAAACATGACAATCTTTTCCCTAATTGTGGCCAAATTTTGGTCATCTTTTCCCTAATGTATTTTGTCTGCAATTGTAAGTTAGCCCTATATTGATTTTTGCACATCATCTCATGTGGCCTCATCTGAACTTTGGGTGACTTACATGCATACACAGGAGCACAAATCTGTTACAGAATTGTCTTGCTGATAGGTGAAGTTTTAAATGTTTTTTAAACAGTAAATTACAGCAATGTTGTTTGTTCTTTCACTTGCAGCACTGTAAATCAAAATTTTAATCAATGATACCATATAGTTATAGCAAGGACCCAATAAAGAAGAGAGCCAAAACCGAAAATGTGTTCTCTCCCACTTTTGTGTGCATATAATAAACCACCTATAAATGATGCTCTTTACTGTAGGTTTAAAGTTGAAAGACTTTCATAGTAAATGACACAAAAGTGCTACCAACATACTGCTGATATATTAAGCCCAGCACAAAAAAATTATCTTCTGTTTATGGCTTTTTCCTAAGGAAGTTTTTATCTCTTTATAATGTATAGTTACATGAAACTTTACCAGGGTGCCTTAATACTGGGGTAAGAATAAAGTGTAAACTTGCTGAGAATTTCCTCATTTTAAAAATATTGCTAAAAAAAAAAAAAAAAGGACAGGAAGAAAGGGGTCCAGAATGTTATATATTATTTGTATCTGTGCTGATACCTAGCATTTCTAGGTATGCAGTATCCGCATATGTCAGATTCAACACGTGGGCAAAATTCTGGAGGAGGAACTTTTCAGATTTTTTTTGTTTTTCAGTGAAACAGAATACAAGTAATGTGAGCACAGAAAGTATCTGGTCTTTATGCAGAGAGATTTTTTGTACTATTTGTGTTTTTTCTCACATAGAAGATGCTATAGCAACTGAACATGTGAAACACAGGAAAAAAGAAAAAACAACATAGCAGCACAATAATCCAGTTAGATGCAATTATTTTTAATGAGAGTTTTATAAATTGTTTTTGGAATAATGATGCAACTTGATTTATTCTTCTAGTGACTTAAACTTAGTTTGTGTTAGGCAACCTGGCCTATGTTTGCAGTGTCATTAGTGATATGAAATGCTCTGATTGGGCTTGCTCAGAAACTGCAAGTTACTCTGCAGTTTCATTTGAAGGTATCAGATTGTTTTCCAAGGCAAACAAGCAAGACTCAGCACCTCAGACTAGTGACCATCTTTGAAAGGAAAACAAGGGAAAAGATTAAAGAGCAAACTTGCTTTTCCTTTAGAGAAAACAAAACAAATGAACAATAAAAAATTATATTATTCTGAGAAGATTTAATTATTTTCCCTGATAATACTTCTAAAATAATGCCAATAAGAACAAGAAAAACAGCCTTGTAAAATTGCAGGTATAAAAGAGAAATGGAAAGTTTCTACAGAGGAGCTGAACGCCTGTACAGAGGTATTGTGTCACTAATCCCTACCAGGTCTTCAATTCTAGATCTGTTGTAAAAAATCAACCATCTCTTCAAGCACAGGTATTACAGAGAAAGAAAACTCAAAATGTTTAAATGAGAACTCATAAAAAAGCACAAAAATATCATGGCATGTTCACATTTTGTAAATTTTAAATCTTCACAGCTCCTAAGAGAAAAACTCTGCAGCACACAGAGTGATAAACTGGAAACAAGGGAAATATAAAATTGAAACAGATCATTAGGATAATGACTTCATTTTAACTATATGGTGAAAAAAAATCAATAAGTCAGTGAATTATTTTTTTAATTATACATTATGTCAAAGCTGAATAACAAAATGAAAATTGACGTGTGAATACACAGCAGTGTCAGAGCTGACAGTGTGAAGAAGGCAGAAAAGCAGATCAAAAGCGTTTATGTCCTTCACATCCTAGCTACTACAAGGTAGAAACTGAAGTCAATTTGTGTGAAATAAACAAGAAGAAAAATTGACATCAAGAGCTATTTTGATACAATATAACTAGTAAAATCACAACAAGATTATTTTTAAATAAAAGATATCAAGGTCCAGATTGGGAATTTACAATATTGTTTTTTCAACATAGCAAAATATATATTACACT
The DNA here is from genome assembly GCF_987193195.1 of Phasianus colchicus. NCBI lineage: Eukaryota > Metazoa > Chordata > Aves > Galliformes > Phasianidae > Phasianus > Phasianus colchicus. Next base: position 4,083,015 of record NC_143439.1, on the reverse strand, counting down.
TAGAAGGTTTGCTATATTTATTCAGATGCACTACCAGAGTTTTCAAGCCTATATGAGCATGGAAAAGACACACACACACACACACACACGAAAAAAGAGTGATAATTCCAATCTAAATTGGGCAAAACAAGGTTGTAACTGAAGTTTCTATTGTGTTAACTTCTTCAAAAAGCATATCTAAAAGGAAGAAATATCTGTTGCTTGGTCAGCAGAAATGGGTAAAAAAAAAATTGTAAAGCCAGCCACTTACAACTCCAGTACAGTCATAAAAGTTTGTCCACAGAAAGATAACAGCATGTGGTTCAAGCCATGAGTTTTCTGTTCTTCCTTGAAAAGACTGCTTTTTGAAAAAGAAAGTTTAAAGTCCTTCTTTAAAAAAAGGAATTCACAAGAAGCCTGAAGAGATGGAGTCCTCTGCTCATAATACTATTATCAGTGCTTTGCTGATGTTTTCCATGTGACTGAATGAACATCAGAAACTAGAATCTACAATTAATAAAACCCACAATAAGAAAAATCCATGCAGAAGCAAACTGCTATCAAGAAACAAAGACAAACAAATGCACATCAATATTCCACACTGTGTCAGGGCAGGGGGTGCAAACAGGACTATATAAATGTGTAAAATGAAAATCTATTCTGAAATATGATAGAGGACAGCACTACTACAAGCACTGCTCATACAATACCTGTTATACATGGAGACAATCCTGGTCTTACTAAGTGGCACTGTGAAGTTCTGTCAAAACAACAGCCTCTAAGTAAAGAATGGCATGAGAAATGGTAACCTATGGGCCAACTGCACCTTCAGAAATTTTCCAGGTGACTGAGTGAAGATAAATGGAAGGAAAATATCAGAAAGCCAAGCAATTCAAACTTATGAAAGTCTGAAATTAAGGTTGTATGTTTAAATTAATTCTTCTCTCCCCTCTATTTTTTTTTTTTCCACCGTTACACAATTAATTACATAATTACTTTAATTTCAGCCATCATATTCAACAGATTGCAAGTTACTGCTTTGAAGAGAATGATCCTAGATTCGTTTCCTTCAGGAGCTGGAAGGATTATGGTAAATCAAATGAGATACTACAAGGAAGAAAGAACAATCATACGGCTTAATAATTTTGACTGTCTTATGGAGTATTAATTTTTATCCCTTTCTCTGCCAAAAAGATCCTAGAGGAATTTGGACAAAACACTTCAACTGAATCTTTCAGAAATCATACCTAGTTGGATATAAATTGCAAAACCACTAAGCACACACTTGCAAAAACTGTCAGTGTGATTTGATTTTTACAAAATGCTCCATCTAACTAAGTACCATGCAGGCCTGTGAAATTTTCTGAACAACAAACATCATATTGTGCTGTATTGGCAGGCAATAATGAAAATAATGAATGTTTCATGAACTTCTAAAAATTTAGATAAAATATGGCTAATGTCATATTTACCTCATACGAAAGCATATAAATCAATGGGAAACTATTTCTTCAGAGCCAGGGTCACTCAGTATGTTAGATAAGGCTTGCATATTGAAAAACAAAAGTAAAATATTGAAGATGAGTGTCTGCTGTTTCTGCAGTGGACTGAATGAGTCTGAGGGGTGCTGAGGAGAGGGGAAATCCAGAATGTAGTCATCCTCATACCTTCTGTTTCAGTATCTTTTATACGTAGATTGCAGCTGATACACTTAAGGTATTAATAATTATTCAAGGCAGTGCATCTTTTGATGCACACAGGACAAATTAGCAATCTCTTCTTATCTGCAACAGTTCCAGATTGTTTCTTACCCGTTCCATGCTCTCTAAATTGGTTGCCAGCCAAAGTGTTACCATTATACAAATTGATTTTTGTAGGCTCAAGTCTCACAGGCTAAGAGATTTGATGCCTGTTCAATTTAAAATTTTTCGTTTCTTCTTTTTAATGTTCTTCCTTATAGTTTCCTGTTATGCTTCGAGGTCAAGTATAAGGATCAATAAAACCTGTAGCAAACAAGCCATAAAGAAGCAATCTGTACTATTTATTGGACCACACTTACAATAATTCCATATATGAAAAGAATGCTAAAAAATATTAAATTGCCTATAAAAGAACAATTCAGATTACTAACAGTCTCATTTATTCTGTCTGGAAAGTTGGAAACTATATATGAATGAACAAACGATACAGGATATTTTCTACTTAAGAGGAGTGTTTCAGAGTTATTTTCTGCTGGTATCATATTGCCAAAACAGAATATCATAGTCATGGCAAAGTTTCATGTACAAAGAATAATAATAATAAAAACAAAAAAAGTGAAACATACTGCTTTTCAACTATAAGCATAAAAACTGAATTAATTATCCTGAAAATTTTTCTCAAAAACTGTATACAAGATAAGACACCATCATTTATTCCATCTAAAATGAAAAAAATCTGGATTATTGCAAATAGTTGAGACTAGATAATGTGAATTGAACTGATCTTTAGTGATCTCTGACAAGAAGTTTCATCCATGTAATGTACTTCTAAAAGAAATCTTTTACTGGATTAAACTGGAATTTTGGTTCGAATCCAGATACCTTCAAGAAAAGACATTTGCTAGAAACTGCATGGAATATTAATGTAACACATATTGACTGTGAGTTTGCTCTAGATGTAAAAGGAATGTGCTCTTATTTGTTGTCAGTTGAGAATCTGATAAAAATGTTTTGAATAATCTACTGAATTAATCGAGGGAGCCATCCATATATGCCCATCTCTTACCCTGTTGATACAGGTATGCCATCTTATAGGAAAAATAAAGGAAAAAAATAAAACACACAAACTTTTGGTTAGTGATGGTTTCTGGTTGTTGGTTGAGTTTATTTAAAAAAAAAAAAAACAACACAAAAACAATCTTATGTTACAGTCTTGATCTTTTATATTCAGATCAAAGAATAAACACGACTGATTTATATGCATGTAAGAATGAAAAATAAATATACAAACAGAAAAGCTTTCCTGTGCCATAGTACGTAGAAACACTCTGTATGTATTTCTATAGAAGACTCTGCAGAGCAATCTGAAACTACTATTAATCTGCTTTATCTGAGAGCTAACACACTTGGCTCATCTGTACCTTATTCCTTCTTCTTCACTCACAAAAGTCAGCAGTGAAAATTGAATGGAATAATTTAGTCTCCTTCCATCTTATGTCTAAATATAGCCTAGAATAAGCATTAGTGCCAAGGGACCCTGTGGATGGGTGAGAAAGTTAAAACCACCACAGTCAGGAATTTAAACACTTAAGTGTTCAATTTTATTTTTTTTTTAACACTATTAAACACAAAGGGAATAAAAAGAAATATTTCTTGAATTAATACAAAGAGAATGTCATATAGAAAAGGAGAATCACCCAACTGCCCAACTGCACTGTCAGAGGTGGGATATATTGCCAGGTAACAGGTAATGGACTATGCCAGATACAAAAAGAACTAGCTGTCAGCTCTCTCTTGGAGGTACAGTACCTAGAGGGGAAAAAAAAGGAAAGGAACAATAGACTGGACACTGTTTAGAATAAAGGAAAAATGGCAAATTCAATTATTTCTGTCTGAGTAGGTATATTTTCCCCAAGTTCAACTGTACACCTAACACTACAAGTCTACTGACAGACCCCAGGTACTACATCCACACATCTCTTAAATACTTCCAGGTACGGTAACTCCCTGGGCAGCAGGGCTTTCCAATGCCTAAGCATTCTTTCCATGAAAAAATTCTTCCTGATACCCAATCTAAGCCTTCTGTGGCACATATTAATTTCATTTCATTATCTTGCATCCTTTAATTTATTTCCTGATAAAAGACACCAGTTTTCTCTTCTTTGTTACCTCCTGCCAGGTAATTGCAGAGAGCACTGAGATCTCCCTTTTGTGTCTTTTCCTTCGGAATAAATAGCCCCAGTTCCCTCAGCTGCTCCTCTTATTTCTTGTTGTCTAATCCACTCATCAACTTTGTTACTCCTCTGGATATGCTCAAGTAACACAAATCCCTCTTGTTGTGAGGGGTCCAAAACTGGTCATGATATCTGAGGTGTGACCACATCAGTGCTGCACACAGAGGATCAGCATTCCCAGTCCTGCTGTCTGCACTATTTCTGATGAAGGCCAGGCTAATCATTGGCCTTCTTGGCCACCAAGGCATACTGCTGGCTCATGCTCAGCCAGTTGCCAGATAGACCCCTATGCCCTTTTCTGCCAAATAACATTATAGCTGCTCTCCCCCACATCCATCCTGCTGCATGGAGTTTTTGTGACACAAGTGCAAGATCCAGCATTTGGCTTTGCTGAATGTCATGACATTGAATACAACCTATTGATCAAGCCTGGGATTATTTAGTATCTCTATTCTCACATATATCATGGTATTAGAAGAAATACTCATTACATATTCATTACTTCTGTGTTTGCTACTGAGGTGATCACTGTTATACTACATCCAGATCTGACATTCACATTTGAGGAAGAACACCCATAAAGTGAAAAAATTTCAGAGAAACACCCCCCCCCCCCCCAGAAAAAAGAAGATTTGTAAAGTTTGAGTTATAGAAAGGTGAAGTAGTTCATTCAATTTAGACCATTAAAGATAAGCATTGAATTATTGATATAAAAGAAATTCTTAAATCTCTCTCTTATATTTCTCAGTAAGTCATAACATCTCCAGAAATGGGATCTGTACAAGAACTCGATTTAAAAAAAAAAAAAAATCAATATATTATATGTGCTTTTACATGTATACAAATTTCTATAACGTCTTGTGATTTTTAACTTGTTTCTTTGCTTGTTTTCTAGCAGATAGTGCAATTCATCATTGGGATTGCTTACTAATTAATCAATAAAAATAAGAGACTCATGAATTGAGAGTATTCTAGGATCAGCAGCAGCCCACCACTGCAGATATTCCAGTTAAAGTAATTCATAAAAGTTCTGTAGTTTCTCCAGCAAAGAACATCAGAGAAATATGAAATGGTTCTGATGTATTTGAAGTGAGTTCAAAATTTATTAATCTAAACAGTAAAAAATAACCCTTCAAAATTTTGCTGATCCCTATGATGATATATAATATATGGCACAGTACAGAAAGAACTCTCTTTTTTCTCTTAATTTTCCAAAATGCCATCTCGATATATAGAAGGTAATACAGAGGTTCAGTATTTGGCTTTCAGAATACTAGAGATGAATTTAAAACAGAAATGATAAAGCTGTGACACAACTTAAAATATTTCAACATTTTTGCCAGTGTATTAGAAATTTCAGCAAAGAAAACCAGCAAACTAACCAGCAATTTTTTGTATCCACTGTTTCTATAAATGAGAAAACTGCCAAGCTGAAATAAATCCAATTAATCTTACTTATGAAGTAACCTGTAAATTTCTCTCTGTGAGATCTGTTTCCTTGTGGGAGTAGTATAGCTTTGAGCATTCATCTAATCTATTTCTCATATGTATACAGTAAAACCTGTATGAAAGTGATTACAATGTAGCCAGACAGATACATTTTTTAAACTTTTTAAATTTTTTTCCAAGAGTTGACATCTCCAGAAAAGCTCATTTTGGAGCATTTTCAGAGTGCTTTCTCAAGCAATGACATTTAAATGGCCTCTGACATTTTTTGAGGATAGGGTTGGGGTTTTTTTTATGTGAAAACTGAAAAATCTCTTTTTTTTTTTGGTATGCAGAAGCAATCAAGGATTCTTATTCACCATAAAACATGTCAAAATAACGGATGGCCTACTCAGCAAAGAAAATAAATTTAAAGAAGTTAGGTAGAAACACATAACATTCTGCTAAGAAAAGTTTCCTTGTACAAGTTCAGTTCATTTATTGCCTTCATAAAAAGCCATATTGGACAATTATTTGGAAGTGGTTTATTTTCCCAGTATAAGCCTTTGAAATGAAAGAATCTTCTAGTACTTCCTCTGGTAATGTTACTTTTTCTGAATGTGTGTGTACAAAAGAATTCCCTTCTGATTTCCGGTTGACCTACTAGCTAATTAATTACTGCAGATTATTATGAAATCAATAGTAACCTGCCATTGCTGATTCACTTCCTATTCATAAATGTGAAGGAGCTTCCCACCCCTTCATTATTTAATTTATTTATTAGAAAGATTCTTTAGTGAGCAATATATTATGCTGGCATGAAGTTCTCTCATTTCTGCATGCACAAAACAGGAAAGTGAGAATGAGGAAGGACTGCTAACATCCTTTCTACCTCTATAAGTTTCGTTGTTTTTTTATCAGAACTAACAAGAGCAACAAAATTCACTCATTCTAACTTGTGTAACCCCTGGCCATACAGCTTTTTTGTACTGCTGGGCTCATTAATATCAGATGCACAACTACTTCAGGTGTTAGGAAACTCAAAGAGCGACATCTCTGACAATGCTAATACTTGGGAGCAACTGAGCAATTGCAGCCTTATTATCTTGCCTAATGTGTATTTGCTTGAGGTTATTTGTCATTATGCCTACTTGAAGAGCATCTTTTCTCAAAGGCAGGTCTTTGTCTCTGTTATTGTAACTACTTCTGGCTTTCTGGTAGCTGAATTTTTTCCTAGGGTTGTTTATGTTTTCTTGATGTGACTTCTTACTAAGAATAAGAAAGAGTAGACATGCACATTGCTGCTTGAGCTGAAAGATTCTTGCAGCATGGAAGCAATGTCTCAGACATACTATCTCATCTGTATTGGCAACAAGCAATTGAATGGTGAAAAGAACATTTACACAGATCTGGAGACAGACAGATATACTATGAGGCCACACTGTCCTTGCTGCTGGACTAGCATAGAATGCAGAAACAAGCACTGAAGTTATAAAAAATAAAATTAAAAAAAATCTCAGCATAATTGTAAAGAGATCTATGTCAAAGATAAAATGCTTGGAAAAATCAGAACTGTAACTCAAGCAACCGTATTCTGCATATAGCTCCTTTCTGGGGATGTTTCTTTTTTCAGTTTCCTTCATCCACCCTCCTGATGTTTTTAATTCATGGGTGGCAGTTCACAGCGACTTGACAATTATTGCTACAGTCTGATTTTTTGTTATTTAGATATCTTAAGAAATTAACACTATATATGGTGATTTGTGACAAATACAGCTATCAATCTATTGTTATAGACTTATATTTGCTTTTTTTTTTTTTTGGTATCCTGAAGTCTATGTGAGTAGTACAATGTCTGTATTTTCTGTCCAGATATTGCAGCTGAGTGGGGTAACCTACTAACTTTTCACAGCTGACAGTTCAAATATGAAATCACAAATTTCATCTTTCAGCAGCAAATATGCCTCTGGCATCTTTCTTTTGCATTTGTCAGTCATGAAGCTGTACACCAGATTCTGAGAGAAGAGAAGCAGCAGTGTCACCACAGGAGATATAAAAATGTCGGTCTTCAGGGATTTGAAGGAGAGGTTTGGTTTCATGGATAACAGAAAATGCTTTTCAGACTTTCCATGGAACTGCTCTATTACCTCAGTCTTTGACACCCAAATGTCTTGAGTGTCACTTGTTGCACTGAAGATCCGTATTTCAATACATTTTGACCTTCTTGGACAGGATTTACACCCTATCATCACAGAACTGACAAAACACGTAGTTACATTTTTTAAATGATCTAAAGCTTCTAATCTGTTTTTAACCATAATCATTTTAAAAGAATAAACATAGTAAACTGAATTTCTGAAACAATTGCTTTAAAAAGCCTTAGTCTACAGCCAGGTCAACGGGAACAGAGGTTCATGGATTTTGATACAGCTCAGAGCTCTGATATATTGGAGGCAAGTGGCCAAATAGATGAGGCTGCTTGGAAGTCTAGGTAAAAGGTATTCTCCAGTCCCACTTCATGCTGCACTTTCTTTGCCTTGTGCCATGTTTTTATCTGGAAATCAAACAATCATAGGCCCCTAAATTGGAGTTGTCAGGTCACGTGTGGTTGTCAGGTCACCAATGGTTGAGCACCAGGTGAGAAAGCGTGGCTAACCCAGGGAGCTTGGGCACAAGCAATGCACTTGAGTGACCAGAAGGTGTGGACCCTGGGTCTGCCCCTCCTCACCCTCATTTAAGTGTTAGCAGCTGAGGGAGCAGTATCTCTCTGAATTAAGGTTATATTTCTCTTGATCTATCACTGGTCATTGGAAGGCAGTAAGCTACTTTTTCTTCTTGTCTTCTATTGCTCCCATAGTGCTTATCTCAGTAGAAGGTACTGTCACTGCCTTCTTTTGCCACATACCTCCATAGAGGCTCTTCTGTATAATGTTCAGGAAGACCAACTAAGAGTGACCAGCTAGGAGTTGGTAGAAACATTCCCTTCTCTAACTGAAAAACGTTTAGATTTTTATCTGTACCTGGGTCTTGGAAACGAATCTTGTTTGCCGTACTAACTTTGTTACATCTTCCCTTCCCTCCCCTTCCCCTCCCCTTCCCCTCCCCTCTCCTTCCCCTCCCTCCCCCTTCCCTCCCCCTCCACCTTCCCCTTCCCCTTCCCCTTCCCCTTCCCCTTCCCCTTCCCCTTCCCCTTCCCCTTCCCCTTCCCCTTCCCCTTCCCCTTCCCTTCCCTTCCCTTCCCTCCCCTTCCCCTTCCCCTTCCCCTTCCCCTTCCCCTTCCCCTTCCCCTTCCCCTTCCCCTTCCCCTTCCCCTTCCCCTTCCCCTTCCCCTTCCCCTTTCCCTTCCTTTCCCTTCCCTTCCCCTTCCCCCTCCTTCCCTTCCCCTTCCCTTCTCCTTCCCTTCCCCTTCCCATTCCCATTCCCATTCCCCTTTACCCTCCCCTTTCCCCCTCCCCCTTCCCCTTTCCCTTTCCTCTTCCCTTTCCCTTTCCCTCTCCCTTTTCCCTCTCCCTTTTCCCTTTTCCCTTTCCCTTTTCCCTTTCCCTTTTCTCTTTTCCCTTTCCCTTTTCCCTTTTCCCTTTTCCCTTTTCCCTTTTCCCTTTCCCTTTCTCTTTTCCTTTTCCAAAAATGGAAACTTAAAGATCTACCTGTCTTTAAGGAAATTGTATCTCCCTTGGTAGCATACATTTTATTCCCCACTGTCTGCAGAATAATATGCTATGATGAGAAAATGTTCTGCTAGACAGGGTATAACAAAGTTTATGATGCAAGTTATATTTACAGACTAAACATATATATATATATAAACTGAAATACTTCAGGAGAAATACCTGGCTCATACACCTCATACACACTAGGTACTGTTTCGTGCAAATAAAATTCTCCAATACCTCCTTGGTCTGCAATCCCAGAGGAAACGTGAACTATGTTTCTTAAAAAGTGGGTTTGTCTGAACTTAACATGATATAAGATGAAGAGCTTACCTCAAGTGTACCATAGAGTCCTGTTCTCTGTACTGCAACAGGTCTGCTGTCTTCATGTATCACTGTGTAAATGGAAGTTCGCAGAGGTGCAGAAGGAGTGCATCATCCACAGGTAGTAAAAATTTTTAGAGCTTGTAAAAACTAGGTTAGTAGAGATGTAGAAAAATACAAGCAATAAAGGAAGTAAGATTTAACTCTTCCAGGTAAAAATACATAGAAGAAAATAGTGGGCAAAAGTGGGTCATTAAAATACGAAGCATAACTATTTCAACAGAGGACTTGAAAGGTTCTCAAAATTGTTTTTGTGTTCAGTGCTCTACATACTTGATGCACATTATTAGTTTTTCCAGCACATGAATTAAAAAATATTTCCTATGCCATATCATAGATTAGAGAATTCGATGTTGTTTCCATTAAACATGGTAGCAGTTATAATTATTTTGTTAATATTTTAATGAGTGAAGTACTTTAAATTTTGTTGGGAACAAATACGTAGCATATGTGAAGGTGAATGGGATGATGATTATCAGAAAATAAGACCAATTTTAAAAGCTGTATATACTGTAAAAGCACTTAAATAATAAAGCAATGCAATATAGCCTACGGAATATTTGCAGGGCACTTCCAGATATTTCCATAAAATAGAATGTTCAATCCTTAAAGAACTGTTTTTAAGGATGTTTTGAGGTGCCACTGCTACTGTACTATCTGCTCCTAGAGATCAGTCAAGCGAGAAAGTGAACATTGAAGGTGCTGTACTAAAAACTTCTAAATACCAAGTGCAGACAAGGACAATCTTGAATTATTTCCTTGTTTCTTTAGACTCTCCGTCATGCTTAGTCAGTTCTGCATGGTGAGTAGTGCTCAGACATAAGTGACAAACTTAATATACAATAAAGCAAGGGTACGGTGTAGCTTACTATTTAGAACGGCAGTAAATTCCAGTGCCATAAGTATTGTTTGTGGATTAGTGCACAGAGAACCCAGACATCCTCATCTTTTTTTTTTTTCTATCTTATTCCAGATCTTCAAGACATGAGGTAAAGGAACATTTTTCTCCTATGCAGCTTTTCCCTTGTTTTCCTTTCCAAAATGTGCTCATTTTTATGTCCTATGCCTTGTATGAGCATATGGGATCACATGGCTTACAATGAATGCCACAGAATCTCTTAGTTGGATTTAGTCAAGAGTTGACCAAGGCATCCAGCCTTTCAAAACAAAGCCTTTTAGTGTGCCCACATATGGCCAAAATGGGAGATGTACATAGGCAAATAGGCACTTAACATCAGATATTAGGATATCTTTAAAAAAACAAACAAACAAACAAACTGGGATTAAGTCAAGAAAACATCTTCATGTGAAAACTTAGATCTACAAAACAAAACAAAACACACACACACACAAGACACCTTTTGCTATATAATAATGAAGACTGGACGAGCGCATGTGTGTAAATGCTGAATCCAGCTACAAAATTCCAGAAAACAATTTTTTAAAATGAGACTTGACAGTATTTGCTACCTTGTTCAAGAGATACACTACAATACAGTCCAGAATTGTCTCAGATACCGAAATCACATGTTTCTATTGCACCAGAATCCAGCACTGCTTCCAGTTTTCTGCGGACCGTCTCAGTAACTTCTCCTGAAATTGTGAGGTTTGAATCTTTCTAAGTTAAATTTAAGGTGTCACTGTGCCATTGTATCAGGCATTGTACAGTGTAATGTACCGTTTATCATTTTAACAAGTACTTATCTTTGGTAACAATACCCTGTTGAAAAAGCCCTCAGAGTAGGAATAAAAAGTACTTGGTGCTAGGAAATCTTATGGGCTGTTGAGTCATAATGCTCCCAACTGTCTGACCTCAGAAACATCAGATGACATTGTTTCAATCAGCTGTGAATACCTTTTTATATGGAGGAGGTATGTTAGAGTTCTGAAATAAGATCTCCATAAAGAGCAGCAAGCTATGCATTTCAAAGTGGTATCCTGATGATTTTCGCTCACTGGGGAGTAAGTGATCAAACGTGTATCAACAGCTATGATAAACAGAGTGCAGGTAAAGTGACATGTTAGAAATACTGCATTTCTTAAAAACAAGAAGTGTCTAAAAGTAGACTTAGTCCACATTTAATACTTAGCCTTTTGTCTCTGCGGTTAGCAAAAATTCGTGTTGCAAGTAATCACTGATTTAAAGCTAAATTCCAGTCTTCAAATAAACTCTTAATCACATGCCTAATTCTGTTTGCTCTTGGTATTTATACATGTATTTGCAAATTTTATATTTAGGTGTCACATGTGAGTTTTTGAAGTGGACTCATAATGACGTGCAAACAGGAAGTGGTTATGTCTATATCTACTAATACTGAAAGATTTGAACACAGATCTTAAGATCATTTCAGTGTTTCTCCAGCAGTCACTGCACATTAAGTAGCATACAGAAACCACCTGTTGAGTCTGTTTCTCAGTATTGACTAGAATTACTTGATTACAAGTAATTGATCCTAAGGGATTTTCTTTTATAGTACATGATGACTCCTTTACTATTCTCTAACCAGAAAAAAAAAAAAATCTGAGGAAGCAGAGAAAAACTGCTGTAAAAGATCACCAGAGATCATGCAGGTTGAAAGACCTCTGCACAGTAATAGAAGAACATTATACAGTAAAAGAAAAGAAAAACACTCAATTTAGTGAGTTCCTTTTTTGTGCAGTATGTCAGGCTCTCGTACTTCTTACAGTAGAAAACTCAGTAGGAATGCAAAAGCTGTAACAAAGAACAACTCATTCACTACAAAGAATATCTTGTAGTTGAATACTCACACATAAATAGTATTTCTAAAGCTTTTTGCTTTAACTTTGAGTTGCTGAAGATTGCCATGGGAACAGAGGTGTCAGAAACTAGGAATTTTCTTTATCAAAAGACCACAGATAATGCCAACTTTAAACTTGCTTCCTTCAGTTCGGTTATTGGTTCTACATTCTGTCTAGAAATCTGGGGAATTTCTCTACATGGAAAGAATCCTCTAAACAAGTGACTGAAACCAATAATGCTCTGTTCTCTATTTTTCCTGCCATCTTTTCATTTGAAGCACTGTTGAAATTTGCTCAGTAGAAAGTTAAAGTATAATCTAAGCAGAATACAGGGTGGGATGCAAAAGTTTTCCAATGATGTTCTCTGATAATAAGTTAATATATTTATGAGGATTACATTTATTATAGTAAAGGTATCTCCTTTCTATCATGTATTGATACTCCATGTGAGGATTTCAGGCACTTGAATTTAGGAAGAGTTACATTTTAAGGAAGGGAGGTTTTGACTTAAGAGAGATGCAGATCATTTCCAACTGTCACTTAGAAATGCATAGCCTCAAATTAGCTACAAGTGATGTACCCATAGACTTGCCTGCAAGGTGGGTCAGACTTACTGAGGTTGCTCAGGAAACAGAACAAGGTGTGGTTTCAGTAAAAGCTGAACTATACCAAAGACCTTAGAAGGTGGAGAAATCAATGTTTAATGCTGTTTCTGCTTCTGAATTTAACAAAACCAAAATCTTGCAATCTTCCTCTGTTTAAAGCTATTATACTGCCCATAGTCTTTATTTTAAAAACTCAGGAATCCAAATGCAGATGTATATGATAAAAATCTCTCTTTCTGCTCAACATTTTCACAAAACCAGTTCATTTCAGTGGGAAATGCCAACATGGCATACCCCTTCTAAAGAAAGTCTAATACAAAACTGATCTATCAGTTGAGATGACAGCACTCAAATTTCAAGTCTGGAGATAGTCTGCAATATCATTGCTAGAACTCAACTTGAGAAAGCATGCAAAGTATCTTTGAGATTGCTATTTAATAATATACAGTAAATAAATTTCTTAAACGCTGGCTATTGCTGTTTTCAACTGCAAATCCAATGAATTCCTAATAAAAAAAGAAAAGTGGAGGGAATTTTAAGTGAAAAGTAATGAACAACTTTCCACCAGAAGATGGATGATAAGAAACAGTAGTCAATAGTCCATTAGCAAGTCCATTATAACCTTGGAATAGAAACTTGCCTTATTTTAGAAAGCTAAAACAATTGTAAGTGAATTTTAACAACTGAATAAATGTACATGCTAATCTGAAGTTACTTAAATTATATAAATGAGTCATGTCTTCACTTGTACTGCACCAAAAAAAAAAGTTAGTAACTCATTATCAGACCCATTATCAAACTCCTCATTGTGAGTACACACACTTTCATTGCTAATGTGTCAGCATTTCCATTACAAACACTTCTTTTCAGAGGCTTAAATATCAGTTGTACTGCTGAAATTCTGCTTTAATTCCTTCATTCTGGAAGATATTTTTATATATGGTTATAACATTGTTAAAAAGCCAACACTTTTATACGTGAAATAATAACAGTTATTATTTTATATAATTACCTCAATTTCAAACATTCCTTTGCAATTACAGGCATTCAATCACCTAAACAACTCAGCTCAAAGCTGTCAGGAAAATCCTAGCCAAAACTTTTTCAAGACTGAGACACCGAAAACATGAGATGAATGTGAACTTTCTCATTTACTTTCTCTAAATGAAGTTATTTGTTAAGAATATGTCACTTCTTGCAAAACGCTAGTATTTAATGTAGTATCTATAATCCAATTAAGCCAATGAGAAAACTAGGCTTTATTTTGCTGACTCCTGTCTCATGTATGTTGCCTGTAGGTACGTTATTGTAAATATTTAAAGGTAATACTGACATCATTTAAAATACCTTCCTCATCAATCTCATTTCACTTGGAATCAGGAAGTTTTTTATGAAGCTTTGTGCTTCAAAAATACATCTTCAGATTTCATTTGAGCCTTAAGAGTTTAGGAGACTTTTACTATTTCAGAGAAAAGGGTACAGGTGGAACGCAGGGAAGCTACATGGAAATGTTTCCATTTAGCTTCTTCTCTTACTATTCGTTGTTTCAAGAGGCAGAGGAAGAGCAAATTCTGTGCTTTCCTACATGTCTAAGAAGTCAACGTTATATATAGTTTGACTTTCTAAAAAAAAAAAAAGAATTATTTTTGTAGTCTAGCTCAGTGATGCAAAGTGTAATGTTACTTGGATATGAATGTTGTCAAAATAAGGGAATCTAGCTGCACTGAGGCTATGGTTAATCCAAGTGTGCTGAAAGATTAACTCTTCTAAGCCTTTTTTCAAAAAATTCACGTACTTATTCTTTCTACATCAAACTTTGCCACATCTCAAGATGAATAATGATAGTGCCTCAATTTATGTATTTTTCAAGAGAAGGTTTCAAGTTAAAACCTGTTAGAAAGATCATAGCACGAAAAGCTCCTTTCCCACTAATCTATAAGACTGGTTGTGTGACAGTTACATATGTTTGTGGATAAGTGTGTTCCCTTCAGCAGAAAGGCTGGACATTTTTCTAGGCAGAGTGAAGTTTTCTAAAACAGCATTTATAAACACACTCTAGCTAGAAAGATTCAAGCACATCTATATAAGCCAAACTAGACAGATGGGTTTCTAGCAGCTCACACTCACATAGCTTAAGGAAATACCTTAGGTACATCAACATCTATGGCATCTAATCTTTAACTTTTTTTTTTTTTTTTTTTTTTTTTTTTTTGGTAGAAAACTGAATACAATCTGCAGGATGCAGCTCATATCTGCCCACTTTCAGATTTTATGTTGGCAAGACTTGCAGACACAGATGCATGCTTCTCAGAAATGTGTCTTTGAACAATAATTTTACAGAAAGGAATTGAAATGTATGTCCTTTAAAAAGATAAATGACACTGACTGCTGCATTTGTTGCTTCTCTTCCACCTAGAGTACTGATTAAATAGTTAGGATGCATTACACACCATGAATAGTTGTTAGAAAAGATGGTGGTGTGAGGAGGCTTGGCAAATGGAACTGGGCACGTTTGAAGGATCGTGGGTTCCTAAAACAAAACCCTGTGAATGCAGAATTCTCCTTAGATAGACATAGAAAATTCAAGAGGTTGTGACACATGTAAAAGGAGTTTTCAAGAAAAGGTTAAATTCCTACATAAATTTAAAGATAAAATAAGGGGAGCACAAGAATTTAAAAACCTTTTGGTCTCAAGGACTCTAAAGCAGTAAATGTGATTAATCTTTTTCTTTTTTTCAGAGAGGATATGGAAAACTAAAAAAACAGTTGGATGGCTGTGACTGAGTTGGTAGAAGATTTAATAATATTAATAGGCTTAGAGAAATATGATGTCTAATGGATATAAATTGCCTTTTACAGAGTGCAGCATTGCCACAAAAAGCCACTGGGATTGTCTTAAGGACTCAAAGATCATGAGAATAAAAATAATCCTAATTCACACTGTTCACATAAATTTCTAAAAGCCTTTATCAACAGGTAGGGAGGATGAGCACCTATGAGAAGAAAAGGAAAGAAAAAGGACAATACTTGGTTCTATTAATACGTAACCGCATAAACCATGCCTTATACATATTTTGCAAACTAAGATGAAGAGAAAACTGAAGAACTGCAACAATGATCTAGGATCTAGGAGCAACATTTATACAACTGTTGGAATAAATACCTTGAGGATAAGCAAAGAAAATTAAGGAGTAATACAGTAATGATGTGTATAATAATGAAACCAACGTGAGTTTCAACAACATAGATATTTCTTTGCACTACACATAATAATGCTGTAGAAAATTCTTGTCACACAGTATTTTGAATGTGAACAGTCTGCATAGGTTCGAAAAAAGGTGAAATATCAACTGAGAGCCATAAATACTGTGTTAAATAGACTATTTAGTGCCTCTTCAGGATCAATAAGACCCTGATAAGCCAATTACTGATAAGCACCTGCTATGCTTTTTCTAATTATTGGACACAGAGTACAAATGTCTCCAAAATCTTTTTAGATGCATTCCATATATCTTAATCTACTTCTTCTGCAAACAACTGAATCACACTGCCCACTCCAGGAGGCCCTTCTGACTACAAGACCTATACCTCCCTCCCTTGTTACACTGAAGTCTCTCCCAGGCTTTGGGATTTCTCATGCCACTTGCTGCTGCATGGTCCAGTTGACCCATAGCTCTCATAACTGTTCACTGTGCTCCAAATGTTGGTGTGGGAGAAAGTGGAAGAGTGAAAGAAACATGTTTCCTCTTGACCCTGCATTGTCTCCACAAGAGTTTAACAAAAAGTGTCATGGTTTGTTTTTTTTTTTTGTCAAAAGTAGTACACACTCTATTAGCGGAACAAAAAAACTAGTGTTATCTCAGTTACCATCCCAATTATCCAACTAAAATATAACAGTTATCATTAGGTCAGCTATGGTAAGATTGATAGTTGTTTAATTGAAAAATCCCTAGAAGTGTCATAAAAGAAAACTTACTAACGCCAACAACTTTTTCATGGTATGCTCACCATTCCAGTGTTCTCTTACGTCTAAAGGCCTTTGACTCCCATTCTTCCCATGCAGAGATCCTGGAATGTCACCATGAATTATCAGCATCCACGATAATTCAGCAAGAGCAGAACAGTGTTGGTGATGGGGCCCTATTTGTCTTCATTCTTGAGTCCACTTGAATCAATTTGTTTTCTCAACATGGTGTTCTTCCTCTTCACTAGTTTTCAGATGAAGTTTGAAAGCCACACAGCATCCTCCCATCACATCAGTTGGCATATAAGGCTGCTGTGTGGTAGACTGATATTTTGACTGGTTTTCTAGACATTATAATTTACTCCACAGTCACATCAAACTTTTATGATATATGGTATTCAGAGAGCTTGAATTTCAAAAGATAAGCAAGAGTCAACTGCTAGAATTTTTTTAAAAGAAACTTAAATCATCCAAGGTCCAAGTCCTGTCAGGTCAATACAAAGCCTATCAACTTAAAATAGTTATGGCAAAAATTCTATATACTGTGTTGTGAAGGACAGTGTTTGCAGTCTGACTTCACATGCTACCCTCGCATATTTCATTGGCCAGAAGACAAGAGAAGAGGGCTAGAGAAAGAAATGGACAACAGCCCTTGCTTGGGAAACTCTCTAATGCAGACGGTGTAATTATTATCACAATTTTTATTCTTTTTTTTATGTTCAGCCATGATGTCAGAGGCAGGTGGTGGTATGGTAGTAGAGGTGAAACCTCCCCAATATTCTGTTATACTGAGTTGCTGTGAGACAGATGTCAGCAGAGGGGCAGTCTGACAACATGGTGTCTGGCATGAGGGTGAGGATGGAGAAAAGGTGCATACTGAAATTCTGACATGTGGAAAAATGGCACCCATTGACATTCATCAATTCTTGCTGAAACTTTATGGAGGCTAAACAGTGGCTGTGAGCACAGTGAGGCAGTGGGTAGATCATTTCAGCAGTGGCAACAGTGGATTACCTCCACTGGTGCAGACTTTCATGGTGAATAACCTGCAGGATCTTGTTCATAGTTGCTGAAAATACATAGCTAATGGTAGTGACTGTGGCAAAATAGGGTTTTGTAGCTGTGAATTTACATTACCAAATAGCATTACTGTGCTCTTTGTATGTGTTGTATTTCCATGGTAATTAATAGGTGGCTTTACTTTTTGAGACACCTCAGCATTTTGTTTTCCTTCCTGTTGAATCTGAATTACAAAAATGCTCAGTTTTAGTGTGGTACTTCAGTGCTCTCAGTTACTAAGAAATGTCTTTCTGATTTTTGACATGTGAATTATCTATAATCACAGTGACTATTGTTGCTAATAAGTAAATCAAGTAAAAAATTATAAAAAGGGCAAGACAATTACTGTATTGCACAGATTAAAAAAAATACTTTCATATTTGGATTTTGTTCTACTTGAACGAAGCACTATACTTTATCCATTACTTTGAATAATTGGATATCTCAGTAAACTTTGGGAAGAGTTCTTACACCAAAAACAGTGAGGATTATTTAATCTTTTTTTTTTTTCTTTTTTTTTTTTTTTCTTTTTATCAGCTTGACACTCTCATGCAGAATTGTAATTTGAAAAAGCATATATTTTTTTTTTAATCATCCTTTCTCTTGAACACACAGTGGCTCTAAAACTATTTACACTCTGGTTATACTAAAGCATCTAACAACCCACAAATTATCTAAGTGAAAGCTCACTATGATGCAGAATCCTTCTCATCATGATAGTAGCTTG
Source organism: Phasianus colchicus (assembly GCF_987193195.1). Lineage (NCBI taxonomy): Eukaryota > Metazoa > Chordata > Aves > Galliformes > Phasianidae > Phasianus > Phasianus colchicus. The sequence continues at coordinate 4,064,528 of NC_143439.1, read as the reverse complement.
TTAATATATCATTTTTAAGGAAGTTTATCATAGTCTACAAGGAAAGTAATCAAACACTGTTACTGAAAAGTTACTATTTTACACTCCTATAAAACAAATATATATTTATATATGTATGTGCATATATTCTAAGTTGAGGGTGGCCTGTTGGCTGAGTTGTTTGAATTGAGTCTGTTGCAAATCTCAAACCATTTCTGAGCTCTTACTAAAGAGATTTAGGAAGAATGTGTCTGAGATACCTCAGAGAACTCTGAAATGGTGAAAGTCAGATTATGTTTCTTTCTGTCTCTTGATGTTCTTGCTTCTGTTACCAAGCAGAGACTGGAAATTGATTTCATCAACTTTCAGCCTGAAAAGAATGACCTCTAGATTCCACATAATGATAGCAACATCAATTTTGTCTTAGAAAAGTAACAACCTTAATAAGAAGAGTAACAGGTCTCAAAAAAGAAATAAAATGCAATCAATTAAACCAGTTACTAAGTTACATGGTGCATTCAAAATATAAACAAACGTGATTCTAACAAGAACACCTCATGTACTTTCACTTCAGCTCATTTCCTGTGGAAGAAAAGCCAATTTGGTAACTTTCTCTGTGCTATGGTCTATGCCACAATGTGTCTTCAATCACTGCTGTATGTACTGAAGAATTTCAGAAGAAATTGAGAGAGGTGACACAGCCTCCAAAAATAATTGCATGTCTGCAGGTTTCAAGAAACTAGACACCCAGGTAGAGGAGAAGATCCTCTAAGTACCCTTCCTTAGAGAAAGGCTGCAGCATGACCTTAAACCTTCCCAGGCTCCAAACTGAAAAACGTCCTGAGAAATCTGTAGGAACATTGACTGCCTTGGATTCTACATTTTAGGGGAAAAAAAATTTGTTACTGGGATCATCAGATAATTTTAAATTTCTGCCATATTTTATTCCTCTTCCCATTTTACTCACAGAATAAAAAACATTAATTGACAAACAAATACATTTTCTACAACTGCTACCTTTGAGACGGGCACATAAATCACAGAAGGTATTTTCCATACTAGAGAACTAGATTAGGAATAGGACGATGCATCCTAATAAATCTAGGCATAATGTAAATTAAACAACATTTATTTCAGTTTACCTCAATCATTTTAAAAGAAAATAAAAGATATTGTAATGAAACATTCCAGGAAAAAATATTAATATGTGTATTTCACACTTTATTGGCTCTATTAGTGTACATTGTGCAGACAAGACTTACCCTGCTCTGCTGGTTTCATAGGGAACCATTTCACTGATTTATTTTTTCCCCTGAAGTATGGCATATTCAGCAATAGTTGTTTAGCTGTACTTAATTAAATGTGGCATGAATCAGAGAGAGGCTTTTTGAAAGCAAAAAAACAATCAGTATACAGAAAGGTAAAGCCTATGAGATGTGCCCCTGACTTTTTCTTTAAAAAAAAAGCAGTATGTTTTGTCAACAACTCTATGCAAGAAAAATTGCCTTTTTTTTTTTTTTTTTTTTTTTTTTGTACACATTTATTGCATACCCAAGGAAATTAATGAAATATTCAATAAGAACTCACATCCAACACAGAGAACAGCTGTTAAGTACAACTTGGGAAGTCACATTTGCCCATAGTATTTAGGTGCCTTAGGTCTACCCTGCACAAATCAGTCAAGTGACAAGTAAAGTGAGAAGTTATCCAATAAGGACAAGCTGTAAATCAGGCAGACCTTCATGGAGGTAGGCAGATTTATGTGTCCTCAGGTTCTGAAGCAAAGATTTTACTGGAAGGAAGGCAGATGTTTACGCACACACAGAGAAGTAATTTATGTTTGCCTTTCTGCAACTTATTGAATTACAACAGCTTGTCTTTACATGTACTGTACTGCATCAAGTGTATTATCAGAGGTGTATGCTTTGCTGGAGAATTAAGTAAAGCATATACCAAGAATTGTAGTGAGCTTATATACAATTCTGTGCAGGGATATCTGCAAGAAAAGGGTCAAGATCAATTCCACTAACCCGAAGGCATCACTGAAATAGATTTTAACCCCCTGGATGTAATTACTCAGTGAGATTGCCATTAGCACCAGTCGAGCTCTTGATGGATTGAAGTGCATTAGCTACTCAAGTTTTACTAAGACTCTAAATTTATCCAAGTCTCATGGTAGATATTTTGTTTTTGACTTAAATGAGATGTCACATTCAACCAAGAACCAGTGCTGTAATATCTCCTTGCACTACCATTTTGACTTATTTCTGTTTGAAAATACTGATATAAACTCAAAAGAGGCCAAGTCATTTCAGTTTGCCATTTCAGTTCCCCATTTCACCCTTTATCCAGAATTTTCCTAGAGGAAAAAATTAAGAAAATCCCATCTCTCCTGTGTTACAGGGCCATAGTGCTCCTCTTTTCCTTTCTACATACACTGCTTACTTTGAGAGTATATGTTTAATTTTGCTTACTGACTTCTAAACATGCTACAGTTACTAATTCATCTCCAAAAACTGGCTTCTTGGTTGGCCTCTGAAAGGCTGTATCCTAGAAAGTGCAGAGGTTTAGGTGTAGGACTTAAAAAAAAAATAGACACAAACATCTAGTTCAAAATCCTACTTAATAAATCTGTAACAAAAAATACTACCCTCTAATTCCCAAATTCCTTAACTGAGCTCTTCAGGTGTGTTAGGTCTGTATGCCCAGAGATATGTTTGAACAGAGTGCTATACCTGACAAAAAACTGGACTAAATTCTTAACAAATTCTGCAAGGATCACAAAATGAGGAACTCTTCCTTGCAGGGCTTTTCAAATTCAACACTAATTGTCCTGAATCAAATGGAACTCAGTTCTTTTCTCATATCCATGTGCTTATCTAGTATTTAGAGATGTACGTCCCCTCTTGTCCGTAGTGTCATTTTCTCCCTTATTGCTGAACCTTAAATTATTTCCTGAAAAGGCGGATATCACATGCAGGAAACACCTACAATCTTTGCCACACCTCAACAAACCCTTTGTTAATCATTAAAAAATGTTAATTAGATGGTGGATGTGGGAATAATATCTCTCAGATAAACAATAATTCTCTCCTGTTCTACTGTCTCAGAAATTGTTTGAATGCACTAATTGCTAAGCAGCTAGGTGTGGAGTGGCACTTCTACAATATAATCAGAACTTTCTGCAAATGAAGAAACCTTCATGTATTTAAGAATATATACTTATGTATATATCAGTTTCTAACCATTTGTAAAAGCAGGGGGGGAAAAAAAAAGCTGATTTAAAATCCATACTTTGTACAGGCATATCTTAGGATAGTTAGAGCATTTGAATTCTTTAGTTATACAAGCACGTAAGTCCTTGCATTGAACAGTTTTACACAAAACTAAGAACACTGGTCTTCTTGGAGTCAAAATTCTAAGGGTGAAGTTCCTCAAACGTGAACACTGTTGCACTGAAGTCCCATTGCAGATATAGCCCTTAATTTGCCATGTCTTCATGTATGTGGATTACATGCAACCTATCATACCTGAGAGTACCAATGATATAAAAGACTCTAAAATTGTTGTCAGAGCTGACATGCACCAATTTGAATAGGAGGGATATTGCCTCTAAGAATTATCTGCTTATCAGCATAAATTACATGAAACACATTCACGACACCTTGTCAAGCTTGAGAACTGAGACATTATTTCTCATCATAACTGTTAAGAATGAGAACTGTGGTCTAAATGGTATGTACCATCCTGGTATAAATCCAGATTAACTTTGGCTTCGATTACTGAGATCAGAATTGCCTACCACTTTTTTCTGTCATCTTTGTCTGATCACAAAATCACTTTATCACTAAATATCCTAGTGTTTGATTACATATTATATGCTAAATTTGTTATAATGTGGAAAATGTTATTGACCATCTGCCTGTGATTACTGTAAAAACATCTAAAGCAATTTTGGTAGCCCATTAGTAGCTGCTGCTCTGCACAGATGTATAGAGACTACATTAACAATTAGATTCTGTGTATATTAGGCCCCATAAAATTAGTGAACATTAAGTAAATTTATGCTGCTTTTTCAGAATTGTCCAGACCAAAATTCTACTCTGGAAATGTTAAAGAATTGTTCAGAGAGCCTTCTGTGAAATTTACTTGTTTGAACAATTATTACAGTTTATGAAGTGATATTTGAAATTAAGTATATTTAATTGGGTAATTGAAAGGTAGTTATTTTAATACCTTTGTGCTTGAGCTCAGAAAGAAATAAACCCATTACTTCACTTTTTTAAAGATGTGAGGAAGCAAAATAAATTAAACTTCAAATTCCTGGTCTATTTGTATATTTAGTCCTCCTTAGTATATGTTTTGGAGTACGCACTTAATATTTCTTATGATAGGTGTGTAAGAGAAGTCTTATATAATGAGGATGTTAACTATCTGAGGAAAGGCTGCATCTTTTGAATTGGTTAATGGAGGCTAAAGTATGATATTTTTGAGTAGGAGAAGGCTGCTTATAGTTCAAGTTTGGTCTATTACTCATAGTCCTCTACTCCTACTGAACTTAGTGGCAGCAGAGAAAGGTTTTAAATGACAACTTGATATTGTTTGAAGTCGTGTTAATATAAGTCTTGCCCACTGTTTTCCTGTCATTAGCTACTTTCTTCCACTGGTCACAGTCTCCATCTGCTTTCATGTGACTATTCTGAAAGACAGGAAAGAGCTGGAGATTGTTGGGGAGATTTCAGAGCCATGTAGTGCTGCAAAGATACTCATGCTTCAGAAGAACAGCTTTGCCTTATATGGAAAAGCTAACAATCCAAAGCTAATGTGAATCCTCGTTCAAATAAAAGATGAAATATTAAATGGTGTTTAAATTTTCAAAGTTTATGACGGTGACACTATTATATATAAGAAATCTGACTCCATTTCTGAATTCATATCTCAAATAGAAAAATAATGAAAATACAATATGCTATTTTTGTTTTGTGTTTGGTAATGTTCAGGCTACAAACAACCAAATTACAGGTAATTATGGCATATTTTATTGTTAATGAATTGTACTTTAAAAAATGAATTCAGAAAAATACATACATTTCTTTCCAGTCCTGAACAGAAGTACCAACAATCAGAATATTCATTTTCATTCTAACAATAGCAGCAAAAAGGACAGGAAGCTTGGCCTTTATTCTGGATCATAGTTGTGCACATGTCTAAAAAGTAATTCTGCTTTACATTGCAGTAAGAGGTCAATTGTGCCATTACTTCTGACACTGTTTTCACTGAGACTGCACAACTACTCACTCATAGCAACTAATTCTGACATCACAACCAGTTTGTTTAACAGGCATTTCACTTTCATCCCATAGATTGTATTTTCTTCTTTTATCCTGCATAGCTAAAACTTAGTTCTTAGTAATTGTTTTTTCCCCAAGGAACAGAACTTCTGAACGTTTCATAAAATAACAGTAAGCAATAGTCACTCAAACAATACTTTTAACAGAATTCAGTTACAGCACAGCATATTTAGTAGCACTGATGCTGATCATTACTAACAAATGGCTTTCTTGGCAGTGTTGACTTTAAAATAACATTGGGAGAAAAGTACTGATAAAAAATTTAAAGAGTGGCCTATATATAATGTAATACTTTTGAGTTTCTCAATTTCAAAGAGTGAATAATGCAGCAAGGTCAAAGATTTTTGTATATCCAGAATAGAAAGACTTTCTCTACTAAATTCTTCTTTCTCATTTAATGACCAGCAGTAGAAGATTCATAAGTCCTATCTAGCAATTTAAAACTGGCATCTAGGATTTCACTTTCAGTGCTGTCCTGTAATCTGAACTGCCAGTTACCTTATTTCAGCTCTTTTTATCACACTGATCTCAAGCCAGAAGGCTTTTGCTCAGATTAGTACCTGGTGTAATTTCATCAAATTCAAGTGCTTTTGCTAGAGGTGCACAGCTGTAATAAAGCACCTCTTGAATCATGGCATTTTAAGAGTATCAAGTTTGAAGATACCCAAATACAGAGTGACATGAAGACGTGAAGATAGAGTGGCCTTTCAAATCTGCCTTTGTGCAATTCTGACTTTCACTAATTCCCAGTTATTGCAGCATTCCAAATTTAATATTCTTGACCAACAAATGCCATGTTCTCAACTCCTCCCAATTTCCTGGAGCTTCCTTCTGCCCTTTTCACATACACACTTGGTCATATGTGAGACATGAACTCTACTCTCTCCAACATTCTCATAGAATTAATCTTTCTGTAAGTTCTTTTTGTATTCTCAATTTTTACTGTTATATTCCTCAAAGCATTTGTACTATCATTACTTCATCAATATGACAAAGTAAAATACTAAGTCTTATTATATTCTGTAGTGGCTTTTCTATCCTGATTCTTATCCTTGTCAGCAATCCCAGCTCCAGCAGCTCTGACTGCTTTCCACAGCTATGTTAGCAAACGATTTAGGCTAGTTAGATTGGATGGCAAGGAAAAACTTTCACTGAGAAAAATTTGGACTGAGAAAATAAAATGCTGCTGGGAAAGCAAGTGCTGTGAATCTCGACCTGTCTGTGGGTTGTATAAACTCAAGTACAAATAGATCAGAAATTATCCTTCTTGATCAATTATTCTTCTTGTCCTAAGAAGGGGCAAGTACTTCACGCTAACATAACATATGAGGAAGGGAAGCTAAGCTGCAGGCTGGTTCACTAACTGGAGCACGTTTCTAAAGAGCTGCAGGAATGCAGAAGAGCACCCTTTGAACTCAGCTGTTGTAAAGGTATCCAGAACTAAAATCGATACCGACAACGTCAAGCTGTTGAAAATGAGGAGGAAAGGTGTCTGCAACTATGAAAAGGAAACAAACCAACAAAAAATTAAAGAGCAAAACCATGTCAAAACAGAGAGGAAGAATCAGATATCAGGACATTCACAACTTAGACTATAGAGAAGCTCTTCCTATAGGTGCTTCACACCTTACATAAATCACACAAGAGGTCTCAGCAAAAAGCACTGTTACATATCATTTCTCCAGAAATGTAACAAACAAATTGAATATCAAAGTATTTGTCAGAAGAGAAGCTCTACATGGAAAACAGCCCCCTGGCTGGCTCACTTCTCTGAATTGATCTTGACCTAGTTCCTTGCTTGACACTATAAAGCTCTAGTATGTTCTGTGAACAAATACCTTTCCCTAAATGCTGTGTAAAGTTGCAGAAAGAAACAAGAAGACAATATTTGTAATGAAAAGTCTGAAGGATAAGAGCAGTATCACAGTGACTAAACCACCTTTCTTTAAACTATATACAAAAAAAGGCACTTGGGGGGAGTTTTTCTCTTGTTTTTACTTACTTTGGAATTGGTCTCTATTAAATCAAATGATTTGCACTATGTCCCTGTTGAAGAGCACAGTCAGAATCATAAAAGAATCTCATCTTCCTTATTCCTCAGTGATTCTACAGTGATTATAAAAATCCGAAGCCTATACTTATAACTAACTATAGTTAACATTCATTCTTGAATATCATTTGAACAAAATTGATGAGCTTTGAATATATTAAGATCAAACCTACTTATGTTAGAATTCTATCCCAGGAGTCTTAGCAGGTTGTAATCAAGCCATAAAAGGAAAGACCTCAACTTCAGAAATGAACCGTGAAAACTAAAAAAAAAAGGCTTCTTATGTGCTATTTACTTTCATTATGGAACGCAGGTTTTTGTATTTTTTAAATTAAATCTAAGACCTGAACTTTGATTAAGAACATACATAAAACACTTTAAAGAAGATTGCATTTTTTTTCTTAGTGAGAACCAGTCTATTTAAAACATATTTATTACTGTTTCAGTATTGAATAGAAAATGTATAAGCTCCTGCAAACGGGAACTTTGCTGATGCAGAGAATTTGTGATTACATTTTTTAAATTTGTATGTAAGACACTATGAGAGCAAACGTGTGAGTGGCAAAGCTAGAGAAGATTGCTCTTGAATATAAAAGATTAATACAATTCTCACACAGTTGAAAGCCTGCTGGGAACAACATCTGTGCTCCCACAAGAATCTTGTGCTTGTGGTTGCCTTATGGTCTTTCTTCAGTGTTGATTACTAAACAAATTGCTTTAGGTCAGAGCAGAATAAATACAACTTGTTTTCAACAAGTAAGATGACCAAAGTATAGCAAATAATCTCTTTTGCTTTTCCTCATCATTATTTCTCTGTCAGATATATTCTTGGAGTGCTCAGTCCACAATATGGGATTATCTGTCTCTCTTGTTACTTCTTAACTCTACTGGAGTTTTTAACATAAAATTTTCAAAGGTTAGGCAAGACATCACTTATTTGCAGAATAAAGTTCTTCTAGGATCAAATGTACAGCTAAGTATCAACATTTGGTTATTTATTTTGTCAAAATACGCAGATTTGAATGAGCTGAAATCATTCTCAAGTTGTTACCCAATTCAATAAATTTTCTGTCTCCTCTGCCCCAAAAATTTTGAAATAAAAAGCATTTAAGGGTTTGTAAATTTTTGTGTTGGCATTTTCAAATGAATCATTTCAAATCTGCATGGCCTTTTAGTCAATAATTGTGCTCTATTTTGCTTTTTCTGATCTATTCCAAAAAACATGATCAGCATGTCATGAGCTGCAGTTAAAGTAAATCAAGTCTACAGAAAATGCATCTGCCTTCTTGGAAAAAAAAAATAATATATATATATATATTTTTTCCAGTCATTTCATACAGCAAGTGTTATTTTTCTTAATTTTATTTCATTTGTAATTCACTTCAGACTTTCGAGCCTTTATTAGCTTTGTCCATTTTTTACTTTTTGAGCCTCTATGATCTCTCAGCTACCAACTCTTTTTGTAATACTACCAGTCCCATAGCTGGGACTGGACAATAGATTTGTTAGTTTAAGCCCTGCAGCAGCCTTGGTGCCATCTCTCTCATCTACAGTGAGCTTATTGAGGGCCTCCTGTTACGTCTGAGTCCTTAGAGTCTGTTATAGAAGACTCCCTCTGGCACTTTGGATGATTCTTTGCACCGTGAAACTTTTGCATCTTTCAAAACTAACTCCACTAGACAGCCCAGTATGGCTTCTGACACCAGCATCACAAACTACACCCTATAGCCTAATGTAGAGCTTATCCCTACAAAACTTCCTGACAGTCATTTATTTTCATGGCCTCCCTGCTGGCAGCACTACAAGGATGGATATTCTCTGCGTTGATAAAGTATATAGGATGAAATGAGTGCAAGCAAGATTTTACCTCTCAACCAAAACAAAAAGTTGTCTGAGGGATGGAGCCATATTGCTGTGCTTGTAGACCCACAAGTTTTGTAGACCCACTTGTTTGAAAGCTGCAGACAAAATTCCCCTCAGTTTAGGTCCCAAGATCAACGCTCTCAGAGACAAACTGAGATTGCCACTACTGAAAATCCAGCTGAAAACCTGCAACTTGGTAAGAATTTGCGATGACAAAGCCCTGTCATTTCTAGCCACAGCCATACATATATCATATCATATCACACATAGATCATATGTGTGATCTTCAGCAGTCACAGTGTCATGGCTATACTACTCTGCCGAGCCACATGCCACTGAACTGAGACACTAATAAGAAGAGTTTGGCTTAGTTGATCCCTGTGTACACCCATTATGTGCCTAATGCCAAAGGCTGGGGCTGTGTAGCCTTGGCTGTGAGCACATGAAGAGACACAGAGCAAGGTAACTTGGATTGTCCCAGGACAGTCCATCTTTGCATCACAATGCAAGAGCCTGCAGTCTGTCCCCACTGTGCTTTTGCAGTCATTCCCCCACCCCAGTTTGATTTATAAATGTCAATCAGCCTATGCAAAATTCATTTTTCAGGAAGGTTTTGGCTGCAGTGGAAAATTGTCTTGCTGTGAGAGAATCCTTAGAGACAGATGTTTGATCTGCAGGTGCTTTCTGAATATTCTCATGAGAGTAGAGGTATGGCTTCCCCTGGGAAGGCTGGTCCAGCTATCTACTGTAATCAGGGAGTGACAGTCGGAGGCAGGCTCACCTCATCTGACAATACAGCATTTCACAAGTCTTCCTCAGGGACAGTCCCTGCAGCCTGGCAATGCTAAAATAAGTAACCATTGCCTGCCAGATGTTATCCTGTTCCTCTGCAGAGATATCTGCAAGAGCTCATCTAACAGTTTACTAGCCTGAGCCTGACATTTCAGAAAGAGCAGAAAGCAAATCTGAAAATTAACATTGCCAGAGGTAAAAGTAGATATTTGAATAGAGTTTATAATGAAACAGTCTTTAGAGAAAGTTTATTGAGGATGTGCTGAGAACCTTCCCGTTTCTCTGGTTCACATTCTGGTTCTTCTTAGGTCCCCAGGAGTTTAAATATGAATGATGGTTCTGAGGGAATGAAGAAATGAAAACAGATCTCAATAAGGCTGTCGTATCTCATGCATTTGGCTTACCCCATGACTGGCTTTGTCCCATGGTCAACTCTCTCCATTTCACTCTTCCCAGAAATTGTAACAGATAAGGTACTCAGAATCACAGAATGGCTTGCATTGGAAGGGACCTTGAACACCATTTAATTCCAAGCTCCCTACACCTTCCATTAGATCAGGCTTCCAAGGGCCCCAAGCAGCCTGGCCTGGAATACCTCCAAGGATGGTACATCCACAACTTCTCTGGGCAAACTCTTCCAATGCCTCACCAACATCATAGAGAAGGATTTCTCCTTCACATCTAATCTAAACTTACCCTCTTTTGTTTTAAAATTGTTCCCCTGTTTTCTATCACTATTTGCTTGTGTAAAAAGTTGGTTTCCTTCTTGTTTATAATCTCCTTTTAAGAACTGGAAGGTCGCAGTGAAGTCTCCCTGAAGCCCTCTCTTCTCCAAGATAAACAAGCCCAGCTCCCTCAACCTTTCTCCATAGGAGAAGTGCTCTAGCCCTCTGAGCATCTTTGTGACACTCCTCTGGACACTCCAGCAGCTTACTTTCTACACAAGAAAGTGAGGGGGCCCTAGACCTGAATCTAGTATAGCAGATGAAGCCTAACAAAGGCAGAGTACAGAGGGACAATTATCTTCATTGCCCTATTGAATACTCATCTTTTGAAGCAGCCCAGGCTTCCAGGTTGCAATCACACACTGATGGCTCGCATCAAGCTTTTCATCCACTACAACCAGTCCTTTCCACAGAACTCCTCTCTATCCACTCATCACCCAACTTGTATTCATGGATGGTATTGTAACTCCTTTGTAGTTTTAAAATGATAAATTTGGCAGCAGGTAACAATATACACTCAATTTCTGCTGTTCTAGTATTTGATAGTGCCAAGAAAAAAGATTAAAAGATGTAACATACACTGTTTTTAATAGACCAGGTAAGAAGGAGTTCATCTCATATCCCCTAAAACTGAACTTCATTTTGAACTATGAAACTGCTTAATCCCCTATTCTTGATGTATGAAATAAATCTTTATGAATTTCTTTTAATGTCAATCTTCATAGGTGTATGTAATATCATTTTCTTAGATTTCTCCACTTATTCATCACATTTATATCTCCCTGTTACCATATTTTTCTATATCTGTTCAGGAATCTTTAAACAAAACCCTCTTTATTACAAAACTTGCCTAGGGATAACACTCTGTGTTACCACCTAGAATATTGAGGTGGCAGTACCAGGAATAACCCTGATTTTATTTTTACAGATCAGATATTTTTGCTTGATTTGTATTATAGCAAGTACATAAGCAAGTTTAAGTATAATTGATTTGCATTAGTCAAGCAGTCTGGGAATATGCATCTCCTACCACTCAGCTCTTATTTTCTGAAAAGCATTCATGTGCAGCTGAAAATGATGTTTTTATTCACTAGAGGTTGTTTGCTGGACTCCTTACAGCAATGGCAGTGAGTGGCTTGTAGTCAGTTTCAGCTAACAGTGACCTTCTGCAAATAACGAAATCAAAATATTTTTGGTACTCACAGACTAAAGCCTTTCTTCTCTATCTTACTTTCTTCAGTGCCAATGACACATAAGCCACACATTTCCAGGTCTGACTATTTTATGAGTAAAGCAATGTACCTTACAGGCAGCTGTAATTACCTTATGATGGTCCCTGATTTAATAAGAACTGCCTGCTTGCATTGCTGTGCAAGGTTTCTCTCTCATGTACATTTTCTTCATTTCAACTTAATAATTTACTGTTTGCTTTAATTTAGCAGGTCTAGCTCTTTCATAGCTTCTAAGTCTCAAGCCATACCTTTCTACCATTCCTTCACCATCTCCAAACATCATATGTGCACACTTCTTATTGCTAACCCTTAGCATGACCAGTGGTAGCTTAAGAGAACTATGACTCCTAAAGTGCACACAGAATAACCATGTGAGTAGAAACATTTATGCTTTGGGCTTTATTGTTTCGTTCTTTCTGAAGGTATCTGCTGGAAACATGATGATGTCTCATGAGTAAAATGAGAAAAAAATGCAGTATCAGTTTTCCTGACTTGCTGGTAGTAAACTCCCTCTACATGTGCCTTATTCGTAAGTATATATGTAAGAAACACAGTGTTTTTTTGTTATTTTTTTTTTTCCCAGAGGCACAAAGAATGCATCCTGTCTGAAAGCTGTATGCATTATTTCCAGAGCTATTTGTGTTGTTACTTTTTCTTTCTTTTATCTTTGCAAAAAGATTTAAACATATATATAGCCCGACATAACTTTTTCACATCTGTGCTACACACAATTTAGAGCTTCTTTGCTCTGAAAGTAATGCCGTCTATTTTATTACGCTGGCCCACAACATCAGAAGCAGATGTTGGTGATAGTAAAGATTGAACCTTCCCACACCAATATTCCATTACATTTTGTTGCTGTGAGACTGATGGCAGCAGAGGGGCAGTCTGACAAATTAGCATCTGATGTGGAAGTGCATGTGGAGCAAAGATGTGTCATTGAAGTCCTCCATGTAGAAAAACTGCCATCCACTGACATCCATCAATGCTTGCTCAGTGCTGATGGAGATCTTGTGCTCTTTGTATCTGTTGTCATATTATTTTCAATTTAATAATTCTTGTGGAATTATTATCTTAAATAATTCCACAAGAGTTTTGGCTTTCTTATTCTCTGCTGCAATCAACATTAGCTGTCTTAAGCTTTTAGCACTAATACTATTAAAAAATGAACGTACTGAAGAACCCTTCAGGACTTTGGAGTCCAAAAGATATTCCTGGCTAGTGTGGATCACCAGAAACTGTATTTTTTCCTTTCACTGCAGACTTTCAAACAGGCTAATGGGAAGATGAACTCTTTTACCCTTCTGAAGAAACGTGGCAGTGTTTTGGGCTCTGTGTGAGTAATCTACTACCAAATTTATAACGATTATCACAGCCCAGGGAACAGGGCGCATTGATTCACTTAGCCTGTAACTCAAACCAGGTGAGTATTTCTCTGCAGAATCCATACCATTAGATAGAGTTTATAGAGTTACAGGTTCTGATGTGATAAAAATGTAAGAAAGCCTCAGTTAATGCATTTATAATATAAGCCTTGAAATTCTTCCTTCCTTTCTCCAAGGCCAGTATACACACATTTATACACTAATTTAACCCCTACAATCAGGGTAGGTTTGAAAGTATAAAACACCCCACAGGAGAGCGAACCTCACTGACTAGTTAAAATAATCTAAGCCACCATCATATGAAGCACTTTTGTTCATCAGCTTGTTCTGGCTAAGATAGAATGGGAGAGAGATTTTCTGATCCCATCAGACTTCAGCAGTGGTTTTTCTAGGTGGCATTTAATTCGTACCTCCTATGAACTAAGCAGCCTATTCAACACCTTCAAGTAGATGTCACCAGTGTATCTCAAGTCCTGTCAATCAAACCTCCTTGCTAGACTTGTTGGCATTGCATAAACCTGGAGGAGCAGCTAACTTCACTCTATAAAAGTAGCCTTCACCACACTATCATTTGGAGGTATTTCCCAAAACACAGCTTTCGTGTTACTCAGAGCAGATCTCCACAGAAAGCCAAGATTTGCACAAAATCATGTGAAACTATGCAGAAATACAGGCAGGTAATGATTCAGTTTCACTCATAAACGTAAGTGATTTCTAAAAAGTAATAGGAATCATGTATTTTCTGAAAATCGGGAATTCTAAAGCAAAAGCACGTCTGCTTCAAGATTAAGTGTTCTCCCCAGCAGCTGAGATGATTAAAATGACCAGGCACTTGTGAGCATCAGGAATAAGGAATGAAAAGTGTCTCTATCACAGCTAAAACAGCAGCATTTCTTGGCTTCTACTCAGCTAAACAACAGAAGCAGCAGTAATAATCTCCCTTGGTGTAGGAAAGTGTAAAAGTCTAAGCTATTTGCTGGAAGAAAAGAACAGCATAATTTCTGTAAAAGGGATAAATAACTTAAGGGGGGGGGGGGGGGAAGCTAGATTTTTTTTCACATACCTGCTTCATGAAGCTGAGGAGAGGAGAAAAGAATATTCTCAGAACTAGTCTGGCTTCCTTGATCTTAGGACTCACATAGGATCTAGTCTCCATTCGGACATGAAACAATAATGCCCTGCACTATTCCCTTGGCATACACATACACCTTCTTGCTCCTCCTGTTAGTGATAAGAGACAGAAATAAGTAAGTATGTGTTGCAACATCAGGCATCTCAGGTTGGGAAAATACCTGCTGGGAGACTGCAGCTGCTGTATATGCTTTCTCCTCTATGGCACATTCTGTTCTATAGGATATAGCTGGAAATAAAATACTTGAAGCTGATTGTGAAGCAGGGTATGCAGAGTGGAATCCAATTTTCATTTTTGAAGTTAGCTGACCAATGATGTATGCTACTGCAGAAGCAGTTCTGTCAGTATTTCCAAGGTACCTTTAACACTAAGAACATTTATAAATGATCCAGGAAAATGTCTGGAAATGTAGCCTTTAACATACCCTTATGAAAATAATGACATGTGTTTATAAAAGTGTACTTACATTTTCTCACTTTGTATAATATATGCAAACCACCTTTTTCTTCATAGACCATGAGTTTTATATAGCACTGAGCCAGGAGTATTTGTAGGTTTTTGAAAAAAAAAAAAAAAAAAGTGTTGGGTTTCTTCACCCACAATTAACTCTGAGCATCAGTCAGTATTAAGACTATTAGTTTCAAATTCGTATGAACACATCCTGATCACTTTTCAATTATCATTACACAAACAGAATGTGTTTGTATATATCTGGTTATCTGCTTCACACACAAATGTACACAGCATACAGATCAGCAGTAAGGAACCATATTGATAGGGTGATTTGACAACGTCATTCTGGAAATGGTAACAGATAAACTGGTTATTCTTCTCTGTTCCCAGCTATCTGTATTAATAATTACAAGGCATTTATGAGGTCCTATTCTCTGGACCCTATACATATGTGGCATCCACTGGAATTTAGGAATCCATCTCCCTGTCATGCTGAGAGTATCTAAGTGACTGTAATGGACTAACGTGAATCAACCAAAATCTCATTTATGTGAGGCACCACTGGAATTTAGGTTTTAATTCCACTTCTTCTAAGTATATGCAAGCCAGATGGAACAGCTGTGATCTTTCAATGTGTCAGTGGTATTATCTCTATTCTGTGCTGCCTGGATGAAATGGAATAATAATATTTTGATCCTCTTGCTCCGTGCTTTAGAGTATACATTCTCAGTGGGGCAAAATAAATCAAAAGTTAGGTGGTTTTCAGTGCCTGAGCTTGGATGATAAAAGCCTTGTTAAATATGCAGTGTAGATATAACAGCAGTTTATGTAGTGTATTCCATGGGAAGACTGGATAAGTAAAATCACAATCTATCTTATTAGACTTGACCCTAGAGCTGTAAGTGTGCTCCACGTGTTCTTATTACATATCCAATAAATAAATAAACTTTCTGATTTGTTACCTTTCATTTAGCTTTTAAACAGATGGTCAAAGAGCTCAGCGGTCACATTTCTATCAAGAAACCAAAATAAATTTGGCAACAACCCTATCAGGGTTAAGATCTTTCCTGCATATTTCAGATTAAAATAGCCTTGGGATTAAAATGTGTTCTCCTATGCTGATTAAATTTAATATCTTTAGACGTCAGACAAAATGAACCATATGCAATTACTACTCTGAGACTGAGAACGAGGAAAAAAAAAAAAAAGGAAAAATAAGCATTACAATCACAACAGTCAAACGAGATCAGTTTTCCATCTGAAAAATATTTTTTCACGATGAAATAAAGCCTGCTGAGTTCATCAAAGTGGAAAGTGCTTTACTGCTACATCAGACTGTAGATCAGTCTGAAACTAATCACAAGAAATCTAAAGGAGAACGTAATGAATTAGTTGAAAAAGGCATAACTGGCTTTCATTTCTTTTACTTCTTACGCCATCTTAATATGAATAAAATATCACAGAACTTTGAGTTCAAGATTAAAAAGAAACTTGTACAATGCATAGTTTAGAAAGTCAGACTCAGTTGTTAACTAAGATAATAGTACTCTAAAGAAAAAGATGATGAAGATGAGAAATGTAGTGCTAGGGTATTGTCAAGCAGCATGATTGCAATGTTATTCTCCAGAGAGGGTAATCTTATTTTTTGCAACTAAAACTGGCTTCTGTGCCTGCTGGCTCTTTTATTGGGATAGACTGTAATGTTTGGGATTTTTTTTGTTCTCATTAGCATTAAGGAGATTCTCATTGGAAGTTTCTGCTGTTTTCACATTTTGAAAAGGAAGGGTACACAATTTTCAGTAAAGACTCATGGAAAAAACTTTGATTGCAAGGGAAACAAACTCTCAAACGGTGCTGTTAATACTATTGCGTGAAGTTGTTTAGTCCCATCTAGTGGCCAAAAATGACTTTACTGCACAGAATGAAACAAATACAGCACCTAAGCAACAGACCAGTAAATGCTATTATCTGCTTAAGCTCTGGACAAAAATTCTCATGCTAGTATTAGTTCCAGACTAACACTTTGTTAGATGATATCCCGAGGCAAAGCCATATACTGTGAATGCTCTCCAGCCACAACTAATTCCAGTGAAAGCAGATACAATTGCATCTCAAAACTGAACTCATCTAAAGAAAGCCCTATCATTGATTTTATTTTGTAGCTGACTTTGCTTTTTAAGAATATTTTTGTGTAGTAAATATCACTCTGTAATGGTATTCTGCAAAGTGCAGCTGACAATAGCATCTTAAACAGCTCTTTACAGATATTATGGATTCCATTACTATTGACACAGCTTTAAAACCAAGCAGAACTCCATTTTTCTTGCAAGTGCAACATCCTTCTCACATGGTACATACAACTATTGAAAAATCTCTGGCTTAACGTGAGCAGATTGGGAGAAGTGTCTTTTTCTTTCAGGACAGCTGTAATCACTGTAATTGCTGACACTTCAACACTAAGGAAAAGAACCACATCCTCCATGAAGGCCAAGATGGCTGGAAGGAGCTGATAGAGACTAGATGGGGTTGAAGTAGGAAATGCTCCTACATATGAAAGTGCAATAGATACCAAAATGCCATGGCATAATTTTTCACAACAGAAGTTGCACTTCCCTGCTGCAACAGAGAGGACAGACCAAAGTCCCATGCATTCTTTAACTTTACACCCCATTCATTTATTCTGGAAAATCAAATCTTATTTACTTTCGCAAGCCTGGAAGTTTATGTTCCAAAAATATTATTGCAATCAATTCCGTGCTGTGTGTGCATATTTTCTGAGAAAAACATTCTGCAATCATTTTTAAGTGGCCTACCAGTAATTTTATTGCAAATATACCTTGTTTCTTTATAATGTGCTACAACTATAATCATGTCATCACTAGCAAAAGTCTATTTATTTCATGCAATAAAGGATTGCTATGACAAAACTTGGTAAGCATAGCATATGCCATGCTTACTTTGGAAATTTGTATGAGTAAATTTTGAGCATTATGTTACATTTCTGTGTCTCAGTTCACTGTGCAGCTTCATTACATTTATATCCAGGAAACAAGTCTTTCCATTCTCCACTTTTCCTTAAGCTCAGATTATTCTGTGTCTGATTCATGAAAGCTCCGTGATAACTTACAGAGATGATTCCAATCAAGAATCTCTGGTTAGAAGTACTTTTTTTAAAAAAACACCTATAACAAATTCTAGGTTACTCAAGAACATAGAACTGGCATGCATAGCTAAAATTAAATTTGATTCAGAAGGATACTGCATTATTACATTGTCTGGCCTAGTCACTCAGCAAGAGATCCCAAGCTTAGGACAATGGCTGCAAGTGTATGAAACACAAAATCTCCCAGTTTACTTAATAGTCTCTGAAATTTCAGAGCAAACTAGATTATATTCAGAATACAAATGAAAGTTTTCAAAATAATGGAAGTGTACGTTGAGAAAAGTTCTCATCGTGTATTGAGAAATCCAGATACATGTAAAAATCGAGGTCCATTAGTTGCAGACAAACAGCAGGAAAAGTGCAGCAATGCACATTTCATTATGTTCATTATGTATGGAGAAGTCCCGACCTCCTCCTGTATAGATTCACGTTGCTCTAAGATAATCTCTCTGTGTTCAGAATTTATTGCCTGCACTGAGATTCCTGGCTCATATATAGCATTTTTTTTTGTTCAATTGCAAATTAATGCATTCTGAAAAACAGTAGTTCTGAAACGAAATGCCTTTGTGCCCTACTTTTCTTTTCTTGCACCTTTCCACTTCAGTGATCATTTGATGTGTTTGAGGTTATACATTCCTTTTTCTTTTCCGAAAAGTACTGAAAAAGACCTCATTAGTGAAATATGAAATGGCAACAATTACACCTTTCTTATAGATCAACCAGCACGAATCTCCAAATATAATCTTCTCAACTTTCCAGTCTTCCTATAAACAAGTTACTTTTGAATGGTATTACTGAAAAAGTCTAGGGAAAAAAAAAAATTCAGCTGAACAAATTTAAGTCTTCATTAACCAGTGTTACTGCACTCGTCACATTTGTATTTACAAAGGTCCCTCATAAAATCCTGCACTTTTTAGCAGACTGCTACGCTAAAATTTACCTGATGAGAATTCTAATCTCCCTCTGCACTAGCATGGAAGTCGTTTTAGTAGCAATCTCCACCAACGTGCTCTAATCACATATGCCAGAGTCATTAGCAATAGCATTCAATTTAATCATTCTTAAGATCAGGCCTACTGAATTTCTACTGGAAACTAATTTTCAAGCTGCTCCTTCCCTTTTCAACATTACCTGTTTCACCTTTCTTTTAAGTTAATCCATTATTCGCCCCACAAAGATGCTCTATCTTCTCAAGTTGAAATAATTGTCCTTGAGTCACTAAATCATATGCTACACTGAACTCAAGATAGATTAGCTCTATTGTATTTTTCTTCCCAATAAAATCAATCCTCCTACCCAGGAAAGACGCCGTGTCTTTGTGATATGCATTACCTCTTGTTAATCCATATTGTCTTTGTGCCATTTTCCATTTAACTCTACATCTTTAGTTAAGTTTCCTGAAGAAAGATTCTTGAAGTCTTCTGACAGAAGTTGAACTGCTGTTGCCAGTAATTGTCCATGTCATTTTTCTCCCGCTCTCTTAAAAAATGTCTTCTCATTCTATACAACTTTTCCCCTCTTATTGCAGTTCCTTATTTGGTTTTTACGTGATCTGGTGAACTATGCCCAAGATGCATAAAACTAAAAAAGCATACTGGATTCTTAATCTGTGAAGAGAGTGAATATCTCATAATAGAAACAAGTGGAGTAAAAGAGAAAATAAAACCTTCTCAAACCACAATATTCAGAACACACACAAAATCCTATGCAAATTCTAGTTGAAGTCATCTTTTAAAATAGAAAAGAGTTTGGTGGGATTTTTTTGTTTGTTTGTTTGTTTTAGTGTTTCTTTTGGCTGGTTGTTTTTTAGTTTTTTTGATGCGTTTTAGTTTGTTTGTTTGCTTGCTTTTCTGGAATTTCAAAAATCCTGCTAATTGCTGGTGATTTTAAGCAGATCTTGAGCTCCTTCCTAGCTGTTACACACTATTTCAACAGTGAATCTGCCTTTTAGTAGCTTTAACTATGGATTTTTGACCTTAATGGCAGTGTGTAGATTGCAGATAACGACGTAAATCACACAACATGAATATGGTTTAGGACAGGGAACAACACCTGTTTCTAAAATAATTGGGGTCTAGGATGCTTTGGTTTATGATGCTTAAAATGAGCATTCAGTACAAAACCAGTTATTCATGCCCTATTATCAGGAATATATTCCTGCTCAAAAGCAGGGATCTAAGCCAGTGGGTCTTACAGGAATAATTAAAGAGACACAGGTGCCAAAGGGCTCTCCTGATTAGAAATGGACTTGCTTAAATGCACATTGCAGTTAATGGGCAATAGCTCATCATTATGCACCTATCAGTCAGCTTTATGATACAGTCAGTGTCCTGTTCAATTTTGCTGTTTATACAGCTAAGCCTTTTCTAACAAACCTGCTTCACTGAAAGTGAAACCTGATGAAAATATTAGGGAAGACATTAAATCTATCAGTTCTCAAGGCTTAGATCATTCAATTCAGTTAAATTACAACTGAAACTGTTAATTAGAGTTAAGTGAGTACTATGATTCTAGGAATAAAAGAAATCCATTTTTTAAAGTTCTTTTAAATGTTATACTCACAAATACAAAACAGCAACCTCCTCTTGCCTGAGAAAAAAATCTGCTCTCACATAATGAGCAGAAAATATCCGCTCAAGTAATTAGAGAGAAAAATAGGAAAAAAACAAAAGGCAAAAAATAATCCACACAGTACAGCTTTCAGTGTTATTTGTTGCCAGGGTCAGTAAAAAAAGGATCCATTTGCAAATGAAATGAGTCCCTAAGACTTCAAGAAAAACCTAAACTACAAGATCTTCTCAGCTGGAACCTGGTATCGGTTTTTTGACATAGGCATAGCAATAAAAAGAGAATTGCAAAACAGATTGCAAATATCTGTGATGCTAAAATATTGTATGAGTTGGGAGTTACTTCAAATACTATCTATATCTGTAATTCCTTTACAAATAGCTACTGGTATCATGAAGAGGGTAACGGAGAATAAAGGAAAGACTTTCGATTTGCATAGCCATGGGACATGCATTGCTGCAGGTAGCAAGCAGAAGGCAACATCTCTCTTGTTTTTCTGTAGGTCACTGCTTGGAGGCCACACAGGCCATTTAAAAGACTGACATCAGCAGCAGAGCTCTTTGGCACCCGGAACTCAAGAAGGTTATCTTTCTATAATTGCTCCCTAAGCACCACCAGAAGCAAGAGAGCTTTTCATTACCTCCACTGTAGCTCTGTGGTTAAATGCCACAGCTAAGACCTTTATTTGTCATTGTGTTCCCATTTTTTCCTATCCTTCTGTAACATCCGTTCTTTCTCTCGCTTTGTTTTTCTCAGATGCAAAGCACTTGGGCAAGGAGAGATTCTTTTAAGCAGTGTGCATTTCAGATTATCTTAGGTGGACATGGAGCACTGTAGAATTACTATGTCTTAGAATTTTTTTTAGAACTCCCATAACACTCGATATTTATCAGAAGATTCCTGTTCTTTACATATATGATTTTACATCAGATGCACATCATTTAAAAAGCAGATAATATGCACTTTTCTTGTCTACCTGAAAAATAGCAAAATAACCAATAACAGTAATAAAAATTAACTCTTAAGATCTTTTGAGAGGAAAATACAAAATACTGAAGTCTTTAAAAACTGACACTGTGACAGGCTTTATTTAGTTTCTAATGCTAAGCCAGCTAAGGTAAGCCACTACAGTCCATTTTGTACATAAGGCATAAAACAATGGGGAAAAAAAATAATCTCCTTACCTGGCTCTTTAGAAGGGTTCTTTCATTGTAGATCCCCCCTGCAGTTTACAGACTTCTGGTTGTAGAAATAAACTTATAAGCACTGGATGTCTTGATGAAGTATATTTATTGAGTTAGGCACACAGGCACATTTTCAGGATTTAGCTTTTTGTTGTAGAGCAATGGCTTCAGAAAACATATCACTGTAAGCATGGGTATATTTTCACTTTGTTTACTTATAGTACATACATTGAGTAAGCTTAGTGAATATAATATTATTCTGTCCAGACAAGAGTTGCAAGCCTTCTATCTCCTTCCCACGCTTGCTGCAGGTACTCTAGTGATAACCTAAGACTGTGGGGTTTGGAAGTTTCATTTTAACTAAAGTCATCTTTACTGAAAATTAGAGAGTAACTGAATAGATTAGTACATGCAACTGCTTGTAGTGTTTGTCACATTTTATGTCTGTAAGTGGCAGTTGTAAGGACCAGAAAAAAATGGCAACTACTTGGGTGAAACAGCGCTGTTGTCTGTTCTCTCTCCTTCCCTCACCGTATGGCTTGTGCTTTAAATCCATTTTGTCCCTGTTTTTGGCTGGTGATGATCTCAGTAAGTCTCAGGGAGCAAGCACCCTGTTCTTTCAGCTGCTCTTTAAAGATGTAAAAATGTATTTCTGGCAAACAATAAATAATTATGTGGTGGAATTTGTAGGTGCAGGCACTCCTGGCTCCAGAGGGCCAGTGGGTTTAGAAATAATAATTAAAATAAAAAGAGTATCAACATGAAACATTAAAGTTTTATAAAACAAAAGCATTTGAAGGGAATATTCATCTTCATGCCTCAGGGCATAAGCAAACCTGTAAGTGCTGGGGTGCATGAGGAAACTTTATCCTCAGGATAATTGCTTACCACATGTCTTCATGTACCTCTCTTTGAAACACATTATACCACTGCTAAAAACAGAATACTAGAGTACATGGACAGATAGAATGTTTCTGCATGGTATTTTTAAAATTTCCTCTTCCACATTACTTTAATGCCATTTTCACTTAGAGTTATTTGGTCCCAGATTTCACTGAACAGATTCTGAGATGACCTTTTTCTCAGCTAGTTTTTTTTTCCCACTTCATATTTTGCTGTGTAGATTCTGTAGAGCCACATAACCAGAACTATCTTATTTGCACTACTCACAGCCTCAGCTATGCCTTTCACCCTATAGCCTCATTCACACATTCTGTTTTCCATCTTCTGAGTTCTGGTTTGTTTTGTCTAACAGTCTCCTGTACTTTCTGGTTCGGTTTCTGTCTTTCTTGTGGCTTTTCAAGTCTTCCTGCAAGATTTTCTTCTTTCTCAAGAAGAATAGCTGGTATACTAACACCTAACACTGCTTAACTTAAAAAAGAAAAAAGAAAAAAGAAAAAAGTAAGAAGAAAGAAGAAAAAAGAAAAAAGAAAAAAGAAAAAAGAAAAAGGCAACAAACACACATACACAAAAATAAAATAAAGAAAAAACAAGAAGAATAGGAATTACTGAAACTGTTAAAGGACTCAGGTTTTCCTTCTGGGAGATTTTTGTTCATCATATAATTATTTTTACCGTGACAAACTCTGTTATCAAAATGTTATGGAATAAAAAATAATTTTAGCTAATACAGATAAATTTTATTAATACCAAATGCACCAGTTTTAAACATGTGAGCCAATTAATCAAAAAACTACAAGGAATTTACAGCTCTAAAGAGTTCATTTTCATGAGATCTATGATCTGAAGAGAGAAAAAATGAGACAGTGGTCAAAGTAAATCAAACATACTTACAGATTGCACAGGATAGTCTAGTTCTGCTAATCAAAAGGCCTTTTATCCTTATGAACTGAAATCTCAGTGTAAAACAGTGACATTTTCTGTAGAAAATGAGGCAGTGAACAACGTAAATTGACCCACACAAAAACGAATACTTTTGTTTAATGATAATCATTTCACATTTGGTTATTTTTCCATCCAGGAGTGAACGAATGTATCACAAAGTATGCAACTTCAATGAGTAGGAAGCACACCAAAGCAGATGCTGATAAACTTGCTTACAAGGAAATAAACGACACCTCGCTGAAATATGAGATGGAATAAAATAAAATGGGCAGTCAAACCTTGTATAAATTCTACAGGTACCGTGCTTGCTAATAAGTAAGAGCATTTAGCAATTAACACTGGTGGATTTGCATATGCAAAAACTTGCTCCAGCATTTGCTTTAAGACCAGTTCAAGGAACATCTTCCAGTAGTTGTGCAATAAGTATGTTCCCAACTAGGAAAGTGCAAAACATACCATGTTGAGATAAACATGCCTTCTTATTTCCTTTTTACTGATTCATGTTGAGCCTATTCTTTGTTTTGTGGGTATACTGATTTTGGTTATTAGGTTTCCTTTAAACATTACACGTACAGAGTTAATTACTGTAATATATAGTTTATTACGATATTATTCCTATGCTTTATTCTGTGTGACTCAGTGCAGCTAACAGTATACAGAACTGAGCAAGTGATGATCTTTGCTGTATTTCTGTGGGTGAATTCAATTTGGTGGATGCTGTAAATTTCAGATTTCACTTCTGTTTCCTAAGTTATTTCATGAAGGGGGTGTGGGGAAATGACTACAAGAAGGAATGATTCACAATGTATTAATTGCTACAAATAATTTGTGACTTGATTATTGTGAAGAAGTTTTTTTTTGACATTGTTTGTACTTTCTTGGACTGGATTAGGCACTGTCTCTTCTCTCTAAGACAACTTAATCTAGCAAAAGCCCTATGATGAGTTCTGGCTATACTAACCAAAATGTGAATGGGCTTTAGGTGATCTAGGTCAAAATTGTGTACATAGATCATTCAATACTAAAGATAAGACAGCTATTGACAACTTGAGTAACACACTTTTACAATCACTTGCATACCTTTGTTTTGCTATGCAAAAGTTATTCTGAATTCTTTTTTTCCTTTAATCCCATATTCTAGACAAAGCATAAAACAACCTGAAAATGCCCTGGATAAGAAAAAGGGTAATAAAAAGTTAAGTAGGAGGAGCTTGGATGCTGGGATGTTTGATGCATGTGAACATGTAGATCCATAAAATTACCTATATTTACAGTCATGCATATAGGCAAAGACAAACACACAGAGATGTTGCCAAAGAGTAACAGAAGACATATGCAACTTGACAAGCATTTCATCCTTGCCTCTTGTTACCACAATAATGTTACTGGACTTGACTTATCACAGTTCTTTCAACTGAAAATTTTCAATGCTTCAGAAAGAAAGTTTTTTTAAAGCAATTACATTTTCTTCGCACAGAAAAGAAGAAAGATGGCTTTTTATAGAACCTTTCTGGAGCTATTTCCCAAAGAAAAATAATCCCAGTTCAAAACTGGGACCAGACACATTTATAAGGAGAATCAATAATGTAATACTATAATGATATCACATTCTCTGTGATACTTGTGGTTGTTTTGGAGTAGCAAGATCCAAGGGATTTTGGCACAGCTGCACGTAAATCATCTGCAGAGCAGTAGCCACAGAAAAATTTACATGCATGTGAGCACAGAGAATGGCACTGACAGCCCCAGAATGTCAAATACCTAAATATATTCTTTTCTTTGGAAAAAAGAGACAAAAACATCATTTTTACTTTAAAAATAAAAATAAAAATATATTCAGTAGAAGCTCAATTAGAAGTATTCGCAGTTGGCTTCAGCCTAAATACTGCTCAAATAGAAACTCTCAAACACAAACTAATTTACGAGCATTAAAATAGGGACAACTGGGACTTCTGTTCTAATTATGGCACTTAATTAGCAATGCTAATCAATGTATTGAAATATAAGTTAAATATAATATTAAGACTGGAAAGCCATTTTTCAAAAGCCAAACTTGCAGTGTTACATCACAAATTATTCGCAGCCAAGGAATGCAGACTTTGAGCCAATATATCTAACTGCTGATGTTTATTTATGTGCAGCATCAGTGTGATTTAGACACCTAACTCCAATAACTGCTATAAACATAACAGCTTGAATGAATTACAAGCTATTGGAGCAAGATAAGCCCTGAAGTAATGTAATGCAGCCACATTGACAACATCCAGAATTTTACTGTATGTAATGTATGCCATATATCTGAGCTAAAAGAGAACCAAGAGCAGCCACCTGTAAATAACAGCAAACTTGGTACAAGGTGCCTTAAGACATTATTTTAAGAGTACAACATTGGAAACAGCTTCTGCTGCCATCACATCTAACAGAAATGTAGATTGCCCTAGGTAATATTGTCCCTTTGCCCCATTCCTATCCTCCCACATCAAATTAGTTAGGCGTTATCACCAATGAACACCTAACGAAGCTACTTCAAAAACTCATTCTTCTATTATTTTTAATAAGTAGTATGCCTTTATTCTAATATTTGTCATGTTTGCTTTTATTGCCCTTGACGCTTTGTCTTCCATTTGCTCTTTGGCCAGCACTGTGGATTGGTTTTTTTTGTTTGTTTGTTTGTTTTTCTGAATGTCTAGCCAGCAATTATATAATCTCTCAGCCTTTGCTTTGCTAGATAGAAAAAGACATTTTTTTTGGCATTTTCTTCTAAAGCAACCTCCCTACTTTTCAAACTACTCTAGGCTTCCTTTAGATAACCAGAATTTAATAAAGTAACCAGGTCAAGGCCTTGAAAGTGGCTTTTCTTCTTGCATTAGTTTCAGTGTTTCCCACTGGTCTCAGGAAGCACCTAAATTCACAATCAGTAGTTGAGTGAAGCATTTGCTGTCATTTCCAAGAGGTCTGGGATTTATCACCTTAAAAAGGAACAGCTAAGCACAGCAGTAATATTTGTAGTGTTTGTAGTGGAAATGTGACAGCAAGCAGGAAAAAAAAAAAAAAAAAAAAAAAGAAGAAAAGAAAAGTGATTGGAAATAAACCTTTGTTAAGATTGCTTTCTCTGTTTAGATTACGTTCTCATTCCCTCTCTGAAACATCACATATCCCACACATCACCTTTGTACAGCCATGGCCTGGCAGCCTGTGCCAAACAGAACAACTCCCCACTGCCCAATCTGTGAGCTGTGCTGCTCGTAGATGTTTGTTCAATAATAACAGCCCCAGAGTTGCCTTCATCTTCCATGTTTTCAACAAAAAAAAATATCTCCAAACTGCAGCAGTGTGAAAGATTGTCATTTGTAACTGGATCAAAGGGTCCATTTTATGTTCAGGTACTGAAACGCTTGTCTGATGCCTAATACACAAGCTATGAAAGGTCTGTCTCACACTCATAAACACTGGAAGCTCTGCACACGATAGAGCCACAGACCCCAAAACAACATCTGACTGAAGCAAAGCAAATTATCTTACTGTGTGTCATTATAAATTAGAGCCAGAACAGACTAATTCCTGAATTTTTATCAGGGTTATGGCCTCAGAGGGGCAGGTAGAGTACCACTATTTCCAGAGCTAAAAGTGGTGTAACCACCAGAGCTACAGAAAAGTGACTGAGATAAAATATGTCTGATGCAGCATCACTGAGAATTTTTCCAAGCAACTACTGCCTAATGCTAAGAATAATATTGTTTATCCAATTAGTGAGGTTATGTGACAGCAGTACTTACGTTAAACAATATGTCCTGTAACATAGGCAATCCAACATAAAAAGCAGATGAAACTACAGAAATAACACAAAATGTCTGAAATATTTACTGGAGGCATTGAAAACAAAGATAATTTTACAGCACAATAAGACATATTGCTTACCTTGTAGCATACATAAAGATTCATAAATATCTAGTACAATCTTCTAACAGTTTATTTAAATTAATCTTTAATAAATCTGTATTATCCAGTAGAATAAGCATATCCTATATGACCAGCAATAAAATTGCTCCCAAGTTTACAGAGGAGAACCTAATATAGCTACTCCAACAATTTCATGCTGACAATGTTGATAAATTAATGCAAAAATAGTCCCTGTGTAATTACTTTGTTTATGATTTAAAAAAAAAAAAAGAGAGAATATCAAATCAGTATATTTTCTAGTGTTGCTACAGTAACACCAGAATAAAAGTAATTCATTATTAAACATTCCTGTAATGTTTCTTTAAACTGAGTACCTTTCTGCCAGGACATTCATGTGAGCAAAATTTCACTTACATGCAAAAAAAAAAAAAAAAGGAAAAGAAGAAAAAGAAGAGGTGACAGAGAGTTCTTCTCACCTAAAAAGTATTGTGTATCCTTCCTGCCATGCGTATTGTTTAATGTAACGTGCCAGTGCATATTTAAGCTGTTATTTGCAAGATTCCATGTTCTAGTTTTGAAGTGCTACTTCATGTGCATAACACAACTTCAGAAGAAAATTCTGTAATTTTTCTTACATTAGCAAAGAATCGTGTGTTAATGACATGGAGTAAGTTGCTTAGAGGTAGCAGAAATGTTCTGATTTCAAAATATGTATTAATACTACTAGGATAATCAATAAAGTCACTGTGTTAATGGCAGCCAAAATATGACTTCTCTTCTGCTTTATAAGTATGCACAAGTCAGCTTTCTATTTCATTAGTATTACTAGACTTTGTTTTGTTTTTGGATTTGTTTTTTTTTCTAATTAATTCTGAAAGCATTTCTTGCAGAGACTGTAAGGATATAATTTATCCATCAGACAAACTCAATTATTTTTTGATCATTTCATAGAGCTGGTTGGACTCAATGTAATATTAGTAATATATTAATTTAAATAACAAAAATGTTAACACTTGAAAACGCCTCAGAAGAAATGTGCCCATTCTGTTATTGCTGTAACAATTCACTACAACAGGTATCTCAATGTAATTTGGTTCTCAAAAGTTTTTGGCAGAAAAATAGCTGTCTGTGTTTGGAAATTCAGTCTCATGACTTGGATTTAAAGAACAGCGGATACACAAATGCAATATTCACCTTATATAGAACAGAAAAAAAACAAAACCTATTGGTAGAATGGAGCCTATTTTTGTGAATTACAAGCACACTTACTCCATTACAACATAATATTTCCTTTTGTTGTTTGTTCTTTCAAGACCTGAATACATTTCATTTCAGGGATATGGTTTAGCGAGAACCATTGGTGATAGGTGGATGGTTGGACTGGATGATCTTATAGGTCTTTTCCAACCTTAGTGATTCTGTGATTCTGTGATTATTCAACTGGACTACTAGACTCACCTTTCTTCTTCTTCTTCTTCTTCTTTTTTTTTCCTTCAAATTGGGTAAATCCTGAAAAAAAGAAGAAGAAGAAGAAAAATACAAGAATAAAATAGGAAACAAAGACAACCGGATATATATTTATCTTAAAGGTCAAGATATTTATGTCAGCTTCACAACTGCGAGATCTGGATTTGTGTGGAGGTACTTCCATTCTGAGGGTAAGGGTCGTTCTGATTTTTGTTTTATATCTGTTGTGGTTCACTTTACAGCTTGGCTTTGACGGTATGAGGTGCACAGTAGGCTACTATTTTTGAATAATATTGAATTTTCCTGTTTTGTACAAATGTCTGTAGGAAGTGCCATTCTTTTTCCACAAATCTGAGAGTTAAACTCTTGTAGGTCCATGGATTTCCGTAAGCTACTCACTGTTCTAACACTCAAGCTAGATTTTTTAATTACATGGTCCGGCTGAAATCCATGACTTGTTGACATTGTTCACCTCTTCTATAGCATCTGGTTCACTGACTAAAATATAAACATAGTACAGATAACACCAATCTAGATTACTTATTGCCAGCCTTATGTAAGTGCCTCAGCAGGTTTTCTTTGTGGAGCATATTATGTTTAAATAATGCCAGAAAGCTTTTTTTTACTCTGAATCCTATTTACTTCTACGTTGACTTTCTCTGTGAGTGAAAAATAATCATAAATAACGATTTCTCTGAACAGTGGCATAAAGATATATACTTCAATGGATTAAAAAAAAAAAAAAAAAGGTGTATTTCTGTATAGATTTGCACCATTTATGAGGATAATAAAGACAAGATCTACTTAAATAATTCTTTTAAACTCAAGTTTAAAGGATTTTAACTAAAAAGTTCCACATCATGTTGTGTTTGGGAGCAATATGAAGAAAACTTTTTCATTTTGTCATCAGAAATGGCATAGAAAGGATGAAATGTTGCACAAGTACAATAGGCAATCAAATGCCTTCACATAGTGAGCTTTATTTTTTTTCCCTGGCGATAACAGCTCTCTGATTTGTTTCCAATCAGTAAATGACACACTATTTTTTTTTAACAATTAAAAAAAAAAGACGTTTTGCTAAGTCCCAGAGCCTAATTTAAGCTCATTTCCACTTTTCATAATGTTTGTCCAACAAAATTATAGAATTTTCATTCATTTAAGGAAAAATGTAAAAAGTCAGTGCTTCTTGGAAAAAGGGCAATCTTCTCAATGTTCAGTGAAGAATATTTTTGTTCTTTTTTCCCTCAGAAAAATCACTCCATATAAACAATTATTTGTCACAGTCTAGCAGATGGCTTTGACTGCAAAAAGGGCTTACTGGAGGTCGAGCCTTGTGCTAAACATCTGCAGGAAGAGTCAGTGAAGTCCACACTTTCAACAAAATACTCAGTAGATGTCCACTGAAGTCATTGGAAGAGTCTGGAGAAGGAGAGACACATATGGAAAATGACACAAGAACACTGAAAGATGAAGAAGGTAAGGACAAAGAGAATATTTCTTCCATTAATACTGTCTAGAAACAGCATACTGAAAGGTAAGCTGATTACAAAGGCAAAAATAACTTAGGTTACATTAGTTTTCATTTTGCAAACAAAAGTGCTTTAGCTGTGGGGCCAGAATCTGAATCTGCTCAGGCAAGAATCAACAGTTATGTTATATAGAGTGATCTCCAGTGCAACAGAGACACCATAACACAGAAACACTGAGGGAGATCCAGGTCCTGCAATGAGCAATCAGGCTAGCTTGGTTTCTCTGCCCAACAACTTAGTCATGAAGGAAGTTACTGGAAAGTTTAAGGGAAGTTTTAGACTTCGCATGGACTATTAAGTCTGCACTGACACACTATAGATTTATTGCTGCCACTGGCCATGCTTAAACAATCACAGAAGTTAGCCACAGGTGTTGCTGTCATATTCCTAAAGAAAAATTGCAGCTGACATTGGATTTTCGTCTGTCATGTTAAAAGTATTGGAATAAGTTACAAGAAAAAAAAAAATGAAATAAAATTCCATCAATCCTTTCACTGACCTGAATTTAAAAGCAGATCCTGGGCATGGTGTTGACAGGTCATCTTCACTGGAGTATTGATTTGCCAAACCGAGAAAATAGGCAAGTATGAGCATGAAGCCATCACTTTTGGGAAATCAAGGTTAGGCTGCTCAAGCCAATGCAGTTGTGCTCCCAGGGATTCTGATCCACTGCATGACAAAATAGCTTCCCATCTAGGAGACGGGGAGGTGTAGCAGCATGCTTCAGGCATGTCAAAAGACTGTGAACAGATTCCTGTCCAAGCAGTAAGGGTGACCTGCACATGGCTCTGCTTATCGTCCCATAAGGCAATTGTGAAGCAGAGTTCCTAGAAAAGTGGAATACTGGGAAGAAAAAAATTCAGATAGAAAGATGATTCAGCTTTTTGCTGATTCACTATACTTTGAAATTTAGTCCTTTCTTTCAACTGAGCGTTTTTCTGATCACATCTTCAGAACCTGGCTTGCTGTGGTTGCTGATGGGATAAAAGACTGCTGTATGCTGAGAGTTAATCATTCATAATGTTTTATGAATAGAACTCATCTCTAGTTTGATATATTATTGCAGAAAGTTTTATGCAGTCAACACTTCACAAGCATGACTGTCTCTTCTACCTCTGAATGTACATCTGGCTCAGCTAATCTCAAAATAATAATTTAACTTACCAGTCGATTTTAAAATACTCTGAAAGAGGGCTGTGCTGGCAGATTGGTCATCCAAAAATAGTCTTCAACTGCTTCTATATCCCAGAAATAGGATGTTTTGAATTATCGCGTATTATTAAAAATAGCAGCAGAAATCATCAATAAGCACTCATGCTAATGAGGCACAGAAAACTCCTACTAGTGAGGCAAGAGGAGATGACAGGGTGACCTATTTTCTTTTCACTGTTATTCAATCACGCTTCTAGTTACAGACGTAGGGGTAAATAAGAGCACTTGACTTTTTAGGGTTCTTAATAGGTTCTGATCAAGAAAAAAGCATTCTGATTACATAATATTTCTTCTTGCAATTTAAATTGAGAGCTTGAAAGCAGATAACTAGAGAAGCTGCAGGGTGAACTAGGAAAACCATCTAACTTTAGTGAATGTGCAAAAATATGGAGGACTACAGGTTTTAAGATGTACTACTTTCACTCATTCCAGTGCCACAGGATCTTCACTGCATATATTTCCTTGGTAGAAGATCAAAAGTTCTGTTGCAGTATACCTGTATCAGTTCTGTTGTAGTACACATGAAGAGAAGGTGATAGGACTTTGCAAAATCTCTTGTCCCATGTAGGTATGATGATAATGTAAGATATGATCAAAAATTTAAGTATGCAGCATTGCCATCCGGTGATAAAGATGGCTAAGAGAAGCTGGGGTAAAAATGGAGAGTTATGTGACTGAGCCTTTGAAATTCATACTCTGAAATTGGAGAATGATATCCAAAATTAAAGAGTAGAATTACTTAAAATGCAATAAAAATAAATGTGGTAAGTAGAGAAAGGGGATGATTCTACAGGTATTACGTATTCTTACTACTGGATCATATGTTCCATCACATTCTCTACTTTAACAAGCCAAGTTTACTGTTAAATTGCATCCATTTAAAAGACTTTCTGAACCATAGTTTAACAACAAATATTCATATCCCTCAAAAATCTCCAGTGTTTAAAATGAAAAATCATTTGTCTTGTTTCATTCCATAGCACAGTTCTAATATGAAGAGGTGGTAAAGAACATAAAATGGTCCTTTGAAACAGGTGTTGTAGTTCCCATACAGTTCAAGAATTAGTCCAGAATGAAACTGGAGAAAAGGTAAGCTCTAACTGCAAGGCCTATAAGAGCTGAGTAGCAAATTCCCAGCCACACATAGGATGAGAATTCTTGTGTACTTTTTATTGCTAATGAAATTTGATGGCCAAACCAAAAACAGTTTATAGAAGAGATAACAGAAACAACAACAACAACAAACACGTTGACTGTTGATTTTCATCCCGAAAAATATGCTCAAGTCCTTAATTTTAATTTTTGTCAGAGGTTTTAAAGCGGTTGTCACCTACCTCAAGGTGAACATCTAAACAAGATATTTCAAAATGAAAATTTAAAACATTTCATTTTCTTTTTTCCTTCTAGATGCAACCATTCTCATCAGTCCTCAGCCCTACAAACCCGAAGATCATACAGCTTTTTCATCTCACTTCCACAGGCCTTTACCAACATGTAGCGTTTCAGTTTTGTGAGAGATTATCCCACCAGCTACCCTTCATATATACTTCATTCATCACTTGCTTCTAATTTCAAATCACAGCAAGATAGAGGGAGAAAAACCTTTGCATCATCATCAATCATCAAAAACACTAAAGCTCATATGTTAACACGTGTTAGTGTAACAGCAATAAATTAATTCATATCCCTTTTCAAAGGAATCTATTGAATTGCATTGTCCCCGAACTAATTTAAGCAAATGAAAGTATATATGTTTGTCCTCAAAATAGGATTAATTTATATAAATAGCATTTGTATGGGGACTGCTGAATCACGGCCTGAACCTCTGACTGATCACCTGAGGCGAGCAATGAGTCAGCCCTGGGAGCACAGGTGAAGGCAATTCTCCTGTTGTTCTGTATATTCATTAATTGTACAGCTGCTATACCATAACATCGGTATATTCATTAATTATACAGTATTTTTATCTCATCCTATGCAAGTTTGCATCTAAATTAACAATTATTTGAATTTATACTTAAATTCACATTTTTTTAAAATATATGCTTTCCCCCCCTAGAGTAGGAAATATAAAAGTATTAACTCCTGCTAGAAGGCTGGATTAGAAAATAAATATTTGCTGAAGAATTAAAAGACCAAAACTCACATAAGTGACAGGAAAATACAGGCATTTCTATTTCAGCTGACCTTTAGATCAATACCCCTCTCCTCTTGCCCCAAGCATCTGTCAGACAAGCACTGTCACAAAATACCACTGCTAACCTTAAGCCTTCTCCCACTAAGCACTACACTTCAGGTTGCACCTACCATCCCCTAAACCATTAAAAACTCTCTGGTTTTGCCTCAAGGGCACTTATTGTAGTTCTAACTTTCTTTTCTCCTCAGTATTTTAAAAAGTCCGATGGTAGGGATAACAATCATTCTGCCATAGCTTTTCTCAGATCAGAACAAATGTCAGTCTGCATGGTTTTTACAGTAAATAATGAATTTAGTCAATGCTACAGACAAACCAGAGTTTTAGTCAGAGTCAACAATTTCAGAATCTGCTCATAGTTTTAAAACACTTGCAATTCTGCTTGTCAGCAATGAACTACAGATTGCCAACCTGTCATTTCAAATGAAAAACACCTTGAGTAGTGTTGATGCTTTTTGTCCTTTTTTTCAACTTTTTTTTTAAGATGCTTACTTGTATCGTGGCTACTACTTTATTAGAATCTGACTTTAAAGTTGATCCTGGCATTCATTAAGGATAAAAGGATATGTGCAGTGACAACCACCAGTGCACTGCCATCGCTCAGATTGATGGGGTTTTTGCCTAGGGATTTAATCTTGTTCCAACAAGCCACCTGGCAGCTAAGTACTATTAGTGAATAAAATAAAAAAGTTTTAATTTTGCATTAAATTACAACCAGGGGCAACGCTTGCTGATGTGTCAGATTTCAACTTCTTTCATATACAAACATCAATACTCAAGCGAAGAAATAGAGATGTATGCTCAGCCAAGGACTTTTCAACTAAGAAGCTTCGAAACTTTTATTGTGTCTGGAATCATACAGTGAATAGATATGATACAGCATTTCATGTGACAAAATCAAAGTGCCTTGTACCTGGAGAGGAATGACATTAAAGCAGCAGTGACCTGTAAGCAGAGCAGTGTTCTTAGAGTTCTGCATAGAACTGAATGCTTTCATTGTGCTGCATAACTTTAACCAAGGATCTACTTCTTCCTTGTCATTTGCCAGCTTTGAGTCAAATCAACCTAACCACTGTCAGTTTTTCTGTCATTCTGAGGTACGTTTTTATCAATAAAGAACGTCTTTGAATTCACTGAATGTCTGAAAGCCCAGACACACAAAGTTAGACAGGTGTACATGAAGGAAAAATTAATCACGCAAACACTAAGCATATAGTTGTTTTACTCACCTGCCTATGTAATTCCCCTGCATATCTCTTTTCTATTACTTAACTAAAACAACTCATGCAAAGAAAAATAACCTAGGGAATTATTTGTTCTTGTTTTGCTTTGATTTCAGCATACTGGACAGCTGGCATGCAGAGAAATGAAGGAAGCTTGTAAAGTTGTATAAGCTTCAGGAAAAACTGCATACTGAGTGCTTAGTTGTCTGCTACCCTATTTTTAGAGAGAGGCTCTGGCAATGTGAATTTCATATGAAGATGGAAGAAAAGGTGAGCCTTATGCTGTTGTTAGATCTTATATATCACAAGTTAATTTAATTCTGTGTTATTACATGCTAAATTATACTGCTTGGCTTAGAAAAAGGGAGCTTGCTAGCTCTCTATCTGATCTGCTGTGTTTGTTGGCTTTCCTGGGTATCCATCTTACTATCATTGTGATTCACTATAGAGTATTCACTACATAGTGTTCACTCTTACTGAACATTCCTGGCAGCTGAAGAGCAAGAGTGTGGTTAACCTAAAGACCATGGGACCAGAAGGTAATCACATTCCTAGGGGCTCCAAGTTCCTTTATAGTAGGTAAAGACCATAGCGAAATCATGGAAGGACTGGGCAGCAATATCTAAGCTTGGTTTCTTCTGCTTTGACTGTTGCTTGCTATCTGTGTTAAGCCCAAAGGTGAACTTTTGGCAGAGCTGTTTCTCCCTGCGCTTTTGATTAAGGAAGGCGCTCTAAACATCGACCCTGATAAGGCTAATACAGACAAGAGGATTTAGGGCTTGAAAAAAGACTTTTAAAAATGTAGCCCACAGGAGCACGGCAGCACAGCTTTGGTACAGAGAACACCAGAATAACAGATTGGGAAAGAACCATCTTGCTCACTGAAGTTCACTAAATTGGGAAGTGGAGAAATACGTGGTAGTTATTACAGATGCCCTATAAATGGATGTTTAATAAGTTGAGTTGGAAGGGGAAATTGAAACACAGATAAATTGCAAAGCATCCGGTATTTTATTTTAATTTTTAATGAGAAAAAGAGCTCAAGAAATACGGCATTGTGTGTAGTAACAAAGTTTATAAAGAATAAAACCAGGGATTTTTTGTAAGCACAGTTCATCCTGCTGTTATCATCAGCCCTAAATCCTTCAGGGCAGTTTGTTCTCCATGTCTTGCTCTCCAGCTCAGAGAGGCTGCATTTTTCTTTCCCTATGAGAACTATAATGGTTTTCTAATTATGTGAGGAGGCTGATAAAAATTATTGTAAGTAGCCAGGTATACAATTTCGTACTCAGAAGTATAATTTATCATTTTTAGAAATACCTGAAAATGATTAATCTTGATTTAATTTGTAAGAAACCTTGACAGGCATTAAGAATACATCTATAACTCTAGTCGTTTTCTGTGATACAATGTGAATGTGGTCCTACAAGCACAGCTGCACTTCAAAAACTTTTATAACATTGTCTGGAAAAATCATACTTGGGTATATGTTAGAATTACAATCTCAGTTATTTGCTGAATGGAATCTTTAAAACATTCATAATGTGAGATAAGGCAAAGACTTGCTATTCCTATACTTCTGAAGACAGTGTCTTACAACACTGAAAATATACAATTACTTCAAGAACATATTACTGATTTTTGGTCTTCAAAGTTACCAAATTTTACGTTAAGATAGTACTTTCATTGACTGTCTAGAAAAAGCAGATATTTTCAGTCTTGGAGCATCTTTGTATTTTGCCATGCGACATTATGATAAGTGATGTTTTTTCTCTTGTATTACTCTCCAAAAAAGAGACAAAGATGAATAATAATTGCATTCAAATGACCAGCTCTATATCTTTTCAAGATATTCTGCATAATTCTTAATTATACGTCAGTAACACCAAGGCAGTATCTTCATAAATGCTCACATAAAAAAAACAGGGTTATTTTATCCACACATCAGTGTGCTCTGTGCATTTAGAGCGCAACATATAGGAGTGAAAAAATACAACTAACCTTTACACATAGAACACCTATTGTATCTCAATCTGATTCATTTTCAAACAAAATTGGAAAACCTGTCTGAATTTCAAGTTACAATGCAAGCAACAACAAAAACAACACAAATCAAACCAAGCATGTAAGTATTTGACTAGTTTTGATTAGTGTCAATAAGTTAGCTCTGCGAATCTAGATATGTCTTATGTGTTATGCTGGCCATGTATATTTTAATTTCTTTGTTACTCATCTTTAGCCTGCAGAACCTGGTCTTCATCTCTCCATCAGAGGCTTTAAGATGTTAAGAACCCAGCCAG
Organism: Phasianus colchicus; assembly: GCF_987193195.1. NCBI lineage: Eukaryota > Metazoa > Chordata > Aves > Galliformes > Phasianidae > Phasianus > Phasianus colchicus. Next base: position 4,026,981 of record NC_143439.1, on the reverse strand, counting down.
AGGTTGCTATCTCTATAATTGATATAAAATAATACTTTTCCCCAGCTTTGTTTCTAGATAGCCTTGTGCTTCCAGTGGCCAATTTTCTCTGAAAAACCAACTTTCTGTAAACAGGAGTGAAACATATGTTGAAGGAAATAAAGGAGATGAAGCTTTTAGAATGAGTCATTCAATATGTACTAATGGCAAGTTTAAATCTGTGTCCGCACATAACTGTCTGTTATGAAATGAAAATGTGCCCTTGTTTCTCAGATATAATAGTGTGCAACAGACCTTTTGTTTTATAGAAAGATTTTTTAAGTAATGCAAAATGAATGTAAAGTATGCAAGAAGACAGAAGTATGCACGCCTTGATTTTAAATGTTTACATGTGAGTGATCTGAAACATTAAAATACACTACAGAAATGCTTATATTCAGCATAAAGAGTCCCGGAGATGTTTCACTGAAATCTTTTCCCAGTTCCAGCTACTCACTTGAAAAAAAGGACAGAGCATCAATAGAGTATAGTCTGGCAATGTCAGTAATGGAGTTAATAGTGAAAACACTTCGACAGGGTCATTCTCAATTTCTGTTGCTCTCTTTTCTTCAAGAGAAAGTTTGAGATTTCAGTTTCTCTATTCACCTTGCACCAGCTAAATGTAGCACATCTGAAGTTAGAAACCAATTATGTGAGGAGTTTATATGTCAAATAACACCAGTGGATCAAGCAAACAAAGTGAGCAACAGAGAGAAAAACAAACCAACAAAAAGGAGACTAGTGAAGATCTGTCTGAGCTAGTTCTACTGTTGAAATTTCCTGAGAATCACAAAGTTCTCTGAGATGATAATCCTGAAGAGAAGAGGCGACGTGCAGAACTACAAACTAGACCACAAATCAGAAGAAATGCAGTGAATTCCATGTCCAGAATACATTTTCCTCCATTACTGTGATGTCTGCTGAAAATTCACCAAACAGACACCAAAGAATTCCCATGCAGCATGTGAGAAGGAGCAATGCTCTAGGAAGGTGGTAACATTGCAGAACAATAGTATAAACAATGCATGCAATGACAGATCTGAAAGATTCCAATGATTCATCTGCACAAGAGAATTGCTAAAAATGCTTTAGTAATGCACCCCTACAAACCTGGAGATACCAGCAGTCTCGATTGTACTGACATGCAAATCAGTATATAATTGGCTAATCTGCCTGCATCAGTAGGTTTTCTGGCCAAACTGGAGGTAATTGTTTCTTGGAAGGAGGCTTACAAAAATATGCAAGAGATTGATTTGAGGATTACATGGTTTTCATGGAATATGTATGATTTCCACAGTCTATGTTCCTGTCTAGATCCACTTAGTCTGCCACCCAGGCAGAGCCCAGTAATGAGAGCAACTTGGAATAAGGAACCTTATTCCTCTTTGAAATCTTTCTCTTTTCATCATTTTAATTTTAAGTGATGAATAAATGAAGTCATAAAAAAAAAAAAAAAAAAAGTCCTATAGCTAATTAACACAAATATGAAGGGAAACAAAAATCAGCTAATCATGTATTTCTAGCATATCACTTCAATCAAGAATTAGAAAAATGATAACTTCAACAAGTAGACGTCATGTACTTTCATGCATGCACTATTTTGGAAAGGTCAATTAAATGCCAAATGTGTAACTAAAAAATGTGAAAATATTTAATATTCAACAGTTGCAGCTAGCCTATTGGTATACACTGCATCTAATTATGTACTTCACAATCATTGAAGAAAAGAAAAAAAAAATGCTTTCAGAAATGTGATGAATTGGCTTTCCTTGTTTAACATATTTTGATTTAAAAGAATAAAGTGTCAAGAGTCAAAATACCTGCAAAAGCTCAGGAATGCATAGCATATAATGTAACATATTGCCATGAATGTCTAAAACAGGCCACTACACGTTTACCCTATTTTTTTTTGTCCTTGACTGACTATATCTTCTAGTAAAAGCATTTCAAATTGTTAAATGTATTTCTGTAAAATCTGCTTTACCAAAAATAATTTTAAAAAAAAGCATATTTTGGAAGATGTGACCTAACTTTTGGCAAGCTGGAATAAACGTCACAGATTAAATCACAGACCATAGGTTGCTTGCTGTATAGTGGCCAATACTGTCACTATTCAAAATTTTGTCTTTTCAGAGTTTTCCAGCTTGGAAATATCAAAGGAATCATAGGAAAAAATCTTTATATTTTAAATATTGGCAGTTTCAAAGATACACGTGTGCAAATCATATTAGTAAGGCCTAGGTTTTACATCTTCGTTCTCACTGGATATCTTTTTTTTTGTTGGGTCAAGCTAGGTGACATAAAATCAAGAGAAAGGGTACTGAACTCTCACACCAAAGGAATGAAATCAGTGTAGCAGCAAGACAGCTTTTGGATCAACTAGCAAGCAGCCAACAGGAAGCTAGATGGTTATCAATCAGAAAAACAGGTAACATCTGCATTGATTTTATTAATTGTAATCTAGTATTCTTGGATTTTTCATGAAGCTGGAGCTTCTTCTCTAGGTACTGTGAGAATAATTTTTGCACCTCTTCAGTTTTGTGTTTTCTGGACGTAATCCAGCCTTAGTCCTAATCGTAAGAGCTCTTGTTACCTGGTAATTACTGGCAAAGAAAAACCTCTACTATTTTATAAAAATTTACAGATGACAAAATGACTTTAGGTTGTCACGAAATAGATTCATGAATTATTCTAGTAGAACACAGAAATGAATTAGTATGCCTGCAGCTGGCTGATAACTCGTATACAACCTAGTGAAAGTGAGATTCTATTGATTGTGTTTTAATTGAGATAAAAGAGCAGACCTTTAAAGAATGCAGAGTCCAGTATCTTAATATTGATGGATTTGCTGATGCACCTGAATATAAGAGCAATTAATTTTTAAGTTAAGTTTATTGAGTTTTAAGTTGTTTGATAGCCAAGGCATGAAAGTTATGCTAACATTAAAAGTCTTTTTTAGAAATATTCTTTAAAGAATTACCAGTGCTTGCTGTTATCTTCTGCAGGCTTCATGAAACTGAATGAGTTGTACTAGCACTGATTATTCCCAAAGACAGTACTTCTAGAAGTGAAAGCTATTTGTATGCCACTAATTAAACTTCTCAGTGTGAAAGAATGGAAACAGCTGATGAGCCTTAGAAGGCAGAACATCTCAACAAACAACAGCCAGCAGTAAACAGGTTATCAGTGGAAGAAACATCATCGGATATTGCACAGCCCTCATCAGGGAATTTCTTTAGAAGTACTGTGTGGAGATTTCCAGATCACAGCCTGAACCAGTGTTTGAGTGGCAGGTGAGAAGATGTGGCTAACCCAGGGCATACAGGTGCAAGGAATGTCCCTGGGTGACTGGAAGGGGTAGATCCAGGCTTCACATCTCCTTACTCTCATTTAAAGGTTAGCAGCTGAGGGAGTTGGATCTCTATTTAGAGATCACCCTTTCTGGAGTCTTCACTGAACTTTGGAAAGGGTAAGCCACTTGTCTCTGCATTGTCTTCTGAACTGTATCTTGACAAATACCTTTACTAATGTGTTTGTGTGCTGGTAAAAGGCAGCATCGTTGCCTTCCCTTGCTCCACAACTATGTAACATGGAAATAAAAGCTCCCAAGTGAAAACACAGCTAGATTAAGTATACTAATTTGATAGTTCACTCATGTAGATAAAGAAAAGAGATATTAAAAATTCTATGACATTGGGTGAGATGCTCCTGGTTCATTTGTTGTTCCTTTATGTTGGCTTTGTAAATCTTATTTTAGTGTTTGACAGTTAAAAAACTTGTAATCAGATGTACTTATTAAGTGCTTTTGGTGTTTACAGTTTTCCTAAGCATATCACTATATAACCATTAATCATCAAATGCATACAGTGGACCCTCGGTATAGCTTTTAACATTCTTCTGATATAAACTCAGCTTTTTATCTGTATAATTGAAACATCTACATCAAGTCTATTTGCTCCTTCTTCCTAAGTCAATTTTAAGATCCAATAAGTTCTTCCTGTTCTTCAGGCCAATATCCCTCTGTCCCAAGTTTTAATGTGCCAAGTTTCTATACAAGAATAAAGAGTATTGTTTTCCCTTTAGGAAATTTATTTCTCTTCTTACAGTGAATTAGTTAAGAGAAATACTTTATTAAAGAAAAGTAATGAGTTCCAGGTGTGTACAAGAGGCTTACTATTTAATTTCTTTAGCTGTTGACCATGAGATGCTCTGTGCTGGAAACAGCTGGAGCTATTCCTTCTAAGCTCTGAAAAACGGTGCAGAAATGTAACTTGTTGTTGTATTAGTTTGTTATTTAAAGTTAATCATTATGATCAAAGATAGACTTATTTAGCAATTAATTTGGGAAAATATTAGTTTTCTACCTTTTGGATATATAGTGCTCTTTACCTAAACATTTTCAGCTAGGAAGTTATAATAGAGGTGTTATTATCAGGCAAGACATCTAGCCTCTTTACAACACAGTTACATAAATGCAACATGGGAACAAGTGGATAATAATATATAAATAATGCGTAATTTGACAAATATGTCTCTTGTATTTTCAAAGTATTAGTTTGGTCTGTTTCATGTTGTTTTCCCAATACAATATTCTTTCACATACTTTTAGATCAACAACTGTTTTTTCCAATATGGTCTGAACTTAAGCAGTTCATTCTTCTATGTTTCCAACTTTGAATTAGCTCTCAGCTGCACAGGGGTTATGCTGCACTGTCTCTTTTTTAGGACTGAGTAGACATTTGCAGAGAGGACAGTTTAAAGCAAGCTCTGATGAGTGTTTCTAAATTACTTACATCTCTGTGTTAAAGACTTCAACTTTTCCAAGTAAGGTGATGCAAAATCATAGTTATGTTTCCAATCAAAGAATTCAAAATAGGAAAAACATCCAGGTCCTGTGAGTATCTGGCATTAACTTCCATTATACTCTCATCTATATTAACATCCTTTTCAGATAGGACCACGATTACACCCATTGTAGTTTCGCTACTACTTTGTAGATAGATAATATTCAAAGGCTAACAGTCTGATCCAGAGTAGTTTGTCTCTGCAACAAAACTTTAAAAAATCCTTTTTTTTTTTTTTTTACTTTCATAAAGTTGGTTGTCTGCAGTAACCCAACCTCTCACTGTTCTGACTAAATAGTGTTATGATCCCTGTGTCATGTGGATAGCACATCAGATCCACCTGGAGACTTTAGAAGAGACTTATCCATTGGGATGCTTAAAGGATGTTTACACATATGTATATATGTATACAACAGCACAGACCACATTAATGATGCCATTTAAACCAGTACTGCAGGGGAAAGAGGAGGAGCAGGAAAGAGAGACACCCTTGCTTCCAATCTCTGTCTTCAGAATTGACATTCTTTCAATTATTTTTAATCCACGGATTATGGATTATCAAATGGAAATGCTGTTCCCATTTGATACTATTGTCATTTGTTATGTCATATAATAGAGTTTGCATTATATTACCAAAGTAGTTAAATAATGCTCTAGGAAAACATTCTCTAAGTAGTATTTTGTATTTCTGGAACCGGTATTCTGAAACAGTAAATAAGAATCACTGTTTGTTTTTAAAAAGGTGATTTCAGCTCATCTGACTATATTCTCTCAGAAAATACTTCTTTATATCCCAAAGGAGGGGAAGGATCTCATTAGCTTGTATTATACCAGTTACAGTTCACAGCCGTTCTATCCCACAGTTCAGTTAAAAAAGAAATACAAGAAGTTCTATGTACAGTGCTGAAATAAGAGAATTATTAATGTATTGATGCCATGGCCACAAAGATTTCTCAAAAAACTTGTGGTTTACAAGCTGGATGTGAGGTATGATAACCAACAGTGCAAATAACTGAGCCAGATCAAAAGGCACAAGCAGTGTACATGGCTAAGAGCTAGACAGAGGACTACTCTTCACAAATTAGACAGGTAGTTTCTGTTCTTGTCTTGGTTTTGCTAGAGGAGCTTGGACAATAACAGCTTCTGTGTATGTATTAGTTTTCTCCCCATGTCAAGGGTTTTTGCTGTGGTAAACAGACAGCATTCCTTAATAATTCGCAAGGTAAGCAATAAAAATGCACTCAGATATACCTGCAATGCCAAGCAAGGAATTAATCTGAAGTGTTTACTGTGCTGGACTGTGTCTCCAAATGAGTCACGCATGTCCCCCAGCCCTACTCACCAGCCACAAGACAGGACCTACTCCATACTATAATAATCAGTGATACAGCTACCTGCCAACAGAATCAACTCCTAGGGGCATCAGAAATTAAGATTGCAAAGCTGCATCCCATATCCACTAAACAAGGCTCTGCTGAAGGTTATATTCTAGATGTACAATATATTAAAATAACACAGACAATTTCAGGAAAAAAAAAATAATCTTCTGTATGTTGCCCTTTCAACTACTGTTGTATCATCTATTTGCCTGTCTTTAATTTCATTGTTTGCAATCTCCAGTTGTTTATTGAATAGCTATGTTATAAAATTTTCAACCTGTGGATTGCTTATAAATGGCTGATTGGAACAATTTCAGCTTAAATAGGTTTTGTTCTCATGAATATTCAATCATCTGGTTCTTGACATCAAATTGTTTTCTTTCCCTGTTTGGGTGACATAATCATTTGAAATGGTTCTGTTTTCTGTCGTATGCAGTGCTGTTTTACTCAAAAATCTTGGGTCTGTGCCGAAAAACACATTTTCTTGAATAAATTTTCCTGCATAAATAAGGGATGGAGGGGCAATAATTAGAATGCCCATATAAACAGTCAAACCCAGACTGTACTGGGAAGGCAATGAAATTTCTCCCTTGCCGCACCCTGTGAATTGATCTAATGGGAATTACTATGCTACTCAGTTAATGGAAAAGGTTACAGTATGATTCAAGACCTTCCTCAGAAATAACCATGCACAGCCTTTGAGAAAAGGATCTCTTCTTCCTGCAGTGCACACATAGGGTTATTTACTTCCCATTCATTCCAAACATGTATGGGTCCCACTTAAAACTGACAACATCTGCAATAATCACAATGGAAAACACAGGGAGATGTCCAGTTCAGACCCATCACGTTGTATACAAAGCACAGGCTGTTTTTCTCAGTAGCTCACTTAACATTCATCCTTTGACTATCATTTTATTTTTACCTTGGTCTTGAGAAGTCCTGTTATGAGTCTATGCTGTCTGCTCCTCTTGCTACTTTCAATTACATGGAATTGTCCGCAAACTTCATGACTTTCACAAGTGTTCATCTCTAACCAAGACATTCATTTATTCATCTTTCAGCCAACTATTAATCCTTGCTAAGATCCTTCCTCATGTCCCACAGATGCATTAAAAGCCCTTAACGAGAAGGGTTGCCTTATTATTTTAGAAGGTTTTCCTATTTTACTTTAGCAGACTGGTTTATCCTATTGATATGCTTGCTGGCACCTTGCAAGGACTCCAAGAAACCCTAGACAGACAAGACCTCTGTCACCAGAGCTCTGCTGAACACCACAGAGCAGGCTACCACAAAGATCCTCGTCACCTTTTTAAGAAATGAAGCAAGTTCAATACTATTTCTATAAGAAAAAAAAGTCTGGCTGGTAATTTACTTGTAGAGAGTTTAAAAGGTTTTCAGTGTTTAATGTGAACTTGTGCTAACCGTTAAGTCAAACTGACACATAGATTTCTTTTTAAGGAGGCAACGTAATCCATTCATTTTCACCCATCTTACAGGATTTTATTAAGTGTCTAGCTTATTCAGTGATTGTTGGACTCTTTTGTTAGTGATATCCAATATCATAATTAGACTTAATTAGTTTTCAAGGTAACCAGTGACTGTTCTGTGTAATGTTGACCTCAAAAACGTATATTTCTACACCCTATCATAACAACTAATATAGCTAAGTACTTCTGCAAATCATAACCTGTATTTCATAATGAAGTCACTCGGAAAGATTTTGACCTTCAATAACCATGTCAAGTATGGCTATACAACTAAGCTGAAGGGAAAGACCTAACTGATCACAAAAAGGATAGATAATTCAAAGCAGGAAAAAATTAACAGACAGTTACAGATCCTTCTTAAAAAAGGACATAAAGGTAAACTTGGTTCTGTTATTTCCTAACAGAGAACTCACTGCAAAGGTAACTTCCAGTGGAATGGCTAAACAATATTAAATTGTCTTTATCTAGCACAATCTTCCTCAAAGCTATCTATACATGCTGATGGATAGCATACTTCATAGAATTATAGAATCACAGAATAGTCTGAGTTGAAAAGGACCACAATGACCATCTGGTTTCAATCCCCTGCTATGTGCAGGGTCACCAACCAGCAGACCAGGCTGCCCAGAGCCACATCCAGCCTGGCCTTGAATGCCTGCAGGGATGGGGCATCCACAGCCTCCTTGGGCAACCTGTTCCAGTGCCTCACCACCCTCTGTGTGAAAAACTTCCTCCTAATATCTAACCTAAATCTCTCCTGTCTCAGTTTAAAACCATTCCCCTTTGTCCTATCACTATCTACCCTCGTAAACAGCTGTTCCCCTTCCTGTTTATATATGCTCCCTTCAATATTTCCTCTCCTTTGCAGTGTAGAAAATTTCCTCTATGCTTAATCTTCTGAGCAGATTTGTCAACATCTTACCTTTCCTCAGTTGCTCTTCACAGTCTTAAAAATACTGCAGTAAAGCTCTCCAAGGAGTCTTACCTAAATTGAGGTCATTTATTCTCTAGAAAGAATTCATACTGCCATGGACAACCTGAAATGTATGGATATTTGCTTCCTGTCAAAACAAATCAGAGAAAGCACAATTGTGTCTTTTTTAACTAGACTGCAAAAGTTTTGATATATTCAGAATTCACTGATTTCAGCAGCAGTGCAACTGCCATGACAGTTGAGACATTTTGCTGGAGTATCAAGACATTAAGAAGCAAAAATTATATACTGCGAGTGTGAAAATATTTTGTAAGCATGGGAAAACAAGTATATTCCCTCCACACAGAGAAAGTTTTTTACTACAAGAGAAGTAACAACCACCGGTCTTTTTCAGTATGGCTCCTAGAAACATTCCAGGGATGCACGAGATAGATTTGGACATACACTAGCTTTATGGTCACACCAGGAAGGGTTCAATACTCTAACAGATATCACTGTGAATGTCACCAGACATCTCATCACTGCTCTATTGGTTGAAACATTATTGAAAGGAAAGAACTGTTCACTATTCACTGGCAAATGTGTCTTTTAATGATAATGCTTTTTTCTCTCCCAGTTTTGCATAGTATCTTGTGATTTCATGGTAACCACGGCAACCATTCATTTTTGTTCTGCATAAAAAGAGTGCTGTAAATCTATTCAACCTGTTGGCATATAAATTAAGGCTGCCTGCCTTAACTGGTACGCTAGCACTGAGTTCTCCCACTTAGCTTTAAACTGACATGTTCACTACTGATGAAGAAAGTGCCTGTTTCTGCTGGGGTGAAAAAAAAGTTTGTCCTGAGTGGGTAGAAAAGGTCAGTGCACAAAATACAGGTGCTGATGACTACCACTGACAACTGAGTCAGTCAGGGTGAGCAAAGAAAATACTGGAGTTACCTTTGAAAAAAACAATGCTTCAATACCAAGAGGAAAGAAGGGGAGAGTGGTGAGGGGGAAGTGAAGAAGGATTAGAGGTGAAAATATAGCTGAAATTTTCCTGCCTCATACAGAAAGCAATCTAACTCATTTTGCCCACTCCACATAGGCGATAGTGTACAGCATCTTTGATGCAGCACACAGAAGTCCCTCGTGGCTCACTGCCATGCTGCCTATTTTCCAGCTAGTGTACCCCTTACAAAACACGAGCTAGTACCTAATCCTTCCTAAATAAAGTCCCTAAACCTTATTAATACATTTACAGGACAATGTAATTGAAACATAATTCAGTAGATCAAAGCATCTCACCAACATATTTCTCACTTATCACACTCCAGTCTGTTTCTCCTCTTCTGCTGCTGTGTGGTCTTTTTCCTTTTTTAGCAAAAAATAACTATACTCCTGTGCGATGGCAGCTGTCTCATTTCCAATGTACCTGAAATTTCAAATACATTCCGAGTTATTCAGGCCTTAGTCTGGTCTCCCATCAGTACGGTACAGGATCAAAGAATAATTCAAGTTGGAAGGGATTTAAGGAAGTCCTTTAGTCCAACCTGACACTCAGAGCTCAGGGTCAAAATTGATTTCAGACCAGCTTGCTCAATCTAATTTCAGCAGAGTTGTCCTTGAGAAGCCTGGGTGTAGATGAAAGAAAAAATAGCCTGCAGCAAAAGTAATAATGTGATGATTTGATGAAGGGCATCACAAACAAATATTATCATAATAGTCATAATTCATTTTAATCCAAACAATAGCTGATCTTGAAACATTATCCCTAGAATTTCCTTTTGAATTCCCTACTCAACCTTAATGCCAAACTTCATGACATTGGTTCTCCAGACAAATTTCATTGTATAAAAGCTTCATGAATTGAAACCTGGAAAATTTATACCCTTTGATCTTTTCAAGCCATTATTATACCATTATCTTCCCAAGCATTAATTAATAATAAATGCTTAATTCATCATGAAGCAAAGCTAAGCATATTTTTTCAATCCCCTCAGCTCTATGATCCCAGTTCTATTAGAGAAGCTTAGTCCTAGCACATCTTCGTTTCCAGATGCATAAGTCTATTAACAACAGATTTGATGCAGCAGCACATTTTAGTATTAATACTTTTCTGCTCAAACTGAAGTATGTGCTTTTTTCCCCTTTTACAGTACTATTTTTAAATTTGAAAACCAAAACAAGCATTGGTATTTTAAGCAAAATTATTTCAACGTAATATGTCAAAATACTTCATCACAAATTCTAGCAGCGATTTCACTTGTTAGAGATGACCCTGGCCATTGTGTGATTAATACAGTACATCACCCTGATGTCAGGCTGAGGCTCCGGAATACTGAAATCATTACTTTCTGAGTTTCAGACTGCAGTATAATTGTTCACTGGAGATGCATTTTTAATAGGCTGGTGAATGGTAAATAACGCCTAAGTGAATTGTAGGAAGACCACTGATGGATTAAAGTCAGTTTTGACAGATCTGCCAGCCTATGCACCAGCTTCTCAGGAAGAACTTTGGCTTGCACAGACTTACTTCAGAGCTAGAAATTGCTGCTCCAGTGATTCTGTCTCAAATCAGACAAAGCTAAATGGAGATAATATCAAATCAAATGTAGCATCCCTTGCTCTGGTTCACAGGAAAATGTCAAAGCGAGCAGAATTTTGTCTGGCAAGAATCTACATGAAATGGGGGCTAAAACCTCTCCTCTTCAGTGAGGCACAGAGTGATTCAGAAACTGATAAAATGTACTTTCCACTCCCAGGAATTCATCAGAAGAGGAAAAGCAAAGGCAGGAGTGAGCACAAGGAAATTTCAAAAAAACATAAGACTCCTACACACAGGAAGGAATCTTGTTTCCTACTCCCACAGATCAAAATGCCTAACCTTAACACCCTTCCCAAAACTGTCTTTTAGGGTTTGCCCTCTCTACTCTCTCCACAGGAAAAACTGCTCTGCGAGAATCCAGGCACTCTGAACATGCAATGCATCCTCTGTGTGCGTGTCCAGAAATCCAACCTTGAAACTCTCTCCTGTTTCTGAGAATGGGTTTTTTCACACGAGCTCCAGTGACAGCTGAAGACTGGGATTAATGCCTGAGACCTTCATTTCTATATTTGGTAGCAGAAAGAGGAGTGCTGCAATCTATCGGATTACTTTGTGGAACCAAAGTTTTTCACGTCAAAAGTATGAGCATCCTCCTCCTTGAAATGGGAAAAGCCACTCTCCACCGTGTATTTTTTACAGAATCAGTCAAATTGTTCACTGGAACTCATGCTCATGCATAATTTATGCACAGGATTTATAAGGTTATTTGAAAGTTTCTCTGATGGTGATCAGCAGCACAGGTAGAACACGTTCCCTACGCACCACACAAGCTATGCTAAACTCAAATATCAGTTCTTTCCTTATTTAGAACAAATTAAGTAAACAGGAGCCAAATGTGGCAAAGTTATCTGTACCATAAGTCAAGTTGTGCTTGTGTGTATGTAAAGGCTGCTGCATTTGGAAAAACAAGATATAAAAGGACTCATCTTGGTTACAACAGAGGAAGACATGATCCAAACCCTAAAAACCAACAGAAATTCAAGAATAAAGCAGGAATCTAGTTAATAGTTGGGGCGGGGAGGAGACCCCTAGAAGGTAGAATTAGGCAGACCGAAAATAATTTTAAGTTTCAAAGCTGAAAACTGCAAGCGCACGATGAATCAATTAGACACAGTATCAATTTAATTTTCTAATTTTATCCACTTAGGACATTGGATTTACATATTTTATTCAATACGTTTCCTTCTCAATCTAGATTTCTCTTCTGGATCTGACTTTACATCACAATAAATAAATGCAGCAAGCACGTTTGGATCTACAGGATTGCTATCTAAATACATCCCAGTTAACATTAGCAAAGATTAGATGAAGCATTGCCTTTAGCACATTCTGACAACTACCAGTTGGACATACAATTCAGGGGGAGAAGAGCTGAAGCTAAACAGCATGAAATCAGAAAAGAAAAGCCCAAACCACAAGATCTATCACTGACTCATCTCTCAGTAATAATGTTCCAAGATGTGCTGCATCAGTACATGATTGGATCAGTCATTTTGTTATGCAGAACACAGTAAAGATCTATAGGTCACAAATAAGAGTGTTTGCTTTATATTTTCTTGAGAGGTGAAACTTCTTAACTGAATCTTACACTTAATCATTTCTAAATCCCAGGGTATATCTGCTGATCGCTGTTTTGATTTAAAATGAAATTCATTTTCTGGTTTGCTGCATGACTTTTATTTCAGACTTGACTTAGAGATTTATGAACAGGATATAGCTTTTCTTGCTGAACACTTCAACAATCTTGGTCCCTGCAGTGATTTCCACATTTCTGCAAGTGGGAAGAAACACTCACCACCGCAAAATGATATGACATTCCTACTTCAGAAGTCAAAACAAATTTTTTGAAGGCTGAAGTATTGAGTTGCAAGAGGGACAGAAAGCCAAGGGGATCTAGCCCTCACAGTATTCTGAAAAGCCAATGCCAGTTTTCAATTCATTGCTTCTTAATTAGGAAACTGAAAGAATCTGGGTACACAATGAATCAACGTCTGTACAGAAACAGGGGGAGAGGAAGATTATTGATTGAACTCATAGCTTCTCCTGTAGCCACTGACATTGAAATTTGACTTTGACTCAGAATAAAATTATTTCTGCTGAAGATAGCTGCTCTATGTTGCAAAATTTACCGTGAAGGGCACTATTTATAGCAAACAGACCATAAGTTTCTGAAGACAGAATTAAACAAACCACAATACACCAGTATGACCCCCTGCCACATGGCATCACTGCAATTGCACTTCATCAAGTTAAGCAGTGCTGACAACTTGTACTTCCAAACAGTCTGGTACCTTGACTTGTAATGCCCTACCCAGCACCAGGTCCAAATACTGTAGATCTGCTGCAGCAACCTATATATAGAGAGAGAGAAAGATATGATGTGAAAAGGTAAAATACAGATGCTCCAATTTTAAATTGCAAGGATGAGAACTCCCATTTGGCTGCCTGCTTAACATTGGAGATTTTACTTACACTCTGTTTACTTACACTCTTTTCTTTAGTGTCAATAGCAATTCTCATGGGAGAATACCACAAATCTAACCCTGCTCAGGTATTTGAGTGTCTTTCTAGTGGAACTCCTAAATAAATAAAGCACGTACTATATGTGGAATGTAAATACATTTAATACACATTGAACTTTAGAAGTTATGTAGGCATTTGGAGAACAATAAATTGCAGTGACTGTAAAGCCGTAGTACTTTTAAAAATTGAATTTGTTGCCTGAGTAATAAGGACGGGGTGTAAAGGGTTTTTGTTTGGTCGATTAGTTTTGTGTTTTGGTATGTGGTGCCTGAAATCAGAAAGGGAATCAAGTAACTCAGTTCTCTCTGAAATAACACACTAGCAATCTATCAAGAAGTCAGATACTTTAATGAATATTATCCTCATTTTAACTTATCAGCTGAAAATTTTACTTCCTTTACAGTTCTGGTTTGCAAAACACCTCCCAAAAAATTAATTTCAAGCAACTTACTTTATTCTAGCATGCTCTACCTGACTACTTGGCATTGCTCATATACTCAATTTCCAGAGCATTTCACTTCAGAATGAGATGAACAGAAGCGTGACTCCTGTACATTTAAGAGCACTGAACCACTTGGCACTTCCTTAATCACAAAGCACAATCACTGTTCTGGACACATCTTTTGTATTTGTTTCATCTGGCTCACAGTTTAGGAAATCCCTTTTTTTTTTTTTTTTCCCCCTCCACAAAACAGAACAAAAAATAAACAAAAAACATAATAGAAAATATCATTTATTCAGTGTTTTGTGTCTTTGAATATTGTATAGCCATTAATCTTCACAAAATTATTTACAGCTAGAAACTGTGCATTTCCAGCACTTGATTTAAATTTGGAGAAAATAGCTCTATCAATACTAGGTACACACATGCCTCCAGATATCCACAACTTTTAAAGTGTCTGCTTCATATTAGCCTCTTTCTACTGCACAGCACTGAGACACAACATCTAGAATTCGAATCATTTTAAATTAGGAATGAACTTAGTCTGGGCTGCCTGTTAAAAATGGGTTAGAAATGGACACTCCAGAAGGCAGCCCACATCTTCAATTCAGTGAGTTGTATTTTAGAATGTCTATCACCTCTGCTGATTTTAGTAGAAAACTCAGGTAACTTAGGTATTTAGGTTACGTTTTTAAGATCTCAGTGGATGAATCAAAGACTACGGTGGTACAAAAGCAGAAATCTTCAGTGACAGGAGGAAAACTGTTAACAAAACTTGAAATCTATGGACAGAGCAGAATCCAGACTGCTCATGGAGCTAGTTGGGAAGGTCAACTGGGAAACCATTTTTGAAAGCATCAGGTCTAGCACTGACGGTCCCGTTTGAAGTACCACCTCTTATGGGCTCAGGAAGAGGTAATTCTGAAATGTCAGAAGTCATGCAGGTGGGGCAACAGGTTTATTTGGTTGAGCAGAGATCTTCTAGAGCTCAGGTAGAAAAAGAAAGAATCTCAACTTCTGTTAGATCTGATATTCTGCCTGCATTGTATTCACAAGCAAATTTAATGACTAGTTGTTTCGGGCAGGAATTTGTCATTTCAAAAATCTCAACACGTATATATACATATAAGCACATATCACACACAAGCTATACTAAGTTCCATTAAGCTAAAATTTGAGGTGATTTTTTTTTTTAATTATTATTAATTATTTTTACATTTTTAAATTATTATTTTCAGGAGCTGGTGGTACAAATGTAAAGCTCTGCACACCTCAACAGTTCCTCCAGGAACTGTTCCTCTTAGATGCCCATATTATGCCTAGCACAAAGAGACTGAGAGCCCACCTGTGGCTCCTACCTGCTCCTGGAATACAACTACACAACTCCATAGCGACTACAACAGTGATCACACAACACCCTTTCACCACACTAAGAGTGCACTTTTTATTCAATAGGATTTAATGAGTTCTGGAGCTTTGTTGCTGGCTCCATTGTAAAGAATAAGCTGCTTTTTGCATGAAACAGAATTCCATCTCCTTGCGGTGCATTGAGGCATTTTTAATCTACTTTTACAATATTTAATATGTCTTAATAAAAAATGGGCACTCTGTGTTAATTAGATTTAATTTGGAAATGGATCCTTTAAGACATTTCTCAAATAATATTGCAGTTATTCTAGATAACCTAGATGCAAAAATTTCAGTTCTCTCTGGTATGAGGAAAAATGAACCCCAGAGCAACAGACTGGCAGTTAAATATGCAGGCTTTTGACAATCTAACAAAAGAAAAAGTGTTTTAAAAATTACCAAGACTCTTATGATCATCTTAACAGTCAGTGGTTACAAGCTACTAGTGCTTTAATTTGGTGCAGAAAAGGTAAACCTGAGTTAAAATTACATAAAACACAGGTTTTCAGAAGTTAGGATTCAGGCAGTTCTCTTCTCTGATAAAAGATTATTGATGGAACTGTTGAAACTAGAAAATACCAAGGATTTGTTTCTGATACTGATTAATGCTTCCAGTTCAACACGATTTCTTTCATACTTAAGATCCTTTCTGTTAAGAATCACTAGAATAATTTCAACTGCTTACATGTTAGTTTACTCTGATTTTCTACCAGTGCTTTTTTTTTTTCTTTTTTTTTTTTAATATCTTTCTTCTTTCTTTGGAACTGAAGACTCAGGGAATACTTACCAAGGTTATTTACTGTCTTTATTTGTCTATTCCTCATTACTATAGGGTAGGATGCCTTCAGTTCTGTTTCTTCCAATCGAGACGAATGTGAAGTTATCTCCACGTTGAAAATGGACCAATGCTTTGTGAGTTTCTGCTAGGGAGATAACTGTATTCCCTCTGCCTACTGAGACCAAAGCCTTCAGTTTGGAAGAACAGCAGCAAAAGGAATCATTAAACATAAATATTTCTTTGCTTGAGCTACTCTTTCTATCAGATGTAGTCTTCAGAGATGGTGAGAAGCAACAGGTAACAGAGTGTGCACGAGGAACAAGACAAAGTGAAGACAAAGGAAGTCCTTTATGCATTCCAACATCCTCACGTTTCCCTGGTGAGGCTAAAAAGAAGCTTAACTGAGGGGTTATCATGTTTGTTTTGTACAGCTCTTGAACAGAAGAAAACAGACAACCCAGTAAAGTTCAGACATATCTGATATGCAGATTATTAGACACATCACGTGTTAGTATTTTCCTTATTTTGCATTAACTGCAGTTACATCCTTCACTTAAAAAGAAATCAAGTGAAAAGAAGATGATTCCCAGTAGAGACTTTTTTTTCATTCAAATTGCCTGTAAGAAGTCCATGTAATTTAATTCAGAAAACTACTGGACAAGGAATACAGCATATGTTTTTTCAGGTGAACCAAAAAAAAAAAAAAAAAAAAAAGAAGTGACAAGAAGAATGTATTCACTATCACCACAGTGAAGTTATTAGAAACCCACACCCTCCTTCCCCACTTTCATTATCACTATAATAACACGTTTTTGTTTCTGCTTAGTGATACGGAGGTTATAAACACCCAACAATTTCCATTGAGATATCCATCTGAGATCCATGGGCACAGGAACATCAGAGTTCACTCGTGTTTCTGAGTCTCAAAGGTGCTGTTTCTAATACTGATGAATCAGTAAAGTTTACATTAACCATCAATTCTCCAGCTGTTTACTGGCACCATCAAACTACACTGGCGTCAGGAATGCTCTGATAGGCAGCAGTTCATGCGGAACTCTCAGGTGAGAAATCCTTACCCAGGCCTGCCATTTGTTTTCAAGTTCTGTTTGCTGATATGTAAACCAAATCCTGTATTCTGAGTGCCAAGGAAATTCTTTTAATGAAGAGTGAAAGTATTTCCTTTCCAAGTACTTTAATTGCAGCTTTCTTTCAATTAAATTCTGTCTTCTCTTACGGAAAATGTATTAAAATAGTAGGTTATTATCAGGAATAACCATTAGATTAGGGAGATATAGCAATGAGCTTTCCTTTGCTTTCTTTCTCTGCTCATCATAGGGAAAGAAAAATACTGTTTGGACAGGGCATATCTATTATTCTGCCATAAAACAGAGTACCTCACACTGCATCAGCTACTGTCTCTGAATTTCAGTAGAGGACAGACATATGGGAAGCAAAGTAGAATAAAAATCATACACTCTAACTATTCCACTCAAGGATTCAATATGAACACCAATCTGTTGTACAACTCTTTCTATTAGGGTTGATATGCTTGGACTGTACGTGGCATTTAGTGCCATTTCAGATTGTTTGGGACTTCTAGGTTGGCCTCCAGTTGTTGTTCAAGAAGAACACGGTTCTTCTGTCGGTCTTGTGTCAAATATGCCAGTTCTGCACAAAAGTTTTGAATACACTGATGACATCTGAGATATCCCTGGAAGTTGTCACATCCCCCAGATAATTGCAGACGAGTGTCAAATTCTGTGGTACCATGATGTGACAGACCAATATTACACTCCTGGCCTATATAGCAATGTGACCCAAATGGATCTAAATAATCTGCCCATGAAAGCCTAGAATTATTAATTGCTCAAACAGTTAATTGTTCTGTTATTTATAATAATAATAATATATATATAATAATATATAATATAATAATAAATAATAAAAGGAATAAATGAAACTGACTTACTCCTCATGCTGAATTCTTTGAGTAAAAACTATTAAAAAAACTATAAAAACTATTCTGTGTTGCCTTAGGCAAGTCTGATGAAGTCTTCACAGGAGTCTTCAAACGCTCAAAATACAGCAATAAGATTCAAGCAATAATTAAATATAATTTACTAAATAATAATAATAAATAAATAAATAAAAACATTGCCTATTTTAGCAACTCAAAACCAGTACAAAATCAATATTGTCCATGCTGTGGAACTTCATGACACTTATAAATTAATAGTTTTATTAGGGAACTGGACTTGGATTTTAAGCCACAAGGGTGCAGACGATGTCAGATAGAAATGATAAAACTCTAAGGTCTCACCAGTGCTCTGAAATTAATGCATCTCTCTCACATGTAATATTCATAGTATGAAGCCTTTTTTTCCTAACACCATTAAAAAAAAGAGAAAGAGAGAGAGCAATGACCCAGCCTCCTGCTGGCATCTTGTTGTTGACACTAACTCAGGATATCATTAGCTACCACAAAGAAAACACATTGCTTTGTCTGCAGTTCCTCTGTCAGCACAGACCCTGGGTTTCTCTATAACTCAGTGACTTTTTTCCACAGGCTTCTGGAAAAAGGTCATTCCCAAAGCAGGGAATTTGCCTAAATTTCAACTATTTTGTGTAGATTTGGAATATGCTCACTTTTCCCTTTTGCGAAGAGTTTTGAAATCTACCAGTCATAAAATAACACTTTCAAAGGGTTTTCTCCTTTCAGAAATGCTGAAGGTGGTCGGCCCCAACAGAAACCATGCAACAGCTTTCACAGAGTCAGCCTTGTACACCTATTTTTAACATCTGAATTTTCTTTATTAACACAAAAATTTCCAAGTATCTACCAACAGACCACGTATATTGTTTAGTTGCAATACTTGAAAAAGACTAGCTTAATCTTGATCAACCTTTTATCTTTAACAAAATACTGATTCTGTGCAGCTTTCAAAAATAATGAGCACAGAACTGCTTAGTTATCAGTGAGACATAGATACTGTACATTTCATTTTCAGTATACTTAGTCCTAATGAAGGATGCTGGGTGAGTCTCCAAGTGCAGAATTCTTATCCTGTTAAGGACTGTGCAAAAGAAAAATGAGACTAGTTTAAATTTTAGAACTCTGCTTGTATTTTGGCACAGACAAAATCAATGGCAAGGATAGACTAAGACTATGCACTGTAGCAGATACAAAATAAATTCTCAAATGAGAACAAAACTTGTTAAGTGTGGTCCCAACTGCCACTTATACATGTAGAAAAGAAGAAAACTGGATGGTCAAAGTAAATTCCACAAATTTTGTTTCTTGAAAAGCAACCACTAAATAGTACATACTGCCTGATTCCTCCCTATGCAAACTGAAAATACTGAGTTGAAAAATTAGATATATTCCAATTAGAAAGCAGCAACAACTTCAGATATTAGAAAGATAAATTGAATGTCTATGAAAGCCTAAACTTCACAGTTGAGTATTAATTAAAAATATGATTCATGCCTCCACAATGGAAAATAAATCATCATTTTGATGTGAGGGGGCAGAAAAATATCACATTATTAAGACTGAGAGTTTCAAAATGTTCCAAATGACAAAACAAGTGAAAGATGTTCTACTACTGAGGAGGTATTTAGGGTTAAACTATACGAAACAGAGAGAAGTTGTTGCAAACACAGAGGTAGGCTTGACTTTGACTGGTCATTGCTGTCATTTATGAGACTGCAGAGAAATGTAGAATTGTCTGTCAAAGACTGCAAAGAATTGTTTATTTTGTTCAATAAACCATTTTATATGCATGGAACCACATACTGCAGAGTATGCATTCATCAGACAGAGCATAGCTCTCACAAAGCAATTTAACAGGGTGCTGCCAACTTGAAATATTAAGAATTTGATGTCATCTCCCCCGCCCTGGCCCCTGAACACAGTTTAAAAGAAAATACTTTCAGATGTTACATCTGCTCCTGCCTTTTTTTCTTTTTCTTTTTCTGATTTTTTTTCTTTTTTCTTTTCTTTTTTTTTTTTTTGTTCTGATTTATAAATCACATTTTCCATCCAAGGAAAATTTTCACTTTGCTATCCTTCTGTAAGAGATCCAACCTCTGGAAAGCTGCTCTTGGGTACCTAGTGGCCAGCTGCCAAAATCAGGGAGTCCTGCTTGCACCCATGGTGCTGACCTTCAGTGGCTTCTGGTGCCTCCACCCTGTGGGACATCTCTCTTCTCTTGTTCCCAAGGTAAAATCTGCTGCAGATCACCTCTGCTTATAAACAAAATAAACAGACCAATTTTTGCTAATGGTTTTGACTGCAAACCTAAGAGCCTGTATTCTCCAAATATAAAATGATCTTAGTTTAATTTTCACAGTCTCCAAAGCAGCCACCATCTGCAAAACAACTTGTCATCAGATAGGGCAATTAGTATCATTATGTCACCTTTTCTTCTCTAGAATTGCCTAAAAATACAAATCGGACTGCAGGAGATGCCAGAATATATATTTCACAGACATTTTTAACACATCTGAAAATTAAATTATTGATCTTTGTATTCATCTTGGTTTACTGTAATTTAGAAGCAAAATTTATTCTTTGTTTAATTTAAAAGCTCTAAGCAGAACATACATTTGGTTAAATCTACCTAAGCATTAATCTAAATAGAAAATGTAAACTACAATTAATGAATATCTTCAACACATAAGACAGCGAATAATAATATAATAATTACTCCTGTTTACTAGATTATTGTCAAAACTGCCTCCCTGATTCATTATTGTCATTAAATCAGAGAACGATAGCTTATTGTAGTTTTCCAGTCTCATTTAATTTTTAATTGAGTTCTTCATGGTTTTATACCACAAAATCTCATCACCCTGCAATTCCAAATATAAAGAAAAGAGAAAGAAAATGAACGTAAGACTTTTGTCTGGGTTGGATCAAGTAATTGTAACCTCTAACTTCTACATATATTTTATTAGGATAAAAAATGAAACCTTTTCTTGTACAGAGGCATCTTCAATTTCTGAATCCGGTAGTCAGGCTATTCACAAATCCTGTGGTTTACCTTATACACCATCTGCTCCTTCCTTTCTCCCGAGTTTGTTTCCTGAACGTTCTCCAACATCCTCAGAAGAGTCCCAGACATGGCCTTCCTCCAGCTCCCACTCCTCTGCTTCCAGGCAGACCTACGGTGTTCATCATTGCAACCAATCTCATCTGCACCAAGCAGGAGATAAAAAAAAAATGTTATTCAAAAAAGATGCATTGAACTTTACATGATTTCCCATCATCTGCTTTTTGATCATCTTCTTGTTTGCCAGGCCTTTGCCAGATATTCTGTATTTATAGTCACTGGGACATCAATCCTAATGCAGTTGGTAAAACAAATTTGGAAGTAAGCTTACGCGTTATATTTATTTATACATAATATTTCTGTCCTGTCATTACTATATTCTTTTTGGGCTGCTTTCTATTAAATCAGCATCACAAAATACAGACAGCTGGGAGTTCTTTTAACCTAATTTACTTGATGCGCTTTTCCCTTAAATTGAATATATGCTACTGCAGACAATTTTCAGAATGGAAGTAAAGATTATACAGCATAATTCATGCTGCAGTAGCAACTGCTAAAATCTGAAGATAAGCTATCCCTTCATCCTGTGATTTGTGAAAACACTAGATCATTTCAGACATATATTATGTCATCATCACAGTGTTTCTTGCTCTGAGGTGGTGCTATCATCATTCTAGCTAGCTCTAGCAAGCAGAAAAATCTCTAGCTAATCTGATCTTACTTTTTTTAAAAAAGAAATATATTAATAAAAAACCTTCCAGAGTAGGGTTTTCTGGCATAATCCAAATAAAAAATCCGCAAGTTTCTCCTGAGATAATACACTACCTTTACATATTGGGGGCAGAGAGAGTATTTAACTTATTCCTAACAATTTTCTCTACAGCAATCACAGGCAATCTTTTCATGCTCAGAAACGTCTTCGGCTATGGTCCTACATTGTAATTTCTTCAAAACCAAAGCAATTTTAAGAATACACCTGCT
Source organism: Phasianus colchicus (assembly GCF_987193195.1). Lineage (NCBI taxonomy): Eukaryota > Metazoa > Chordata > Aves > Galliformes > Phasianidae > Phasianus > Phasianus colchicus. The sequence goes on along the minus strand of NC_143439.1, from coordinate 4,004,544 downwards.
CCCTCTAGGCCCAAGTCATGCACTCGCCTCTACGTGGGAAGACTATTTAATGTGGTGGGTGGCCTGTTGTTGTTTAAATCGAATTGCTCTGGAGCATGACTGCACAAAGAATGACAGCGGAATGTTAAGGCACTGCAGAACAAAGGCAGGAAGGAAGATGATTGAATGGGAGCATTTATACCACTGGAGAAGTCTGATATGTGCTGCATCCTTTGGCAGCAAGAAACTGTTCTTCAGGGTTGGGATGACTACAGTGGGTAGACGAATATCAACCCAAGGAGGAGGTTTCAAAGGAGTCTGTGTGGGAGCATGGGTACAATGAAAGTTAGGCACACAACACTTGTAGATGCTCTGGAAATCCCAGCAGCAGTGACAAACATCTACCAGATGTTTATGGAACACAATATTGTGCTTTCTCATATCTCATGCGCTAGGCATGAGAAAGACCAAAAGGAACCATATGAGAAAGACCAAAAGGAACCATAAACAGTGCAAAACAAGAACAAAAGAATAACCAAGACTGAGTCAGGGGTACCAAAGCAGCAGTTGACTTTGAAGAGAAGGAAGAGAAAGGGAGAAAGACAGTCTTTACTTCCTTTGCGGCAAGCTTTGGCATCTTATTTCAATATAACAACGTCTAAACTAGTTTTTAAATGCTCAGTCCAGCTTGTCAGCACTGCACTAAATAAGGGCTAGCTTATCCTGTTTCTTAGCTTCTGTGGTACTAGATGTACCTAAAAGGCAAGAACACACAACTTTAGATATATTTCAGTTAAACATGCGATACGACATGGTTTAAACCAAGCTTGACAGACTTCTAAACCACTTCACCACATGGGTATAAGCCAAATCTTTCATGCCCAGTTACCAAAGATCAACTAGCAAAAAACAAACAAACAAACAAAAAATACATATCACTGGTATAAAACATTAAACCTTTTCAATAATAATTTACAAGAGACAGATTCCAGAGCATTTGGCTTTTGTATACTCACACTGGCAACTGGATTCTTTGCAACTATAGAAAGAAAATACTGTTAATTAACCTGATTTACATCTTACCCCAAAGTCTCACACAGATTCACGTCCTGGTTTTAATATGGCAGTTTCTACACTAAGCAGAATATAAATGTTGAAGGAGAATAGAAAAGCTGCATTTTCCTTTCCATAATAATATTACTTCTGGTAATTTATTCATTGCACAATTTCATTACAAATAACCAGATGCCTTCAGTTGCACTGTTTTTGGATACCACAACTGCCAAACCAAACTATTTATCATAACAGAAGGACATATTGAAGAGATGCACTCATTTTGCACTAAAGCTTCATTTTGCCTGTAGCAAAAAGATGTAGCATAGCTGAATGCCCAGGGTGGTAGCTAGGAAGTTAACATGCACAGACACTATTGAATGAAGATTACTGAGAAATTCAAACAGTGAAATCAAAACTCAGCGTTCACTTGACACAATCTTTGCAGAGCCACTCCTTTGTTATCTGCTAGTAAGGAGATAGATTTAGTTTATAGCTGCTCTATTCAACAAAACCAAAAGGCACCCATTTGTGTCTCAGCTGTAATGCAAAGTGGGATATGTACAGCAAGGCAACAACCAGATGTAAATCTGTTAATTGTCTGGGTGGACTATAATATCTGGCAACCAGTAAGCTCACATAAAACAGACATTATACATTTGAATGAATACCATTAGTGTTTGTTTGTTTTTTCTTATATTATGAAATATCTACTGCCTCCTCAGATTAAGATGATAAAATGGGTAGTTTATAATAAATAGTTTATAATAAAAAAAAAAATAAAAAAGTTGGAAGGACTCACTATATATTTTGTTCTAAACTATGCATGACTAGAGGCAAGACCTAAGGTCATTATTAAGATGAAATAAGTGTCAAAATCTTATGATTTCAACTGGTCGCATAAGATCTGCTGCACTGCAATTAATTAGGAAGAATGGACCTGCCTTAAATTAGTGCTGAATGCAGCTCCTTATAACTGGATGGGAAATAGGAAGAACGTGTTTTATGTGGAAAAATTGGATGTAAATACCACATTGATCATCACCAAAACCCAAAGAGATTTAAAGTTTTTTTCTAATTCAGAATTATCTCCTGCTTTGTTTTTTTTTTTTTGTTTTTTGTTTTTTTTAATAAACATTCACATTTGGTAGTCTGGGAAGTACCAAATAAAAAAAAAAAAAAAAGAGGCAAAAAGCAGTGATTGACTTTGCTCATGTACCTAACTAAACCTTGCTTATCAGTCAGGAGTAACAATGAAGGAGAAAAAAAGAAGAGAAAAAAAAAGAGGAAACAACAACAACAACAACAACAAAAGGAAGTTGATGAATTAGAGAGAATTTTGACAATAATCTGGGACAAAACTAAAGACTTTCAAATATTGCTGCAGAATCCACATCTAAACAAGAATTCAGGTTTAGCTGTTTTGGTTTTACTTAATATTTCTCCTCCTCCCACTCTCTTTTTGTCTGATTAAAATTATTAAAAGAATCTGAAGATTCAGAAATACTCAAATGTCATCGTAATCAACCAACACCCTTGAAACAGTATTTTTTGAAGACAATACAGTTTATAGAAAACACTTCAACCAGCACTCCAATATCTTCATTTTTCACTATTACCTACCTGCTGATGGTATGAAAGCATACAAGAAAAGATCAAAATAACTATGGAGATGAGCACAGACAAATTAAAGGAGAATCAAGAAGCATTTTGACAACTTTGGTTGACAATTGCTTTGAGGAGAAAGTGATTTCTTAGAGGGCTCTTATTTAAATCCTTCCCACAAGCCTCGGCCTAAATGTACAGATTTTTCTTCATTTTACATCCGTTCACCTGTCCTTGAGGAAGCATATAACAAGATAATAACGCCCACAAAGAACTGTTATCATTTATTTATTTACAGGAAAGCATAAGGAAGGTCCAAGTTTATGAGCACACAATATTTTGAGTAAATTAGTTAGGTGACATTAGACTTCTAAGCCAGATTTTCATGAGGAAACTATGGCTTTGGCCTGTAGCAGAGCTCCATGTAGTCCGAATTGCAAGACTCTCAGAAATATTTGCTAGCAGTGTGTTGAGATCTTTCCTGAGAGGTTCACAAAGCCATTCTCGTTCCTTTTCTGAAAATCTTTCATGCAGGAAACTAGAATTATTATTAATAAACTAGAATTATTCGTAGTTTGAGGCACAAATGTAACCTGCTCTGAATGCTGGAAAGTCATCCAATAATAATCAAAATGGCTTTACAGAAACTTCTTGCTGAATTAATAAAATTGATGAAGGAGTCATATCTGTACCAACATGCTGCCCTTGATACAAAATGTGGAATATTTGAAAACCACAGTAGATTTATAATGGAACACAAACGTCAGTTTTTCTGAAACTACTGCCTTTGTACACATATCAAACTGATAGTCCATCAGTATCTGCATATTCTTCTCATTTTTCTTCATGTACGTGTGAGGAAAAGAGTAAAGGAGGATGCTACATATTTTTCCATTGGTAATTTCAGAGAACTTAGTTTATAAATTTTACATTTAGAGAAGACAGCATTTAGGATACATCTTTAATAGTGTTTGCTCAGTCATAGGAAATTTCCACCTCACCAGAGACAACATTCTGAAATCAGTGTGAATATGAAATTAGAATATGTCCTGAATATGGCAATTACATTAAAGACGGAAAAACTCTTTTTATAGTAAAGCTTCAGTGAAACAGTGGCTTAAATAAAAGAAAGGTTTCAGTAATATTATTTCCTTCATCATCTTTGGTAACAGAATTCTGCACCGTCTCTTATATTTCCATTACTACGTGGTGCAAAAAATCATGGTAGTTCATTAAATAATGGTGAGCTGTTTCTTGGGGAGGATGGGCAGAATCTACCCACGCTCAGATTTGTGATGTAGTGTGATAGTGCTGGACTGAGAGCAGAAGACAATGAAATATTATACACTACGCATTCATTCCCAGTACTTAGTTTTAAACATATAACAGTATGATTTATACTGTATGATTTATAACTGTACGATAATGCAAAATCCCAGTTGTGTTATCTCAATCTGTGAGACTTACCCACTCACTTCCATCAAGCTGCTAAGTCTTTCATCACAACGTTTTATAAAAGAGTTGCATTCAGACTTAAATTTTAATGCCAAAAAGTATTCTATCAGAAATCTCCACCAAACATCTTATATACTTCTCAGTCGGTTTAAAATTGTTTACTCATTTCACCTCTTACATTGTTTGAAACACTCCACAAACCATTTCTACTACTACACTCAACTCTCAGGATGCTCAAGAGACAAAACTGATCAAAACTCTCCTCCCGTCTCAGCCGTGCTTCCTGGAGCATGGATGCAATCTGAGTCTACGTGGGTTTCCCCCTTCTGCTTCCTTCTCCTGGCACACCAGAGTTCAAACAAAAGAGGGCTGTGTTCCTCAGCACACCCTTCTTTCCTGTTTCTGGGAGGAGTGAGTTGGTTCCTCTTTCTTTGACATCTTGCTCTGTATCTCAAATAATGGCTGTTATGGCTTTTGTTTGCTTTACAACACCACCATTCCACCAAGCCCAAAAAGCTATGTGAACATCCTGAAAGCAATTTGTTCTTGTGTGCAGCCACATCAGCATGCAAAATATGCAAAAATGTAAAGAAAACTGGAGATGTTTGTCTCTGGAGAAAGGGAGATCTATGCAGAGCCACTGATGTTACTAGTGATAATAACTAAGAGGCACTCCATTTCATGATCTGAAAGGAGAGAAAGGATCTGGCCCAAAGAAGTCTGCCGGCTCCAGGTGTTTCTGTGCATGTTCTTGTATTCTACCAGAAGGTTTTATCCGAGTAGTGTTCACACAAACGTGCAGTTCACCACGTTGTATATCCAGATTTACCATGCATATGCAACACATGCTTTCAGCTGTTTCTATGGGTGGACAACAGCCACTGCAAACAAGCTGGGCAGGCTGCACATCCTGTGGTCCCTGAAAGCACGCAGCAGAGACCTGTCAATTCATGGTACACAAACTGTGTGTCGTATTTATCCGTATTTCCAGGACCAAACTGATTTGCAACCATGTATATCCTACTGCAACACAGTGCTTTTAGGATTTCAAGATGTATCCAAAATGGATTTAAAGTTAAACAAATTTCAGACTGCCAGAAAGCCTCTCTGCAGAACGTGCGAAGAAATTATGACTCACTGCCACCTAGAGGAAATTCAGATTATTCCCTTTCTGTCACATAAAATCTTTCCTCCCTCACTTGCTCATGTTGCAGATATCCTGTACTGAGGTTTTGAAAAGCACAGTAATCTCAAGTTAGTTAAGCAAACCATAATAATTAAGAGTTAACAGTCAGTTAAATATCCAAACCCTCATACTGCTGAGAACATCTTAACTGAGCTCAATGGCTCTGATTTCCTGCAAGACAAGAATTTCCTTCACAGGCAACAAAAAACTTTGGTAAATATAATAAAGTATATTTCAGAGCATGAAAACAAGAAGAACTTGATAAAATAAGGATGGAGGGGGAAGGGAAGGGAAGGGAAGGGAAGGGAAGGGAAGGGAAGGGAAGGGAAGGGAAGGGAAGGGAAGGGAAGGGAAGGGAAGGGAAGGGAAGGGAAGGGAAGGGAAGGGAAGGGAAGGGAAGGGAAGGGAAGGGAAGGGAAGGGAAGGGAAGGGAAGGGAAGGGAAGGGAAGGGAAGGGAAGGGAAGGGAAGGGAAGGGAAGGGAAGGGAAGGGAAGGGAAGGGAAGGGAAGGGAAGGGAAGGGAAGGGAAGGGAAGGCAAGGCAAGGCAAGGCAAGGCAAGGCAAGGCAAGGCAAGGCAAGGCAAGGCAAGGCAAGGCAAGGCAAGGCAAGGCAAGGCAAGGCAAGGCAAGGCAAGGCAAGGCAAGGCAAGGCAAGGCAAGGCAAGGCAAGGCAAGGCAAGGCAGACCATACTAAATTATCATTCTGGTTAAACATACTCTAACCAGTTTATGCAGGATATTCCCTAAAACTGTCATGATGCTATTCTTAAGATATTGCTTAGTAATTAACAGTAAGTTTACTAGTGAGGGCATTCTGATGCATCCAAGCTATTCAATTCAGCCCCAATCATCTTTTCCTGTTTTTAAATTCCCAAAGCAGTCAGGAGAGATTCTCTTCAAAATTTTCATCCCAGTGTGTGAAGCACGCAATAAATTGCAGAGATCAAGTTATTTTTTTCCAGAATGTAATCATTTCAGGTATGAGGGAGATCAATGTTGTTACATCACAGGGGATGCATTCATTCTGCGTGTGGCATTATGCTTATTAATTAGTCACTCAGTTTACCTTTTCTATACACATGAAGACATGGATGTCACCCAACTAAAATTCTGTGTTAGAAAAGACAAGGAATATGAAGTAAATTAAACATGGATGAAAAGACTCTTCATAAGATGGAGGCTGACCACAACGCTGGAATGACTGTTGAGACTGAACCTCAGCCATTCTTGAACATTATCCAACATTACTGGTGGCTAAAAATACTCAGTCTACATGATACTCTAAGAAATATCCTCCTCCTGTTTTTCACAGCACTAAAAAGATCTGAGAAATTGACCATTTTCCACCAGGAACTTGAAATGACAAACATATCGCTGCTGTCAGGAGAACTGTATTGAAATTTACTTAGTATCTTCATGCAGGCTGCTGAAGACTTGGGATCTCTGCTTTCTTTACTTGCCATTCATACGTACCTAAGCTGCCAGTGAAAGTGACTGAAAATCTCCTGCCAGTTTCACTTTCTGTCTGCAGATGACAATAAATCTGATGATAACTTTCTTAATAAGCAGTCTTGAAACAAAGGAGCACTCTCAGGGACCTCTTAAGATAGGAGACACAGGAGGCTGACAAGATAGCCACAGAGAAAAAAGCAACAAGAAATCCATGGCATTCGAATACCAAGCAGCTAGAAAAAAAAAAAAAAAAAAAAAAAATTAGATAGATAAAGTATCATCTGGAAAGATGCTCTGAACTGCAAAAAAAGGCCATCACTTCTCACTGTTTGGTTCAAACTGCGTTCAGAGGAACAGAGTTTTTCTTCTTTCTTTGAAATGATCACTGTAACATGGAAGAAATACGATTCCATTATCAGTTTATTCCCCTCTTGGGATGAACTCATAAGCCTCCTTTAAAATTGACCGTTTGGGTCAAAAGTATGAGGTTATTATATTCTATCACATAGACAGTACTGGTATCACGAAGAGGAATTTCAATTACAGAATTACCTGTTTACCAATATATCTTAATACTAGGTATTATCATTGACTTCTCCTCCTGGGGTTTACCGTCTACATCAAAGCTAACAGACCTAATTGCACCCCACCATATTACACACAATTTTAAAGACTGAACTCAACTGAAACTGCTCCATCTGTAGTGTCAGAATAGGGACTTAGCACACAGTTGCTGGGAAAGTTATTCCATAAGAGAATTTCTCAAATTCTTTTGTTTTACTGGCACCCTGAGATGGCAACAGTTCAACGCCTCTAGAGATGAGGTGTGAGAACTAACCAAAACGTCTGTTCTAAATCTTTTTTTTTTTTTTTTCCCCTGACTTTGGAGGAACTGAGCTGTTGCCAGACACTTGCAGTAGTTAGCTGTTCTCAGACTACTGGAAGAACTTTGAGGAGTCTGTTTCTCATTTTCTTACTTCCCAAAGAAACCACAGGACTGGGTGATACTACTACCCAGAAGATCACTCCCTCCAGTAAGCACTGATCTCACAGTTTCCTTCACCTGCACCACTACTGCAAGCTTGCATCAGCCTTGCACCAGCCCTGGCATTTGATGGCTTTCCCCATAACAGAATTACAAGCACTAATCTAGCAAAAAAAACTAATTCCAATAAAGAAGGGATGCTTTCTCCTGTTTTACGGAAGTTAGTTGGCTACCAGAAGTATCTGGCAGGAATCAAACCTGGCATGAGAGAAGGGCAGAACTGCAGAGCCAAAGTAAATGAGAAGAAGAGTGAAGTGTAATGAAAAAATTATCTTTCAAATAGAACGATGGTTAAGAGCCTTGCTAGATCTAGCCCTCAAATATATTATATAGGGCTCACGTGACTAATTTCCTACAACACTAATCCAGCAGTAATTGCAATGGTGTTACATTACCCCATTCTTACACACTTGACAGTCAGATAAAGTGACTTGGCATGAATATTTTTGCTCATATTTCTAGCATTCACTTCACAGACATGCAAGTACTCCTGCATGACCGAGGGCACTTCAAAGAAGAGAGAAGATAGTACGAATTCAGTTGTTCTCAGTATGAATCATGCAATTCGTTTAATTTTATAGCTGCAGAAAAATCAGTCAAGTTAAGCTGTGCACCATGAAGCCACTACATCAAAAGAAAACTTCCCAATAGGCCTTTACAAAAATAGGTAATACTTAATAGTCAATCCAAATGTTATTCAGATATTTTGCTCTCAGGCACCACGTGAATACGTGAATGTCAACAGCGACATTGAAATACAAATGCTGCTTTTTGCAAGGTGTTTTTTATCATAGTCAATCAGCCATTTGCTGTCAAGCATTTTACAGGTAGTTTCAGAACCAGTCTTATTTTCAAAATGTTCTTCAGTGACTCCATTATTTAAACAAACCCCCCTTGGATTCAAATAACATCCTATGGTGGTTTTTTCACTAAATGTAAAAATGTATATATATATGTTCACATATATATTTGTATATATATGAAGCTTCAGGGCTGATTCACAGAGATCAATTCCCTTCCAGTGGTTGTTCAGGAAAACAATAACAGCATTATCTGGGTGGTAAAAACTGATGTACAAGATGTAACTAATCATCAGACAGTAATCTAATAGCAAGATTAATGGTCAATGTTTTTTTCTTCAGAGGATTTTCTCCATGACAACATACAGCTGTCAGGGCTTCAACAGATCTTAACTTTTTTGGCAGAAAAAAGCAACAACAATCTGCAGTTTGCTGAATATTTTCCAAGTGCAGTTCCCAGTTGCCATAGAGGTAGTAGACCATCTGGAGAAGCTCCAGCTGAACCAAAAAGCAAACCGATCTCAGCACTGCAGCAGTTATTTTGAGGTTGTCACATACTCCTGAAGGATCCAGCAGTAAATTACAAAACTACTGCTTCAAAGGCTTCACAAATCCTTCTCTGGAGCTGGTCTGCTGCCTTCAAAATACACAAGCGTTGCAATATGGGCATACAGTAACTTCAGAGCTATCTCTGTCTAATTCTATCACACTGTGGAGCAGCAGCATGTGAAGCCAGAAAGTCAGGCTGTCTTATATCAGACAAGTGCAGGAAAGTTTTGAATATTCCTGTACACAGCAAAGACAGCTCACTGAATAATTCTCACAGAACAATTTATTCAGTCATACTGACACAGTGGAGGCTCAGGACATACTGCCAGAAGGCTACCACTTGTTTGAATTCAATACTCAGATTTAATTCAAATTGATAAAATATTGACCTCATCACTAAACCAAAATAGTTTAAAATCCAAGCTCTGTTCATCTGCAGTTGGTCAGATATGTTGCAGGATGTTCGCAAATTCTCCTTACTGCGTGAGCCTACAGGCATATCAAACAGCTTCTGTGCAACTTCAAGTAAACACTTTCCCTCAGCACGTGAAAACTGAGGACTTGCATTCTGCAAACATCTGGGATTTTCAAGCTACCTGGAGAGCAAGAATAGAAGAAAAGATGGAGGCAGGTTGTTTGAAACAAATTCATTAAATAGCTCGAAACAGTTCACAGTATTTACATCAGCACAAATTATAATTGACTCCAAAAGACATATACAATCATAAAATCATTAAGGCTGGAAAAGACTCTAAGATCACCGAGTCCACCCATCCCCACCATGCTCACTGCCAAGGTCAGTTCTACCTGGGTTTTGGCCTTTCTAATTTTCTCCATGCACAGCTTCGCTACATAGTTATAATCACCATAAATAGCTTGCCTACTCTTCCGAAGACCATCAACTTTCCTTTTGTTCTTGAGTTCCAGCCAAAGTTCTCTGTTCAGCCAGTCCAGCCTCCTTGCCTGTCGGTTCATCTTCCATGACTTGGGGATGGTCAGCTCCTGCACCTATTCCCAGCCTTCCTGAGCTCCCATGCTCTCCAAAACTACCTCCTACCTCCCAAGGGACCCTCTCAACCATGGTCCTAAAGAGGCTGAAGTCTACTCTCCGGAAGTCCAAGGTGGCAGTTCTGCTGACTTCCCTCCATGGTTCAACAAAGATCAAGAAATCTAGCGTCTCATGATCACTATGCCCCAGATGTTTTCCAACCTATATATACCCTATATATACATACAGGCTTTGTTCTAGTGACCCCAGTTACACCCCCACCTCCCTTCGTACCTAGTTTGAAGCTCTATCAATGAACCTTTCCAACTCCTGTCTTAAGACCCTTTCCAGTGGTGGGATAAGCTACTCCTATTTGTTGTCAGCAGGCCTGGACTCATGTAAATAGAGAAGAGGTCAAAAAACCCAAACCCTTGCTGGGGTTGGAGCCTGGTATTAATCCATTGGCCCACCATGTTTCATTTTCTATAACTGGAGGGATAGAGGATTCGGCACTCAGTCTTGCTGAACCTCAACAAGATATTTGCGTCGCAGATGCATAGGCATAAAGCTATTATCATGGAATATCTAGGGAGAGACAGCAGTCGCTAAAAGGAAAATTGGAATAGAAACAAAATGCTGAAAAGGCTTCATTCCCTCCAAAATAAGTTCAAGAGAAACACAAATTCTCTCACTAATACATTTCAGCCTCATTTAGGAGGCCATCCTGTCACTGTGCAAAGTACTTATTAGGATCTGGAATGATGGATCTATTTCTGGTCACTTTTAAGACTTGAGCTGAATTTTACCAGAACACCAACTACTAAAACATTGCTTCTTTAGAACACAGGTTACAGGAATGTATTTCTCATCCTGGATACAGTTATTCCAGCTATGAGCCATGTGCACATCCATGCATAAACTTGGTTCTAACAACAGTAAACAAGGAACTACAGCAGACAGTGCCCTCGTTAGCACTGGGTCTCTGCCTAGTCCTGATCAAACCAATTGTTATCAGTGAACTCTGAAAACAAAATTTTCTGCAAGTCTGCCGGCCATGTTGAATTATTTCATTTGCCATAATACTAGCGTGCGAAGCTTTCAAAATTTACAAGTATTTTTGGATGAATTATGTCTACTGTGGATAGCTTTTAGTCTTTGACTCCTTTTTGTAGCAGAGAAATTCAACTGTCAAATCACAATAGATGAGATTTGCTAAAACATGTAAACAATTTCAGAATAAATCTCTCATACTGGTAAACATCTCAGTGTTAATAGCTAAAACTAATAATTAACATTACAATAGCTAACAGCTAATGTTATTTTGAATGAGCAGTCATACAACACTTTTGAAAATTTCACCTAGATGTTCTAACTATTTCTTTCACGTCAGATATTCATTATTATTTTTAAAGAAAGCTTTTAAATATGGTTCTGTTTTCATTGATTCATATCTTGAAATTTATTCATATACTTTGTAGAAAAATTTTTTACAGCTCTCATATAACGTTGAATAGAAATGGAACATGAAAATCAACAGTCAGGACAAATAAAGAAAGTATCATTTGCAAATGCAGCATAGAACATTTCATTTTTATTTAAATTTCAAATGTATAATTTAGCAAACTTTTTGTGGATAATTTTTCCACCTTTCACAAACTCCACCATATCACAGTCACTACAGCCCAGGCTGCCTCCAGTCTTAACCTCTCTAATGCTCTTCTCCACATTGGTGAGCACCAAGTCCAGTAAGGCTTCACTTTGGGTTGGTCCATCTAATACCTAGACCAGGAAGTTATCCTCAACAGACTCCAGGAATCTCCTGGATTGTCTGACACCTGCTGTGCTGCTCTCCCAGCAGATATCTGGGTGGTTGAAATCCCTCATCAGGTGGCCTATAGCAGACCCCAATCACTAGACACCCTTTATTGGGCCAATACCTGATTTTCACCTGTAAGCTCTCAGCCTGGTCATGGCTGTTACTTAGATACAGCTCTTCACAATCTATCCACTTCGTAACATAGAAGGCAATGCCCCATCCCTTCCTACCCTGTCTATCCCTTCTGAAGAGCCTGTAGCCTTCAATCAGAGTGTTCCAGATGAATCCCAATCAGTGGGATTCATCCCACCACATTTCTGTGATAGCAACCAGATCATAATTTTCCAGGTACATCACGGTTTCCAACTCCCCCTGCTTATTTCCCATGCTGCATGCATTAGTGTAAAGGCACTTCATCTGGGCTTTCTGGCACACTACCTTTCTGGAGGGTCCCTCCCTCAAACCTCCGAAAGAATTCTGAAGTTTTCCTCCACCACTTCCTGAAGGTTTCAGACAGGGAGACAGCAACATTACCTCTTCCAAGGAGTTCCCGGAAGACCCTACAGAACAGTTCAGAGGCTTATCCCTGCCATCTCCTACAACAGGAACATCCCCAGGCCCTTCTCTGTCCCACTGACCACCACCCATCTCCTACAACAGGAACATCCCCAGGCCCTTCTCTGTCCCACCGACCACCACCCGCTTCCCCCATCAAATCTAGTTGAAAATTCTGAATTACTTGCTCCATCCCAGAGAGTGTCATTTTATCCCCATCCCCCTTCATACCTACTTTAAAGCTCTCTCAATGAGCCCTGCCAGCTCCTGGGCTAGAATCCATTCTCCCCTCAGAGACAGGCAAGACCCATACGCAGCCATCAGTCCAGGCACCAAGTAAACTGCCCCATGGTCAAAGAACCCAAAGTTCCTCCAACTTTTCAGCCACTTATTCAAAGTCTGCATTTTCCTAGACCGCTCTGTATCCCTCACCACCCCAGAATGGAGAGAGGAAAATACCACTTGTGCACCCACTCCTTCAACCATTCACCCTAAACCCCTGAAATCCATTTTGATAGCTTTTCTGGGAGTATCTCCCTGACACCCTTCCCTCTGGCACGCCAGTGAGTCACTCCACCAGTCAATCTCCTGCTCACACTCCCTGATGGCCCTTAGCCTCTCCACCTCCTCCTTGAGCTCCACCACCAGAACAAGCAGCTCATCCACCAGCTCACACAAGTGGAATCCCTGCCACCCTCCTCCTGGCAACACTCCTTGCAGCCAGAGACCTGAACATCCACGTTTCTGGGCAGGACATCTATCTGAGTAGCCATAGTTTTTTTAGTGCAAGCCCGCTGTTTTGTGGATACCATATCTAAGCCTATGGTCTCAGACTGCCAAGAGGAGAGCTGGTCTCCTGAGCAAAGAAGGACAACACTTACACACCCTCAGCAGCCCACCCACAAGCTGCCAGCCCTCCAGCACAAGAACAGAGCTGTTGTAGGCTTCAAAAAAGCCCTAAAAAGAGCTTTTTCTCAGCCTTGCCCAGTGCAGTCTTACCTGCCCTGTAGCTATTCTCCGCAGCAATAGAAAACAATCATGAGTTGGGTGATTGTGAGCTGAATCAGTCTTTATCAAACTGCAAGACACACAACAGGTCTGCCCATGAGTAACATTTGGGATTTTAGAAGAAATTAAAGAAACCATACAGCACGAATTCAGGAACACAAAGCTTTTAAAACATAAAAATTTAGGAATTTAAATCAAAGGCCAGATGCTATTTATAGTTTGCACTGCAAACCAGAGAAAAAGCTACTAGAAAAAAAGCTTATGGCATTTCTTCACTAAATCGGCTCCTTTTGTACTCATGCAAATCTAAGAACAAAGAGCACTGTTTCTCAGAAGCCAAAGAATGCAGGAAGTCAAAGAAAAACGGCTGAGAGATTTCTTCAGCTAGACTTTACACTTAACAACAATTCTTTACAAACATTTTAAAATAAAGAAGCATCTGAAAGAAAAAAAATGCAGCACTGCAAATATAGTGTAGAGATTAATACCAACCCACATATTAAATGCATATTTTGCATCAATTTTCTATAAAGTTAATGATGGGGACATTAGTGGAGTAAAGAATGAAAATAAAGATAGGACATCAGAAATTATGATACCTGAGAGAGAAATAAATGTTAATGTTCTTAATACCTCCTAAAGCAAACATAAGAAGAGCTGAATAATCTCCCCATTAGAATATAGATGTATGGAATAGTCAAGCAAGACTGCATGTCCTGTTGTATTATAATATATAATGCTATATTATATAGTATATTCATATTTAATATTGTAAGTAGTAGCTAGTCTATTTGGAGGTGTCTTATGAACTGAAATCAGTAAATGTGAGTACTACATTCAAAAGAACGGGTACAAATAATTCTGGAACTAGACATATTAACTGACTTCGTCAAAACTAAGTCTTTGGACAGATTTTGAAGGAAGAATTAAGGCACAGAGAAAAGGAAAACAGTATAAATTACAACGTGGCTTTACCAACAGTAGATCACCATAGATCAATCTAACCTCTCCTATTCCAAGATACCTGATTTATTAGACAGTAGAACATTATTTATCAGGGATTTAAATCAGGGATTTGATACAGTTTACACACAGAAAAGATTTGCTAAAGGTGAAGAAGGCAGGTGCTAATACATTCCTAAAGCCGCTAAGGCTAGAGGTATCAACAGAGAATTGCCCAGGAGGCCACGATATAAGGAGAGGTTGCTAGCTGTTTTATCAAGCAGACATCCTGTTTAATAAGTTATTCAAAGATCATAAGGAACAACGCAGATGAAATTAGCAGAGGATATTACTGTATTGATTAGACTGATAAAATGAGATCGTTATACAAGGGTAGAAAGAGCAGATACCTCTACTTGTGGAAGAAGTTGATTGCATAGATTAAAAAACAAAACAGAACAAGAAAAAGGAGGTACGTTTGTCTGCCTACTTGAGGATGATCATTTCCATCCAAAGCTATGAATGAGCTAATGAATTCACAAATGTGTGAGGAAAGACATTTGTCGTGAGAGGAACTGTTCTGGTCAATTTTTTTTTTTGCGTACTGTTCTGGTCAAATAGTTTTAATGAAGATGAACCTTAACTGCAATAACTGCAAAGAATTGCAATACAGATTACAAAACTAATACTATCTGCACAAGATCGTATAGTAATAAATCAACTGTAAACGCATCCCTAAAAGTTCAGGAAGAGGATTCCAAATAGAGTAATGAAAGCTTTAAAAAAAAAAATAAAAATCTATAACTTTGAAATACAGACCAATAGGTTTATAGAATGCATTTTATAAATGGATAAAAGATTTGTTTGTCATAAGAGCTCTTATTCTTCATAGAAGCTTTCCTGGTTAGCTACGTCTGCCAAAGAAGTTATATGCTATGGGATTTATCCAAACCATGTATCCAAGAGGACTGGTAATGACCTAATCAGAGTCAGAAATGAATGATTTCCCTGTGGTTGGTCCGTGGCATTCACTGGTTGAATTTTAATCTACATTTCCACATTCCTCGCTGTAGCGTGTGGCAGCATAGGCTAAATTCAGGTGCGAGTTTAACAAATACCATAATGGTGCAGGATGTGGGACACTGGTGATCATTTGCATTGTCTTTTTGAGACTCGCTACATTTGTGCCTTGGCCCTTGTCCTACAAATCCGAATGTTCTGCGCTAATCAAGAACGTTTTGTTCCAAGTGGCATACCATGGCATGTTAGCAGATATTTGCAAAACTTACTGTACCAGCTGTTTGCATGATTGCAAACAGATGACTGAAACTGGACTTGGCACCAAATAGTTTTCCTGTGTACTGGTAGAGTGAGAAGGACCAACATTCTACTCCCTGATATCAGACAGATGCTCCAAAACAGTGTGTCCAGATCGCCCTTGATTTCAAATTTGAATACAGCGTGAAGGAATTCATTAAAATATGTATAGGTATGTCACATCAAAGTAGTGTTACAGGGGGGAGTGGGAGAGAAAACATTATCTGTCAATTGAAGAAAAGTAAGAAACACTTTTTATATTTGAATTAATTGAAAATTCTCTGTAGGTGAACAGGTAAAAGCTATCTTAATAATTTCTCTTTTTGCCTTTAGGAAAGACAGCGATAGGTTGAACATGATACTGAATGATACAAATGGTTCTTTTTCCATTTTAAGTTGCCAGGGGAAGTTTACACAGTTTGTTGCTGTTTCTGAAGCCTTCTCCTCACAGTTCTCGTCCTATTAGAAGACGTATAGTAATTAAGAAAAAAGTTTTTCCCCTTTGATTGATTTGCCCCACATGGAAACAAAATTTTTTCCTGTTATTAAATGTCAATTGAGAGTATTTCTTCTACAGCTGTTTGGAGGACATTTCGCTCCCGTTACATACAGCTACATATATGTACTTTTTACTAGCAGTAGCAAAATCTCAGTAAGTGCTTCTCTCAGCTTGCTTTTGTATCATCTGGGACTCATCAGTATCATGATCACACGTTTACCAAGTGTGAAAAAAAAAGAAAAAAAAATTATTGCCATCTACAAGACATGCCACTGTGCAAAGACTTGCTGACCTTGTTGGAAACATCAGGGTGATCGAGACTTGTCTGGTTATAAGGAATCATCCTATAGACATGGAGTCAGTGTGGGTGGAAGCAGAGTGGTTCCGTTCACACATTCAACTACTGCAGCACATCTCTACCTCCAGGCCTTTATATATCCTGTTTTGAAGACAGATGGAATTCTGCAGTTTCATTGGACTCGGGCAGGCTCCCAGACACTCTCAAAACTTGCAGGTCTCCTCAGATCTGGAAATCACAAAGGATCACCTTCCAAGGCCTGGAGTAGCAGCTAATAAACTCTAAACTGAAAAGGCAAAAGACAAACCCAAGAATACGTCACATACATCTTATCATCATTTACCTGGTTCTATTCATACGTTACATAGAATGAGTTGAGTATTTCTTCGAGTCACATAAGATACATTTCACAACTTCCAATAGAATTGCCTTGCTGTCAAAGTAATTCTTAGCCCTAACCTTGCATCATTTTAACAGTCTTCCACTTTTAGGCCCAGTGTTTGTCTCGCTGATATATTGCTCTGTTCCAAGATAGCTGAAGATGCTCCCCAAACCTACCTCCTGGTGTTCATATTGCTCTCAGAAAACAGTTAGACTTTGCCTTGGTTTCACACTGCTTCCAACATCATCTGCTCTTGTCGCACCAGAATTTTGCTGGCTTAATTTGAATCTTTACCAACACAGACAACTTTAACCTAACCTTCTTCTTTTAGACAAGGAGAAATACTGATCCACATGGAGAAAAATGAGGGATATAAAATGATCGTGAAACTCAGCATAAACACCGTCCCAGTTGTTCACACATTAGAATATATCACCAAATGTTGCAGTTCATACAACAGATTTAAAGTCATTTGCGTAGTTTTGCTATTCCCCTCACAGCAGATATGCTCACAAGAGTGACGGTGCCTCTGCTATATTAAAGCAGAAGTATCAGCTGATTTTTAGCCGAGGGCTATAGAGCTCTCTGCCTGCAGGGCAGGTAGAAACCTGTGCTCACCCTAAGCTTAGCATTTCCTGCCTTTAAGCTTTAAGAATTAAGCTCCACAACTTTGAAGGCGGAAGGTAGAATTCCTTGTTTTAGACCAGCTTTGAAAAACCTTCCTATCGAGCTTCCTTTTGTAGATTCTACGCATAACACAACCCTCTTAGATTCATCTTTGGAATTAACTGATCATTAAAACGTGTTGGACTATTATTATACATATGAAAACACCTTGAAATGGTTAATTTAAGCAGATTTTAACAACATTTTAACAGATGAATTAATCACTCTTATTTGAAAAGTGGTCTGCACATCACCATCAGCTTCTCAGCTCCTACTTCAGTAATATCATGTAAGCCATGTGTTAGATTACTCACAGCATGAGATAGAACAGAATGATGAAAATATCATGTTGTTACATAAAATTTTCCTTATCCTATACAAAGCTTGGTGTTGGTTGCCCGCTAAAAAAATAATAATAATAATAAAAAAAATGAAGCAATTGAGAACACCAAGGATTGAGACAAATTATTAAAAACATTACAAAAATGGATACCATAGACATCAATGCTGACATTCATCATTCATAGCACAGACTATGGTCATTTATCAGAAACGTGACAGCAGTACATATACATTTTTAGAAAAATCAAGACATTTAGAAGTCTTGAAGCTTAATCAATGTTATAGTTTGTCATCTATGCAAACAGTAATGAATATGAACTCTTGTACAGCAATTTCCTCTTTTCCTTGCACCTTTAATTTAGTTATGCAAAGGAGCTCTGGAAACACTCTGTATGCTACCATCTGTTTGTATGCTATCTCTATGCATAAGAAGCAGAGAAACTCAGAGGCAATCCTGTCAGTGATTTCATCCTCTTCCAGGCAAATTTCATAATCAATCTCCACGCTCCTTACCCTCTCTTTCCCCTTTTTGTTCAGTTCCTCAGATAAATAGTACCACATTGCCTCCATCTTCTGCTTTCTGGCCCCTTGGTGTTGCCTCATCAACCATTGATCCCACTATACTGTAAAGCCAGGGGATGCCTGCAGAACAAAATCAGAAGTTTCTTTGTCGCATCACTTAATTCCCAATTAGGGAAAAAACCCAATTAGGGTTTTTCTAAATGTTCTGCTACCTGTTGTTTCTTTGGCTACAACTTATTTTTTCCCTCTCTCTCCCCTTTTTTCACCCTGTCCAATACAGTCAACTGAACTCAAACAAATTCTTCATCTAAACGTTTTAAGGACCAGGTGCCCTTAAGAGCAGGCCATCGCTAAAATTTCCAAGCCACAACTTAAGATAAAGAATTTTTTTATTCTGTTTTTCACATTGAAAAACTACTGTTACATCTATCAATTTTAATCATTTTAATCTCACAGAACTTAATTTACAACTTGTCATTTATAACAACAGTATTTCAAGATACCTTACTTGTCTTTCCCCTTCCAAAACAACCAAGTAAGTCAGAGTTTTTTTCTGCATAAAATATAGCAGAGGCTGTTTTCCAGGTGCTCCCCTATCATTTTCGTTTGCCTCTTTAAACTTTGCTCCTTCCATGAGCAAACCATGAGGTTTCATTCTTTGGCTTTCCAAAAAGCTTCTCCTAGTCATCCAGCTCATCATTTAGACTTTCTTTTTTATGGAGCTCCTAATTATGTAATTGCCAGAGAAGGTTTTTTGCAAAGAAACACTAACACTATGCCTATGCATTTCCATGGAATGGAATGCTGCCTAACACTCCCTCACAGTCACTATCAGGAAATATAATAACCTGTGTTGAGAGAAACAGGAAAAGTAAGCCATTGTTTTCTCAGACAAACTAAAATAGTACTTTATTTGATGAAGGTGATGCATGCCCTCCTTCTTACTTCTGATTTAAAAATAAGCCATACGCTTGAGGACACATCTATGGTGACTCACAAAACTTTTAGTTCAAATTGTCTTCTTGCAATAAAAATGTTTTTTTTTTTTTCAGTACAAGCCTAGCAAGTATGTTTATATTGTATTTTATGCAAGTACTCTCTTCAGCTCTGTACCAATTAAGATGAAAGAAAAATGAAGTAGCTAGTTGTCAGCTTCATAGCAAAAGGAGCACAAGTACTCTAACTTCCCACTAGAAATTAAATTTTAAAATGTTAGTAGTTCAGTGAGAAAAAGACTGCCCATAGAGAAATGGATGTTTCATTTTGGACGCTGTGTTGAGGGACATGGTTTAGTGAGAACTATTGGTGATAGGTGGATGGTTGGACTGGATGATCTTGTAGGTCTTTTCCAACCTTGGTATTTCTGTGAAACCTGTTCTTCACAGTTAGGATTTGTTACAGGAAAAAAAAGTCACTGTTAACACAGTTTAATGCAGGATGAATTTAACAGTGTTGCAAAAAGAAGCTAGTCTGTCATCAGTGACCCTCCATAAGGAAATGAAACAAATGAATCCTAGATAAAAGAAAATATCGCAATGGAAAAAATGCTCTAGCAAATCTGTACAACGAAATCATGAAAGACTCTTACTATTAATTACAGCTTCTTTTTCCTTCACAAGTAAAACAACGATACCTGGTGAGTAGGGCATTTAAATGCTGAAAATGAAACAGCAGTTTGTCAGTGTAAGATAATTACATCAGTCTTTTTATAAAATGCAGAATAACTGACAATGAAGTGGGAAAAGACACACCAGAGGATGTGAATTTCCCCTTGAGAAGGCACCTAAGTGCATTACCTATTAATCTGGTTTGGGTATTTCCACTAGCTATTCATGCATGGGTTCTGAAGAGCACCAGGCACCAGACTGCTTCTTTACTTCTGTGGATCTTCTTGGGTTCCAGATTCTCCCGTATCTGTAAGCAGCAAATATGTTTGCAAGCTTCAGTACTGTTCTTTTTTAATAACCCATTCAGCAACATCTCATCCATGCTGGAAGATATATTATATACATAAATATATATATACATATATAAAAATATAAATATATATACATATATACATAAAATCTAATTTTCTAAACGTCTCTGACATTTTTCAGCTGATCTTTAGAGACACTTAAATATGTCCTTCCTTTTTTCTCCCTCAGCATCCTATCAAGACCCCTGTTAGCAAAATGTTCTTTTTCTGTACTCTGTGCACATCAGCTCCTGAATTTGTCCCTTTGGCTTTTCTAGCAAATTCACGTTCTGTCCGTAATAGTTGATGATCTTGAAAGATTTCCAGTTCTAAGTATAAGTGGGAGTAGTGGAGCTCCTTGTAAAATGACACAAAGGTTACTTGGTAATCACATACCAGTCATTTGTCTTCCAAGCTTCTAATTAGAAAGAGATGCATAAAAGGCCAGGATTTGATGTTCTCTCTGATCAAACATTGAAGAAAAAGAGTGTACTCCTTCTGAAGTTGGTAGGACCTAAACTCAGAGTAACTCTGTGCTTAAGGACTCCAATTCATAAAACTTTCATTTGTAAGCCAAATTGTGGAGTGTACCTTTACTCTGATGTTGGACCACTTACAATGTCGGTCAAGTAGAGTCAGAGAAACTGGGGCCGTGATCTTAAACTGATTAAATGTCAGAGTAATGAATTTCATACACTGGAAGCGACAACATCAAGGAGTCTGTTTTTTAAGCACCCCATAACAGAAATGAAGAAAGCCAAAGACAAAATTTAGTAATTCCAATATGAGATACTGATGATAAAAAGAAAACTTTGTAGGTGATATCCTGGACAGGCAAACATCGTTAATTCTCTGATCTCTGCTAGTGGAAGCCACAAAGGAAACCAGGACTGCATTTCTCGAGGTAACTGGCATTTGAACCCAGAGGGCATCTGAAAGTTTGGAGCATACAATGTCTGCATGTGTGACTTTCATCTATTTTCTCCATTTAAAGCGTGAGTCATTTCATCTGGAACTTTGACTTGACCTGTTCAGTAGGAACAATCAGTGATACGCACGCACATATTGAATGCTTAAAATAAATCACACAAATTTGCTGCTAACACATTTCATTACGAAGTAGGCGCTTCTCTATGGTTAGCGATAGATAAAACATCAGTCCCCAGCACTTTTCAACACTCTCTGCTCTCTGTCCCATTACCCAAATACAGTTACCACCTTAGTAATTTTTCTAGTCTATATTTTATCGTAGCTGAGATAGAGCAAACAACAAAAGAACCAGAAGAGTCTTTTCTCATCTCTTCTTTCATCGTCCTCAATTCACCATCAAGTTTGGGCAATTCAGTAGTCAAGACATGATCAGAAAAACAACAGAATACCATCTTCATCTTGTGTGTAATTATTCGAATATTATATCTTTTCTTAATCATAAAGCATTATATATATAAAGAAATATTTAAAATTTTTTAAAAATTTTAAAAATTAAAAATGATCATGTCATGCAAATTTAGGAATAAATTTTACTATTAAATTTCTCTGTATGAGATCTCCCCAACTATAAAAATGGTCTTCTCACAGTGCTTTTTTATCAACACAATTTAACTGCGTGCATACTACATACTCACCTTTATCTTTTTAATGAAAGAACCAAACTGAGAGAATCAGTCTCTGCTTATATCCAAGTATGAAGAAAACCAAAGTAGGAAAAAAAGAAGAAACAAAGCAGTTCAGTAGATTAAATCACTAAGGCCTATGACCACTTCTCTGCTCAAATACGAATGGAATATTTTCAAAAGAGTTCTTCTTTCTATCTAAGTCCTTCACAATATCACTAGAATGACAGGTCTTTACAAGACCTCCAAACTGTTACTAATGATAAAGCTGTGGAGACTATATTGATGGATTGAGGGCAATAAAATTCCCAAGTGCTTTTTGACTGAATCCCAAGTTTGTTTGACTGAATCAGCTCCATATTTCACAAAAATGAAAAGGGAATGACTAATAGCACTATCAACTGCTCACAGTGTATAAAGTTTATGCTTTTCAACAACTACTCCTTTAACCACTCTGTTACTCTCTCCTGCATTTGACTAGGGGTATGATTATCCAGCAGTTGGTTCATATCTTCCTCAAAATAGGTAGGTACAAAAAAGGCAGGTACGGAAACTAGACACTGAACAACATACAAAAAATCTTATGTGGAGAACTCTCCCCCCATTGTCGATTTCTTGTGTTCTTTAAGAAGTTTGCCATAATTTATAACAATTGATATGGTTACGTTCCGAATTGTGACCGACATCACTATCTTTTTCTTTTATAATTCTAAATTCTCCAGTTTTCTCTATGGAGCTAAGAAAGATTTCTTTTATTTTAGGCTGGTTCTGCAGGCCTGTTTGGGAAAAGCCCAGATATCTGTCAATAACAGTTCTACCCAGTAACCAAAAAATTCCTAGGACAGCAAATAGTACGCCTGAATTGTGCCTGATCTCTGGAGCATTGCTGGCAAGATTCAAAAAAATTTTGTTGTTCTCATTCCTGGTTGTAAATATCTTATTGTGATAGCAGGAGTTCATTAGATTAGTACTACTAGTAACTGCACCTAAGACTAGAGAACCTCATTTTTCATTTTAAAATCTCAGCAGCATTTAACTTCTAGAACACTTTGAGTACAGCAGTCAGATCCAAAATAAGAGGACTGAAACCAAAGTTCCTATCTGTGGCTTTCTGGACTTGAAATGCCTATATCTCAGCGGTGAGTATAAGCGTATTGGTACATCATCTTCTACAGCTCTTATGTAACAAACCATCACAACTATTTAGATTGCAAATTATGCCTTCCTTTGTAATTCCTTTTTTTTTTTTTTTTTTTTTTTTTTAATTTTTTTAATCAAACTAAGAAACAAGTAATCGAAAGACTCTATACATTTTACTCTGTCAACATAAAAATCAACTTAGGTGGATCCACTTTACTTCAAAGTTTCTAATTCTTTGCTCATGCTGAACACTTTCTTCAGGGATTATGGAAAAAATGTAACAGGGAAAAAAAAAAAAAACTATTTCAGATAGAGAGTTAAAATTGCATAGGATGTAGGTACTCTGATTAGTCCAGAAGTATGCAGCAGGTCACTGAAAACATCTTTGTGAAAGGGAAGTAAAACAGCAGTAGCACATATAGAGTTGCAGTTGTATTCTGGGTCATGTTCCTACAGGAAGAAATTAAAACTATGCAGCCAAACCAGAGTAGTTACCACCAATCATTTGCAAATTTCCAATAAATACAGTCCACAACTTGCAATAAGCAGTTGAAACTGAAAAGTAGTTTTCCCCAGCTCTATCTCCTTGGTGTTGGTTGGTTTTTTTTTTGCTAAGTCTCATGTCAGGAGACTGCTGAGGGGATACAAAAGCTCAATGTTACTGCAGTCTGCAGCGACCGAGGTGAGAAACTGAAGTGAAGAAAGTTTTCAGTCTTTCTTTGTTAATCGGCATAAAGCTTTACCTGATGCCATTTTTCATAGTCAAACTGCAGATTTGAAAGCAAAAGGTCAAGCTTTCAAGCTCACAGCCATTTGGCAAGGTGGTTACTTTAATGTTTGTGACAGCACTTGTGCACGAGAGATCATAAAACAGTGTGGTTCCAGTTCAGAAATAGGCACTGTGCAAAAGCTTTTGTTTTAACACACCCTTGACTGTAGAAGATCAGCAAGTTCAAAATTTAGTCAGCATTATCCCAGGTCTGAGCTTTTGACAGGTTAAATACAAATCGGATGAGTGCAATCTGCTGTAGGTACAGTGTGCATTATGAATGCAAAGAAAGTTGGGCTGCAGAATTTGATAATGCCAAAATTTCTTATCGCATCGACCATCCTCCATCCAGCTCCAAAGGAAACCTGGAGATTTATCTTTCCTGGGAGCCATGTTGAATGAGCTTCATTAACCATGTGGTACATCCTCTTCAGATTTCTTGAATTAAAAGAGCAAAGAGTGTACGTACAGCGGCAGCCCAGCCTGCCTCTTCTGGCCCAATGTAGCAAATCTTCTTCCTTCCTACAGTTTTCTCTCCGCTTTAGTTTGGCTGTTGTCTTTGTTCCACATTATCTCCAGCCACTTTTTACCATGCATTGATTCACTTTCTACATCAGCCTTAGCCACCAGAATTAAAAGATATGTTTGCTGTATCTCTAGCGTATCTGTAATCAGATACGGACAGCACTCGACATTTGGTAAAAAAAATTTGTTTCTACAATTTCTAAGGCTACACTCACAACCTGAGCCAAGCTATCAAAGATCAACTATTTAAAAAGTGTATGTGAATCAGGCTACTTTTAGTTGTAGTGACTATGCAAGTTCTCAGCAGTCCCTGCTATTTAACCAATGGGACAGATAATCTCTGACAGACAGGCAGCTTCAGGAAAGTAATTCCTTCTCCTGGCGCAGCTGACGTGTTCACTCATTCATCTCAGAAAACAAATTAATTCCTTCAGTAGATCTCGATACAAACCAAGCAGATAAAGAGAGATGCACACGTTTCTAATAAAAATGTGATGACTATCTATTTCCTCTGCGGTAACACAACTTGTTGCATTCTGACCAGTTGCAACCTGAGGTCAGTAACTCAGCACCTCTGAAACAGCACTGAGAAAGGGAAGCAGTTATTCTTTCTCTCTTCTGCTGTTCTTATTCAATGTTAGTATTCTTTAATTTTTATGAGTGCCTATTTATAGAGAGGGAGGCTATAAATACTCAATGAAGGAGAATCTAGACTTCCAGCTAGCTTTATTCAAACTTATTTTTACTGTATTCAAACGGTGTTATTTCAGTTGGGGGAAAAGAAAATGTACAAAGAAATATGAAACAAATGCTATTCAATAAATTATCTATTGACCAATGTGCTTAAATGCTACCCAGATGTATATAATGATTACTTAGACAGGGAAGAAGAGGAAGGAAACTAAGAGATAGATCTGAGATAGGAAAACCTTGAAGCAGTTCCACCAAGTCTGCTGATCCTAAAAAGGTGACCTAAGATTTCAGGAAAAGAGCTAAAAAAAGGCCTTCCCATTGCAACAAACACATATTAGCAAGCACATATTAAGGAGAAGGCAAATCAGAGGTGAGCTTCAATTTGTAAAAGCACCTTCACGCTCCGGTCATCATTTCACCTTTCCCATATGGAAGGAGAAGAGAAAAAGGTGTTAGGACTGTATGTCTGAAGCACAGCCACACAACTGGCTGGGAAGGAACCAAACAGGGCCAGGACCCCGGAACAGTCAAGTTCAGGGCAAATCTTTCAGCATCTGCAATGGTGAAAGACATACGTGGAGGCATGGCCATAGATGTGAAGCACTACCGGCCTCCAAGGCTGTCAGAAACAATGAGGGAACCTCTGTTAAGAGCTGTGGAGCTGTGTTGACTACTTCTCTGGTTTCAGGTAAATGAATTTGCTGGTTCCATGTCTAGCTGCACTGATCAAAAGGTTTAAAGAATTGTGTGCTGAATTAAATGGGCCATCAGTCCTCCTGGGTTTTCACCAGCTGCACCCTCTCTGCAGTGTCTCAGTAGAAGTCACTGCTTCTCTGTCCTCTGCTTTTTCCAGAAATCATATTTTGACAGCCCAAAGTTCCAGGCAAGATCTATTTTTATAGAAGAAAGCAAAAGCCTTAACATCAATAAAGTTGTCTCTTCCTTCCCCACTTAAAGCAGTTAGAGGATGTTAGCACCAGCACGGATTCTGTGTATCACAGTTAGATGACAGGTAGCTTGGCAATGGTTGCATATTTCTTGATGCACTTATCCACTCTGCATGGCTCTTGCAGGCTGTTCTGTATGATGTTAACATCAGCAAAAGCCTTCACATGTCAAAGCCTCATTTCCTTCAGGACAGGTTATACTGTGTTAACTCCTCTTCGTTCTCGTTATACTGACACTGATAAAGTCACAGTCAGATGAATTTCTCCATTCCTTTTTCTTTTCCTCTCTTCTTTTCTTTTTTTGGGCGGGGGTCAGAATGTCCTTTATAAGTACAGTCAAATAATTTTCAGGGCTGAATTAATGCTTAAACCACATGCATATTCCTCCAGAGAGCTGGAAAAAATAGTTATTTACACTTCAGCTCTCTGATGAGCTATTTTAAAGAATGGCTTCTTATTTTAGCTTTGAATTGAACAAGAGACTTAGACAGCTTCATTGTTTGGACAGCTATTATTTTTGGTTTTTTTTCAAAGCAAATTTGGATCACTCATTTCTTCTGCCATTTGAAAAAATCAACGTACCGTGCAAAACTCAGCTGGAGAGACACTTGTTTCAATTCAGTTCTATTAAGCAAAAAGGTAATAATATCAATATGTTCTTTGACTGTGTTTCATACGTAAGTTGTAGGCAAGCAAATAAATGAACGTATTTTTTTGCTTTTTTTTTTTACATACATGTATGTTAGCCCGCTTGCTGTAATGACACATTCATTCACAACAATAACAAACTTTCTCAAATTTTTAGAATGCTTTTTCATTCATGTATTTGGCAGGATATCTGTGTAAAAGACATGGGGTTTGGAACTTGATGATCCTGGGGGCCCCTTCCAACTCAAACTCCAAGCTATTCTGTGATTCTATGATTGCACAACAGTGTAAACCGAATCCTAGCCTTTTGAAGGGAAACAGGATTTTTACAATCACCATCAATATTTAATCTGGTCCTTAAAAAAAAAAAAAAAAAAAAAAAACCATGGAGGATTCTTATCTATACCTCATGTATTAAGGCTGCCAGTAAGAACAACTCCAGTACATCATACATTTAGCATAAGCACGTTAGAGAACTGAGGCTGCTCCATAGGTTCCCTGCCACAGAGTCTGGGGACTAGTTCTGTTCTTTTGTCCCTCGGCTAAAGCAAACACTAAAATTATTTTTGTACTAAAATTAATGTCATTCCTCCGCCTTCCATTATCAGGCTGTAGATGAGCTTTGCCTATCTGAAGGATGTGATTGTTACTTATCAGCACTATTTCCATTGTGCCGATCAATATACATATACATTCATATTTACAGGCATTTTCTGCCTTTTTGATTCTATGAGTCTACGAACCACCTTGCAGTAGGTTCTACTGTTTAGAACACTAATATAGGATAATGCTTTAATTTTGTCATTCCCTGGCACAACTTGAGGCCATTTCCCCTCATCCTGCCACCTCTCACCAGAAGGAAGAGACCAACCC
Organism: Phasianus colchicus; assembly: GCF_987193195.1. NCBI lineage: Eukaryota > Metazoa > Chordata > Aves > Galliformes > Phasianidae > Phasianus > Phasianus colchicus. Next base: position 3,976,920 of record NC_143439.1, on the reverse strand, counting down.
CACTCTTGCTGTAAGCACGTTTCAGTTCCCTTCCGCAGACTGAACAACCCCAGTTCCTTTGGTTACTCCTCATAGGCCATGTTCTCCAAGCCCTTCACCAGCCTTGTTGCCCTTCTTTGGCCCTGCTCCAGTACCTCCATGTCCTTTCTGTACTGAGGTGCCCAAAACTGAACACAGCACTCGAGGTGAGGCCTCACCAGTGCCGAGTACAGGGGCAGGATGACTTCCCTGGTCCTGCTCACCACTCCATTCCTGATCCAAGCCAGGATGCCATTGCCCTTCTTGGCCACCTGGGCACACTGCTGGCTCATATTCATCTGACTGTCCATCAGTACACCAAGGTCCCTTTCCATCAGGCAGCTTTCCAGCTGCTCCTCCCCAAGCCTGTAGTGTTGCCTGGGCTTGATGTGACAAAAACACAGGGCCTGACGCTTGGCCCTACTGAAACTCACACAGTTTACCTTGGCCCATTGATCCAGTCTATCCAGGTCCCTCTGTAATGCCCTTCTCCCCTCTGGAAAATCAACACTTCTTCCCAACTTGGTGTCATCTGCAAACTTACTGAGGATGCACTCAATCCCCTCATCAAGATCAACATTAATAAAAATGTTAAACAGAAGCTGGCCCAGTACTGAGTCCATAAGATAGGTACAGCTAGGTGCAGTGAAACTACGAAAAACTTATGTAAAAGCACAACTACTTTTGAAAGACATCCTACTAAGGACACAAATCATTTGTGAATAAATTATCATCACATCCAATTACAGGTGTACAGAATAGGAAGCTAAAGTGACTGTACCAATGTTTCCACAGTCTGGTTCGTGAACTCAGTAAGAAGACACAGTAAATCCTGTATAAAATATAGGCAACTCAAAAAAGGCACTCAGCCTTGTTTGTTTGTATCAAAGCTATCCAGAAATAGTACTTTAGATATGTACATTTTGTTCCCCTTTCCTGGATATACACTTGTCATTTCAAATACCAAATACTTAGCAGTCACAGGTATATGTTTTGCTTTGTTGTCGTTGTTGTTTTTTTCCTAAGAACAAATGTCAGATTTTTGACAGCTACAAGAATCACACATTTTGAAAACAGAAAGCACTTACCTTTACTTCTTGAGCTCTCTTGATGCTTTTCCTGCTGTAATTAAAATTCAAAATAAAAATGAATGTGTTGTTTTAAGTAATGGTCACAACCTAAATTGTATACACACAGATTCAGAATAACTTACAGCCTAGTTCATCCTCCTTCCCATTCCAAGATGCCAAGTGTACTGTGGAAAGAATACTATATTGCCTGTTTTTAAAATCTCCTAGTATTTTTGACAGTGACAGCAACTTGAACACATTACCCAGAGAGGCTGTACAGTCTCTGCCACATCACATCTATCTTGGGAGACACGCAGAATTCTGCAGGGTAAGACCATTACAAAATCCTATGAACTTAACAATTTTATGTACCTGTTGGACAGGCAATTCTCCCTTCCTTACAGTGACCACAATAAACAAAACATGCCACGTGTTCAGTGTTAGAAATACACTTTTTGCATTGTCTTCAATGGCACAAGAAAAAAACTACATGAACTGACTCAAGGCAGCAATTTGTCCCCAAAATTTCAAATTCTAACTTTTGCTGCTCAAAAAGATGTTCTCCATTTTCCGTACTGCAAAGCGTTCTTCAGAAATATTTTCTTCTTTATGAATTCATATCAGGAAAATGGTGTTGGGAATAGATGAAAGCACTGCTAAAAGTCTTTTTCTATTATAAGATATATTCATTTTACGTATTTGAATAGAAAAAGGAGGTGCTCATTTATGCTATTACTGCAACTTTAACAATATATAAACTATTAGTAACAAAGTAAATGCGCTGATTATAATCCAGGCCTTGTTGCCTTATTATATGCAATCTATAAACACCCAAGATTTATTATTACGGTGTAGACATCAGCTTCACCACATCTTTAACACACCTAGATTATACACGAAAAACTATGGAAAGACAAATAACTATATTGATACATATGCCCTTCTGGACTGCATAATTCCTTTTCTGAATATGCTTTTGTTATTCTTTTTTCCCCATTTACTAAGCAAATAATAGTTTAAGACTTATTACCTACCTTTGTCCAACTGATACAGAAAAACATAAACTGAAACTAATTCTCTGCACTCGCATAGTTTTAAAATCTGTTGAGGAGATTGCAAACAATTCAAAAAGAATAAAGCTGTAATCAAAAATGCAAGAGTATTTTATAATTCACACGGACATGGAAATACATAGCCACCATTAAACTGAACAGCGAGTCAATCTGATTTCCTTTGCCAACGTGGCAATGTTTCTTTCAACCCAATCTTGCAAATCTACATCAACACGTTCTCCTTTTTCTCTCATTGTTTCCAAACAACCAATGGGTCAAAACCTGCACCTATCTGAAAAGTACATGTAAAGCATTTTCACAAATGTGCCTAATGTTTTCTGAATACAGTTAAGGTATTTCCTGAAAAACATGATTAAAGCCTAAATTTCCACATCAATCTAAAGCACTGATTTTCATGTCATTCCAGTTTTAGCTCTGCTTAACTCCTTTGACATTTCCTTTTAATCTCTGGTCAGCATTTGGTTAAAGCAATCTAGCCAATGCTTTCTTTTTGTCTTCACAAAAGAGAATATTTTTCTTTTCATTTTCTCTTTCTTCAGAGGTCAGAGAGCAAAGCTCAGACTTTGCTCTAACAAGCCAGCGTAACTCAGAGGAATCTTATTCTTGTTCAGCAAGATGGAGTCATTAGGAAAGAAAAAAAATGCGGCAAGAAGTCAGACCCGAGTTATGTTAGCCTTCAAACTCGGTACTGTGTAGGCTGAGAGGACACTTTGTCACCCCATGAACCTGACTAGTCTAATCTACGCTTCTTCCATTCTTTTAGTTTGCAATTAGAAAGAATGGGATGTTTTTTTCCAACAAAGCTGCAGAGCCCGTACCTGCTGCTTAGACTACGATGAGCAGATCTGAAGATTAATTCAGGCAGTGATTAATAAAACGGAGCAGCCTTGCAGGAAAGCAATCCTAAAAGTCTCAATTTCAATGAAGAAGAGAAAGGATTAAAAAAAAAAAAAAAAGACTTTCTTGGGGAAAAGAATGTAGTGAGTCAAGCACAGCTGGGAGGTAGAAGAAAATTATTTGGATGAAATTTTAAAATGGACAAGATTGGATTATTTTTTTTTTATGAAATCTTTCAAGGTCTATGTGACACCTTAAAAAAAATCTAGGAAAGAATGTATTAGCCCAAAATATCTTTCCTTTTCTTTAAACGCTCCATTTTATTTATCATCATTATTTTTATTTCAGCTGGAGATTACTGAGCAGCTTCATTTTCTCAAAAGACTCCATTTACAAAGACAGCCTTTGGTAGCAGATCACAGAACAGCCACAGCGCAACAGGGCTTCTGCTAGTGAGACCCTCAGCAGCAGCCAAGTGCATAGTGACAGAAGGAGAAGTCTATAAGCTGGAAGTTAACCAGTGATTAGAGCAGGTAGAGCATCTCTGAACTGCAAAATGAACCCTCTGGCTAGGAAAGGCCTGCCATCAACCTCTGCAACTGGAAACGCTATGAAGAAATTATTGAATTAAAATTTACACTGAAGGTAAATAAGATACAGATCCCTCTTCACTGTTATTAAAACACACAAGAACGTGGATTAACATATATGCAAAGGCAATATGAAGCAATGATTATTGAATAGAATCATAGAAACATTGAATCCTAGAATCATAGAATGTCTTGGGTTGGAAGCGATCATCAAGTTCCAACCCCTTGCCAGTAGAGCCGTCAACCTCCATATCTAATACTTGACCAGGCTGCTCAGGGCCCCATCCAACCTGGCCTTGAACACCTCCAGGGATGGATGGGGCATCCACAGCCTCTCTGGGCTGCTGTTCCAGCACCTCACCACTCTCTCTGTAAAGAACTTCCCCCTGACATCCAACCTAAATCTTCCTTCCAACTTAAAACCATTTCCCCTTGTCCTGCTGTTATCTACTCTTTCAAAGAGTTGATTCCCCTCCTGTTTGTAGGCTCCCTTTAGGTACTGAAAGGCTGCAATGAGGTCACCCCACAGCCTTCTTTTCTCCAGGCTGAACAAGCCCAGCTCCCTCAGCCTGTCTTCGTAGGGGAGGTGCTCCATCCCTTGATCATCTTTATGGCTCTCCTCTGGACCCTCTCCAACAGCTCTCTGTCTTTCTTGTACTGGGGGCTCCAGACCTGGACACAGTACTGCAGATGGGGCCTCACAAGGGCAGAGTAGAGAGGGACAGTCACCTCCCTGTCCCTGCTGACCACCACTTTTTTAATGCAGACGAGGATACCATTTGCTTTCCGAGCTGCAAGAGCACACTGCTGGCTCATGTTAAGTTTTTTATCCATCAAGACCCCCAGGTCCTTCTCCACAGGGCTGCTCTCAAGGACCGCTCCTTCCAGCCTGTAGGGATGCCTGGGATTCCTCCGGCCCAAGTGCCAAACCTTGCACTTTACTGTGTTGAACTTCATTAGGTTCACCCAGGCCCACTTTTCAAGCCTGTTGAGGTCCCACTGAATGGCATCCCTTCCTCCCACCGTGTCAACTGCACCACTCAGCCTGGTGTCATCAGCAAACTTGCTGAGGGCGCACTTGATTCCATCATTGATGTCATTGATAAAGATGTTAAAGAGCACCGGTCCCAAGACAGACCCCTGGAGGATGTCACTCGTTACCGGCCTCCACCTGGACACAGAGCCATTGATGACCACCCTCTGTCTGCGGCCTTTCAACCAGTTTCTTATCCATTGAGTGGTCAACCCATCAAATCCACATCCCTCCAATTTGGAGATAAGGATGTGGTGGGGGACCATGTCAAAGGCCTTGCTCAAGTCCAGGTAAATGACATCAGTTGCCTTCCCTTTTTCCACCAGTGCTGTCACTCCATCATAGAAGGCCACCAGATTGATTAGGCATGACCTTCCCCTGGTGAAGCTGTGCTCGCTGTCTCAGATCACACAGTCATTCCTCATGTGATCAAGCATGTCATCCAGGAGGATCTGTTCCATGATCTTCCCAGGTACAGAGGTGAGACTCACCGGCCTGTAGTACCCCAGGTCCTCCTTGCTCCCTTTCTTATAAATGGGAATTATGTAACTCTTCTTCCAGTCACCCAGGACCTCACCTGACAGCCACGACTTTTCAAATATGATGGAGAGCGACTCAGAAAACCACCTCATTCATCTCCTTCAGAACCCTGGGATGCATGCCACCTGGCCCCATAGACTTGTACATGTCCAATCTCATGAGGCAGTCTTGGACTTGCTTTGCCCTTAAACTGCAGTAGAATTTACTCCCCTGGTCCCTATCCAGAGGTTTAGGGATGCAGGATTCAGGGACATGAGAAATATTAGAATCCTGGTTCCCAGTGAAGAGCGAGGCAAAGAACTCATTCAGTACCTCAGCCTTCTCTTCATCCAGAAGCTCTCCTATTACATTTACCAAAGGAGGTACACTGACTTTGGCCTGTCTCTTCTGGCCAATGTACCTGTAGAACATCTTATTGTTTTTAACATCACTTGCCAAGTTCATCTCTGCCTGTGTCTTGGTGTAAAGCAAGGGCGATGACAGGGCCTTTATTTGAGATACAGGTGCTATAGAAGAGCAAGATATCAAAGAAAGAGGGATTAACTCACCCCTCCCAGCAACAGTTTGTAAGAAAAGAATGAGTGGAGGAATGCAGCCTTCTCTGGTTCAAACTCTGGCACCGGAGAGTGGGGGAAGACCCACGTAGACTCTGACTGCATACGTGCTTCTGGAAGCACTGCTGAGATGGGGAGAGAGAGAAGAAGAGTAGATCTAGGCTTCCCCCACTCTGGGCACTCATGTGCTCACGTATTGGCTGAGGCTGTGACCTCTACGGTCCATCAATATGGTGACAGTTTGAAAAATATTACTGAGAAACTGACAGCCACGCAGCACAAGCCTTACTGCTTAAGGAATAACACTGATGCTGGGGCATTCACTTTTTCATTGGGGAAACTCTAGGAAACGATACAAAACTCCAAAGTGTGACACAACAAAGAAAAGAGAAGTGATAACGGAAGTTCCCAAATGTCTAAAGTTTAACTAAAACAAAGAGCAGAGCTGAAAACATCAGAAACATTGATTCAATACAGAAAGAGAAGTGCTGTGAACCAAGGTAAGATATGATGCTTCAGTGGCATAAAGCTAACAGATGGAACTCAAGTGAAAAACGGAAGTTAATATGAAAAGGGTAGAGTAGCGACTGCATCCCTGTAATGAAATGAAAGTACATAGAATTAAGGTATTGTCTCCAGTGTAATTGTATACCCTCACTGTACGATGCGCAACCTAACAAATGCGATTATTGGTGATTTGAGCATTTGATCAATTCTGCACTGGTACAGCAATCATGAGTGCTAGGAGTGGCAAAATTAAGAAGATGCAATAAAATGAAATGGACTAAAAGAATAAACGATTACCGGAATTACCGAACCTAGCATTCTGCTAAATACTACAACAGCATATCCAGCATTGCATTATCTTTTTGTAACTACGATTCTCTATCCACATTAAAACAAAATACTCTGAACTAGGCACATAATATGTGACTGTAGGCTAGAATTTTTTTCCAATCACAGTGACCACCCACGATTAAGGTGGACAAATTAGATATTTATGGGACAAAACAAAACTGTCTTCCTACTCACTTCACAATGAGTAGGAAGACAGACAAAACAGGGAAAAGAGAGAAATTGAAGTGCCCTTAGAAGTATCAAGAACACCGAATATTTTTACACTCTTTTGAAGCAGTGTCAAGAGTTTAATTTCAGCATAGAACTCTGCAGTTGCATGAGCCAACATTTCAGAAAGGAAATGGGTCAGGCAGTAAAAGCTCATTCTTCAAGTCTCTTTTATATCCCTGTACTAATGATTTAAAGATTAGTAAGGGTTTTGTGAAGGCAGAAGATTTTTTTCTATTCAACATCACTGTTTCAAACATTCATTCTGAATCAAAGAAGTAAACAAGGAAACGTGTGTTCCTGTTAAGATCAAAACTCTTCCAGAAGCAGTAGTCGAGTCTAGGCCCACCATCTTCTCATCACCACCTTAATTCTAAACTGAGGGTTATCATATCGAAAGTACAACCTGCACTCATTAAATCAGGTGGAGCAAGAATTAGCCATGTGTAAAGTGAGAATTTAGTTCATTCACCCGCAGAGCCCAGTGAAATCGGTGGTAGGATCTAGAAGAAAAAGAGGGGAGGGGCAGGAAAGTTATTCATTGTGCTAAACTACATTAATGCTAGCACGACGAGGAATTCAAAGCCCATCTTAACACTCAGAAGTCAGGAAATGCAAATTTATGGTTCCCACAGCCACCATAACTCACAGTCTTGGACACGTTCATTATTTTATATTGCATCCTGTTATTCCTGTTGTTCCATAAAGTGCTACTTTGAAATCCTGAACAAGAGAATGTAAGGCCAGTGAGAACAATCCTTCAGTGGATTACACAGTCACATGCTCAAGCCTGTCCAGTCTCTGTGAGCAAGCAGAAATTAAATGTAAAACCCGGACGCATTTTGTCGGAGCTCAACTACACTGTAAATGATAGCACACCTAATGTGCATAAGTCAGTCGGTGTCAGTGCTCCACACAGCTGAAGAAAACACCCTAAGGTTTGAAATAAGTTAAGCTGGACACAAGTAACACAGTTGGTAAGGTATGGAAAGAGCTCTTAAGATTCTCTGTGTTGATATGTCACAAAAGCTAAAGAACTGTGGTTTTCCACTGCAAGGGAAAGCAAGTGCAGAATTGTAGAATCATAGAATCACAAGGTTGAAAAGGACCTACAAGATCATCTAGTCCAACCATCCTCCCATCACCATTGCTACCACGAGCACTAAACCAGATCTCACAGCTCCTCATCCAGACGCCTCTTGAACACTGCAGGGACGGCGACTCCACCACCTCCCTGTGCAGCCATTCCAGTGCCTGAGCACCCTCTGAGAGAAAAGCATAATTGTAAGAAAAATTGAGTTTTCCTCTGCAACTCACTGTCTTCCATAGAATTGACTCGAACCCTGTATGCACAGGAGTCACCTTGAATGTACAAGAGGATAGCTTTGATTACAGACAGATAATGCCTTGAAACTACTGTGCTTACAATTTTCCTGTTTCATTCCACTCCCTGCACTTGGGTATAAATAAGACAAAAAACAAGGAAATGGTACTTTCGAAGTGTGGTGTCGAAGAGGGAGTTCCTCTCAGATGAGCATCTTCTGCCATCTCAGAAGCAGTAAGCCTTACCCAGTCATTTCTGCTCACTTTTGCAAGAAATGTCACCCATTTTTATCCCAGTCTCTCCCCTTGAGGTTGGATTAATACTGGCTCAACTAGGACAGTTACAGCGCAAAGTACCTCCAACACCTTCAAAAGTAGCCTCAGATATTCTTTTAGACTACATTTTCATTTATGTACAAGACTTCCTCTGCTTCCCTTTTCAAGCCATGTCCTTAACAACTTACCCATTTCCTGTGCCACCTTGGCAAAGCAAGAGACAGGGAATGGCTCTTGTAGGCTTGATTTTTTTCAATCCATCAGTGGTCTCAATTGCCCTTCTTTTGTCAGTCTTGTGTATGAACCTGTAAGCACTCTGTCTGGCCACATTACTATGGTACTCAACAACAAACTCAGCAGGATACTAATAGGCTGTCTTCATTAACCTTTGTGGAGCGAGGTATTGTCCATCGTATTTACGCCTTGCACATTTGTGATGTCTCAGAGATTCATAAGGGGGATGTTAATGGCAACAGAGCCTATGCACAAAATTAACTATCCACTAAAAAGGAAGAATGTTTGCAGGTGATGACAGACTTTTTTTTTTTTTTAATCCTTTCCCTCATCAAAACTTTGGCAGCACTTGAGAGGGTAAATGGAACTGAGCAATTGATCGGAGAGACTTCACCAATGATTGCTAGAAAAAGGGCAAATGGCAACAGAAGCTGCACCCTTTGGGCATCCAAAATAAAGAGACAGCTTTTGAGGGAAAAAGCCATCAGAAGGCATCAGCACTGGCTAGTGAGGCAGGGGCAGTCCGGTGTAATACATTCCTTTCTCAAAACATTACCATTATTGCTCATAAGACTGCTTGGAAACCAGACTCAGAAAGCTGAGCTGCAGAATGATTTACAGTTAACTTCTGAGGTTAAACACCTAGCCTTTGATTTGCCTGTGTGAAGTCCATCAAGTATTTAAAATGGGCTTCTCAACTTACAGCTCTCAAAGATCAAACACCTGAAATTCAAAGTAACACTCCAGCTTTGCAGAGGATCATTACTGAATGACTTAGAATTTCATACATTTTCTAAAGTAAAAAACTAAAAAATGCTCTGGATTTCTTAAGGAAACCATCCTACACGCAGTAGTCTATTAGTTTCTCACCTACTCAATGCAGTAATGAAATAACTGCAGGTTAGAAGCGTATGAATTACTTGTATTTTAATTAGTTAGAGTCAAAAAAAAGAAAAACAAGACTTATGATACTAACATTTCAATGACATATAAAACCATAAGTAGAGAGTTACAGCTGAATGAGCATAAAAGCAAATTTAAGATAGCCATGTGAATAAAAATGAGGAAGGAATTTTCAGAGCCTGTAGCTCTCACGACTTGATGATTTGCTTATATTAAACAAAAACAATAGACAATGGAACGAAAGTTGACACTGCTGCTCTATATTAGGCAGTGAGTACCTTTCTGGCTGCCATCTCAAAGAAACTCAATAACTTCTCCTGGCTGGAGGAAGTGCCCTTGCCCCAGACTGTGAGGAAAATTAAACCATAATTCTCTGCCTTTCAGTTTAACCCAAGTCCATAGAAGAAGCCTAACTATACAAGTAGAGAAGAGGAGCTGAAGTCACCCAGACTCAGCAAAATCGAGAGAATGGAGACAGAATTCTAACTTCTGTATTTCCTATTTATACTTTGCTAAAACAAAGAGATTTGAAAGTTTAACAGCACACATCACTCTCCTGTTCTGATTGCCATGCCTCGTGAAACTGCTCTGTACCATCGCAAGTACTCTTCCAAGCACGAGAAAAATCTTCATTACTCATCAATAAACATGAAAGAATAGTCTTAGAGAAATTTAGCCACAACGTGTTCAGTGGAATCAAACAGGTCTTCACGCTGCCCTTTAAGAATGAAATGAAATAAGGGGCAAACCTCTGCAAAGGGTCAAACATTTGAAAAGCTTTGCTCTACAGCATGGTGCCAATATAAAAGAACAAGAAAGAAGGTATGGTGTTTCGCTGTTCGTTTCAATAATTTTTGTGCATTAAGTGAATAGACGGCAAGAGTTATTTTCAAAAAAAATGTACACTGAGGAAGAAGAACCTGTTAATTACATTGCTTTAGAGATGAAAAAGATGACCATCATTTGTAAGCAGTGATCTAGAATGTTGTTTCTCTTTCTTTTTGAAACTCAGGCAGGAATACTTCAGATCCAAATTACTGCGCAGATGATACCTGGTGCTTATTAGCCTCCCTCTCCTCCCCCTGTGCTGCTAAAGAGGATTCACTCTTTTTTAATCTAAAAACAATTAATGCAAGATGTGAAAGGTTAGGTTTGAAATAAGGTGTGATACGAAGGGGATGGCAGGCACCCTGATGAGCAGCAGATTGGCTCTGATCTTCCGCAAGCTGAGTGTAATGTTGTTGTTCTGCTATGGATGAAAGGGCCCATTATCCCAAAGATAATTGCCCAGATGCCACACCGATGAGGTCGCGGAAAACTCAGCCGCGGTTGCTGAACCGGTATTGCAGCTAATTAACGCTTAAGGCTTCGGGCAGCCATTTTATACGGACCTCTCCTCAGATGCATAGATTTCTCATCCTATAAAAGTTAACTGCTTGCTCACCCTAATTTTGTTGCAAAATGAAAACATTGCCTTGCCTGTCCAAAGAACAAACGCTTCGATATTATTTCTACAGCTTTAAAGTTCATCTTTTCATCGTCCTCTTTATTTCAAAGGAGCATCAATTACTTACGCGCCAAGGTCAGCCAAAGATTTGGCATCTCCTCTTTTTCTCATCCAGGATAAATAGATAGATAGATAGATAGATAGATAGATAGATAGATAGATAGATAGATAGATAGATAGGACGAATCACATATTAAAGGTAAAAACTGAAGTTTGGAAAAGAGCTAAATAATAGGCAGCACAACACAACATTTTGACTTGCCACGACGACTAATTTATCTACTCTCCTTCTGGATTACGTGTCTTGTTTTAAATGAAAGCATGAAATGAGGCCTTCTGCATTTGGTACTGTCAAAGACAGATCTATATTTCATCCATACCTGCTTAGGGGGGCAGTTTCATCAATAACCCTGCAGTAAATTCCATACTCGAAAAACTTCTGCGTCCCCACAGACTCCTTCCTGATTTTAATGGGTATTTCACATGAATGCATGCATCCAAGCAAAGTTTGCTGAAGCAACAGAGGATTTGCCATGACAGCAGTAGGCAGGTCAAACAAGTAGTTTGTGTTCAACATTTTTTTGCTCGTTTGTTTGTTTTTCAGATCTTATACATTCTTCCAGCAATTACCAAAACTTGACAGTTCTGCATTTCTATAACAAAACTGAGTGGAGTTTCAACTCTTTGCCCTTGCGAACTCAAGACAACTATAGAATATCTTTATAACTAAGAAGCTTTCACTGTCATAAAAAAAAGCTCTGAAATTGATCAAAATGGCTTTAAAGATGGTCGCATTTAATCAGAATAGTCTACTTTGTGCTTTTTATCATCAAAGTGAAAGAATTTGATCTTTTTTGGGGACAGTTCTTGTCCTGTTCTATTATTCATATTTTATTATAATGTTTTTTTCCCCAAAAAAATATATAAGTATATCATCTGTTTCAATCCCAAACTGTTAGTTTTATTCTCTGGAGCATTTAACTATTAGGGATCTTCTCCAAGATTTCTGAAGAAATTCCTACACGGAGAACTTGCAAAAGCCTGAATGTTGGGAGGCCTGCTTTCATCCAGCTTTGCCTGGCTCTGCTTTTGCCTGCTACTTGGAATGTTTTGACATTGCAATTTCTGAACCTTCTCTTTCATTTTAGAGGGCCGGTGCTCCACATAGCCTCATGCAAGATTTATTCCTATCTTTGCCAACAAAGTAAAATAAGGTCATGTTTTCTTGTTCGTTTGTTTCCCAGCAGATTCTTTCCAAAACCCTTTTGGCCAAGTTTACTTGATTTATTGTAAATATGTATTATTGAGGCCACGTCTGCCCAGCTTTAAAATTCAGATCTGCACTTAAGTACATATATTATATATACATACCTGTATGCATATCTTTGAGGAAGTACCACCATGGATACTCTATGGTATTCTACCAGATTTTTCTGATCATATGAAGATGTAACATTTTTCAAAGCCTGGAAAAAAAAACAATAATCCAGAGATGAACAGTATAAATAGCGATAGCACAATGAAAATAAAAAGAAATCCAAAAATGCATCTCTGGGGAACCACAGCAGCTGCCGCAGAATGGCTGCAAATAGGTAAAATCTACACTGGAAAGAAGATATAGAGTTTATTTTTTCAGGATACGCGAGAGGATTACATACAGTGTAAATCTGCTCTGAGAAAACTTGTGAAAACTAAGATCATCTTTTTACTGAATATATAGCTTTCAAACAAACCTAACTGTAAAATCGTCATTGTCGCCTTTTTTGCATACACATGTATGTTATACCTTTCCTTTTGCCTCAACATGAAAAATGATTCATCAGCAGAACACATCCCGTGAGAGAGAAAAAAACGCTAATTCAATACGGCTCAGACCTAGTCACAGGTCTGCTGTCACACTGAAATTATTCTACAAATCTGAGATTTACAGGTTCTAAACTTGGAATAGCGAAAAGATAATGGCAGATAATGCACAAACTTTGACGTGGAATGCAATACACTGACTTATCTAACACTAAGGACCAGATTCATTCATACGTGGTTGCAGAGTGCAAAATGTCTTGGTCATAAAGGTGGAATTTCCTTGAAAACACTGCTATAAAAAAGTAATTTGCATTTTCTTATGGAAATGATCAAAAACGCTTTAATCATTGAAACAGCCTTCTGAAAAGAATTAAGTTTGGGTTTAAATATGTGAGCATATTGATAAAATCAAACTCCAGGTTTTGCATGTTTTTGTGTTAATTTATGTGGTATTACACAGCTATAATTTTCTCTTGCAGAGTCACAATGCAGAAAAAAAAACATCTGACCAATCAGCAGGTGACAAATCATCAGGAAGATGGGAAGTGAAAAGATTTTGCAGCACATGCATGTAAGTAATGCATATCAGAAACTGAATCTGTTGGAGTCCTAGAATTTGCTTGAAAACAGGATTAAACATTCCATGGATGGCTCAATACAATGCATAAATATGTAACTTCCAAAGCAGGCAAGCAAGAAAAAGGAGAGATTTTCTGTTTTACATTAGTGGATCTAGTAGAAGCTAGTTAAACTAGACTCTCAGAATAACAAGATAACAAGAAAGAATCTGAATGTGTAAGGAATTACACTAACTTGTAGATTGGAAATAAACTTCAAGAGATTATCCAAATAGTATAGCACAGTCATGGGAATAAAAGTATCTTCTTATTCCTATCTGGTTAGTTTTGGAGGCAAGCTGAACGTTGTATTTGTACACTTTAATTTATAGATGCTCACTGTGTGAAATCAGTGCTTCACAGAAGGCCACAGAAATGTATAAGTAATAATTTACATTACTCATTTTACTGTATGTTTCTTTCAATATTGTCTCTGTTTACGAGGGTTGTGCAAAGTCACAAGATGTTACAAAACCATGTTGTATTTAGTATAGCGGACCTTCTGGGAAAGGTAACAGCTAGATCCAAAAAGTTAAAGACTAAAATCAAAGCTGAGCAATTTCTGAGCATCATAGTGAGCATAACAGCAAGCCAGCAGAGCATTCTATGTCCAAGCACTGAGGAAACATATGGAGCTTACAAACCTCTGTACATTGCAGAGTAGGGTAACATATATGCCCTATGATGGCAACTGTGGATATTTGGACTATGATCTAGCTATATATCTTCTTTCCTAGGCTGAGAATACCAAATATTCTTTCAAAGATCTCTCATTAATCCAGACTCTCTGTGTCTCCTCCAAGTCATGCAGCAAACCATTTATCACCCTTCTGTTTCACTTCTGCTGTTCCTGTGGTGCCCTGCCTGCCTTGCTTACAGAGCCAACCCAATCTGCAAAACACATTACTTGACAGCAGTGAGATTTAATAAATAACACCCAGCCTTTTGAAATAAACATATAGATTGAAATTAAATAGTAAATATAAAAGAAATTTAGCTTTAGCTCAAGACTGTGTCTCTGAAGGCATTAAAACCCTACAGAACTGAAACCTTTTAAAACAGTTTAGAAGAACAATAAACCAACCCAGAAATACTACAGAGAAGCAATAAACCACACTGAGCAATTTTCTGTGTTTCCTCTGACACTGATAATGTCCCGGTGGGCAAGGAAGCAGAAACTACGTCTCTGCTTCTAAGCTGCTTCCACTCCATCCTGAGACCGCTGTGCCTGTTTGGTTCCAGGATACCTGCTTCCCAGTAAGAAATTCATCTCATCTCGATCTGTTTGCCAGGTATGAACACTTAAGTAGAATAAGAGTACTGAAGAGATTCAAAAATCAGGAAATGACGAGAAGTACGAGAGAAATCAAGCACTTTTACAACACCTCTTAGTACGTGTTAACTGTACCCCTACCACTTAGCATAAGCTCTCCCACTTTTCTCAGATAGTGAAAACAGCAGCTAGATCATCCTTCCTGATACTGAGAAGACTGAGGATTCCAAAATGCAACCTGGCACCCACATGTAAGCCCTCCCTTTGCTCCTGAAGAGTTTAGTTCTTCCATGCAATGGCAAAGGACAAGAGGATGCACTTTTTCAGGCCCTGAAGATTCCAGGTCATTCAGAACAGTTTCTGCTTCATTTTTATGAAGACCTCATTGCAATAACTGAACACAAACTAGTTTCTTTAATGAAGGCTCAGGGAAGAGGAAAAAACAAAGCACCATTTTTGCCCTTATCTCCGTGCTCAATTCCAGTCAAATTCACCTCAGTGGGGTTTGGTTCCCCCACTGCCCACTGCCATTCACTGTAAGGGCTGAACAAACCCAGGCAAATCCAGACCCTTTGCTTAGGTCACCAGATAATACCATCTCTGATCAAAGCAGGAGCTTCGTAGTGGTGTTTCCTGCCTCTGACCATCCTTCTTTGCATTTCAACAAACTCCTCTTTCTTCCGTGCTCAGATCAGAGCAGTGCAGCATGTGGCTGTCCTTGCAAAGCAAGCAGCAGAGATGGAGGTCTAGGGAGGCTGCACGTGGAACTGTGAAAGGGTTTGCTGTGTGTTCACAGTCTGCCTAGAAAGAAGAAGAAGAAAGCAACGCCCAAAGAGGAAGAAGAAAGCAACTGACAGTCTTTCCAGCTGTGCAAATGCCAATTTCCCAGGGTGTGCTCCGCTGAATGAATCGCTTACATTCTGTCCTTCCTTTTTCTTACTGCTAACAGCTCTGATTGAAATTCTTTTCCAACTCTTCTTCACCCTTTCTCCAAATCAAAGTCATCACGTAATAACCCAAGCAAATGATATCACTACAATGTAGCTATTTGTTCTTCAAAGCTATTTGCCCATTTCATTCAAAGTAGTTTCACAGTAATGGAAATGCCATTCAGAGATGAATAACTTAATCCTTTCGCTTAATGTCCTTCCCTATCTCTTCTGTTTGATTTGGTGTCCATGCTGGCTCAGTATCTGTTTAACAGATATTTCTCGAAGCAAAGACTCTATTTTTTAATATATTTGTGCTGTGGCTAGGCAAAGTTATGAATATGCTCTTATAAGTGCTTTCATTTTAAGAGAAGCACTGCAAATACAATGCTGATTTAAGTCATTACTGCCTGTCAACAACAGTCAGTTATTTTTGACTTTACAGGTAATTACCCAAATTGAATAACTATAATATATAACTGTAAAATATAGAGAGAGAAATAAATGGAATCAACAGCACAATGCAGATACTGATACCCTCTTGCTCTGTACCGCTAAGTACACTGCACAGTGAGATAAGTTTCTTTGAAGGAAGACTGTCTGATTGCATTGTCCTAAATATAATAAGCATATTACAGATTGTTGGACAACCTCATCTAAACCAAATTAATGCTTTACAAAAAGCAATTACTGTGTTGGAATTTAGTCTTCCTTACGGAGGACTGACTGGCATGATATGTCTGTTAGGGGCATATTCACTTGTCTTGTGCACGTTGCAGAACTTAGAAATCCAAGTTAAGGAGAGGGCACTTTCATTTGGCATCAGACATCTAGCACATCAGTCAGCATGTGCAGTCACACAGTGATGAGCAGCTCGTTCCAGAAACTTTTAAGGACTTCACCATATCTTAACTTCATGGAAATACAGCAATTAGCCACCAGCTGATATGTAATTCAACATCAGAAATACATAACAGCAATGTTCCAAATGTCCCTATGGATCCTTTCATTTTCTTGTGACCTCCCAGTCCTGTGGGCACCACAGCTACCAGATGATAACAAGATAATTAGTCTTACAGATTAAAACTGCTCCGTCTGTTGCCTATCCCTCAGTTAAACCAACAAATTTAGAACCCCTGTCTTGCTTCCATCTGGAGTCTGTAGAAACTGTAACTGCATAACATGTCACCATCTGAAATAACAATCTTATCCAATCCCGTGGCCGCCGCTCAAGATTCTCTTGCTGTTTACAGCCTTTGTTTTCTATTGCAAGTTCTTCCAGCCTTATCGTTATTGACCAAGCGTATCTCAAGGAATCACAAAGCATACCAAGGTTTGGTAGGATTTACCTTACTTGCCTCCATAACCATCTGCAATTCCCTGCCAGCCCGGACATCTTTTTTGCTGTTATCTTTTCTTTTTTTTTAATTATGGAGTCTTTTTTTTTTCTTTTCTATTCCCATTTCATTAAAAAATTAAAAATAGCAAACTATATTTCGCTGTCTGCATTGTGCATTGTGGTAGAGCTGAGAGAGCACAGTCTGAAGCTACACAACACTCCAGTAGACACTCCATTGTTTTCTTTCCTTATCAACCAAGTCATTTTCCACTAAGTCATTACATATAAAACGATGGACTATCCATTCTACACCAATACTGGTGCATCCTCTGATATTATCATAGATTCATAGAATCCTAGACTGGTTTGGATTGGAAGGGACCTTTAAGATCACCTACTTCCAACCCCCTGCTATAGGCAGGGACACCTCCTCTAGACCAGGTTGCTCACAGCCCCATCCAGACTGGCCTTGAATGCCTCCAGGAAAGGGGCATCCCCAGTCTTGCTGGGCAACCTGTTCCAGTATCTCACCACCCTCACAGGAAAGAATTTCTTCCTGATATCTAGTCTAAATCTACTCTCTTCCATTTTAAAACTATTTCCTCTCATCTTCAGGTGCCCTTATAAAAAGTCACTCCCCATACTACTGCAGCTGTTTCCCATGAAGGGATCTATTTTTTTGAAGCAACCTAGAAGTTTCCTTAATGCCATCCTTTAGCTGAAGAAAGCAAAAGGCATCTATGATCCTTCCCTTATATTTTTCAATATCAAGGATCCTCACAGCATCTTTTTTTCTCCTACTATTTCTCCTACTATTTTCTCCTACTATTACCACACTTAATATGTTTTCACACTGATGTACTTTTGGCTGTTTTCCTCACTCCTTTTAAATATTTGTCATGTGCTTCTTTCTATCACAAGGAAGCAGCTATTTGTACACATTAGTACAGTAATGTGTACAATAATATTGCCAGCTAATATTGCCAGAGTACATAAAACCTCCAAAACTAATCATACTTGAAGACCACTGATAGATTTCATTTGGTTTTTGTTTTGGTTTGGTTTTTTTGCTTGTTTGTTTTTGTCATATGGATATAGAGCTTGTGCAGATACGACAGAAAACAAAACACTGCATAAACTTTGTCCTGATTATTTTCCAGGGAGCTTCAGCTGTGAATGGGATTCTTCTCACCCTCATTTTCCTTCTCAGGTTATTTTCTTAGTTTCTTTTATCCCTTTGCCTTGCACAGGCCAGTAACCACGCAGAAACTGACAGAGGGGTCTATTTCACTCTGTGTCTATGTTTTAACTTCTCAGCTTCTCATCCCCACCAACTCAGTGGCTTCAGAATTCTGCCCAATTGGATGTCTTCATGGGACAGCTCTCAACAGCACCTGTTTGCTGCTGTCACAGGTCTGTATGGACTGTTGCATCCAGCAGAAGTAAAGGATTAACACTACTTCTGGTGACTTTTGGATCAGTTTAATCAGGCTAAACCATCTGGATTATTTCAGCTCTCTTTCCAAACTTGCAATAATTACGATATTTGAGTCAATCGTTGCCAACCAGCTGCGCTGAACTGAGTTCTGTGACTGGCTCATAATTAATTCTCCTTACAATAATTGTCATTTCTCTGTAAATAGGAACCAAGATCAAACGGATGAAAAGAAATTTCCCTTCCGTCCCCAACTGCCAGCTTTAAAAAAATACTGGATGTATCCTTGGCACCTCTTGCTCAGACCAAATAAAGCTGGGACATATCACACCATCTATACAAATGGCATTTGTTTATATGGAGCAAAGCTTTCTCTTTGGGAATGCAGGACTGTCTTACTCTCCAGTAAAAGCTATATCTCCAGCAAATATATTAGCACCAAGTAATTTAATCTATGTTTAGTCAAGTAACACAAAGCCTTCTTACAGAGAGGAGGACAGCCAGGAGGAGAGAAACTCTAATGGAAATGAACTCGTGAGCAGGAAGATTTCAGGGCATCTCCAGCTTACATCTTGCAGCATATTCCTAGTTGGAAAATAAACATAAAAATCATCAGCCTCTGAAGCAGTAGCCTATTCCTATCGATAGCTGCATTACAATATGTTAAGTTATAAGCACCAAACCTCTGGGCTATGGCAGCCCCTGGGCTGAGGAGCAACTGCTGCTCCCGCTGTCACTTTGCACCTTGGTTGCTACATCCCTCTGTGCCCTGGGTGCTAAATTAGCTTAAAGCAGTATGGGGATTAGTTTCATCTCCCCAGCTAACAAACATAGATTAAATAATAAAAGGTTGTGTGCATAAATGTGTGTATACATATATATATAGTGTTTAAGCCAGATTCCCCTTTGCCCCAAAAAAGTGGGGATGAGGAAAGCCTGCAGCTTCTTCCCCTACCCTGTCACCTCTGAGTGCCACAGCAAAACCTCCTTCCCCAGAACTCCACAGCCCTCCTTTCCTGAAGGCACATTGCCATCTAGCAACAGCAAAATGCAATCTACAGCCAGTAAAGGCACGGCAAGGTGATTCACACAAAGCAGACACAAGCACTGTGTCCCTCGGAGTGACCTCATGTCTGGCTGCAAGCCCAGGCTGGGTGGGAGGTAGGAAGATGAGAGCTGCACAGGGCAGGCAAAGTCCAGCTCCTGTAGTGCTGCACACACCATCAGGTACCTCCTCCTGAAACCAGCCTCAAGCTGAGGTGCCTCTGCCAGACAAAGTGCTTGATCCAGGTCCTTGGGCATCCCTGGTATGGGGAAGGTCCTTGGAGACACCAGAAACTCCCTACAGCAAGGTGGTGTCAGGAGTGGCTTCAGGGTTTCATCCATCTTTTGCTGGAGGAAGGGCAGGATGCCATCCAGAGGGACCTAGACAGGCTTGAGAGGACTTAAAGGTCCGTCCAACTCAAACCATTCTATGATTCTATCATCTCTTCTGGCTGCAGTAGGTACAATGGGAATGCAAACTTCCCTGGAAAATGGGCTGAAAGAAGGGGCAGAAACACTGCAGGTTGAGAAGAGAGGCAAGAGTGGCTCAAGATTTTGAGAAATATCTGACTTAGTTACAAGGCAAAAAAGTTTTGAAGTTAGTTATCCAAATTATTTTTTTATCTTTATCTTATATCCTGAGAGGTTTTTCCCACTCCTGTATTTTATACTTAGTTTTTAATATAGAAAATGGGACTTTGGCACCAAATTTGATATTACCCAAGGTAACTTGAGTTTAACTGTTCAAACTGCTACAGGTTTTCAGCACCAAACAGTGACTTCCATCAGTAATGGTGGTCACTCTCATTACAACGCATTAGATAAAGGAATGGAGTACAGCGCATTGAATCAATTGTATTTCCCTGTAAAACCCACTGGAATAGTTTGAATGTTTTTAATGAGGATACCAAACCAATGAGCTACTCTGCGATGCTTAAAAAGAAGAAAAGCAAGAAAAAAAAACATAGGGTTATTTTAATCAATAGCATCCTCTGTTAGCAAGGTCCCTACATGTCCTAGATCAAAGAAACACTAATCATCCCTGGTAGGATAACACACCTCACAGCCAACTTCTGAGACTGAAGTGAACCCATCCATTTGTGAACCTGTGCAAGATTAAAGCCAAAAGCACCTCTCACTGATTTAGTGCTCAATACTGTACAGTGACACTAGCTATTGTTCGCTCTATAAACCGCCTTGCAATAATATGCACTCATGGAGGCCTTACACAACAAAAAGCTTTGATGAGTGCTACTGTGGTGCTTAGAATTACCAAGCCAGATTGCACGTATTTATTTCACTGTCTCAGAAACGAATTGGAAAAAGAATTTCTATTTGGAAGTGCGCCGCAGTTGTATCACTCTCTCTGATTCCTTCCTAGAAAGCCTGACACCGAGCTAAAAATGCAATACCTTCAAATTACAGCTGTCCTTTTGACCAAAAAACGCAGGTAAAGTCATCCAGACAGAGACAGTTACTTCACACCGCATGCAAATCTGTTACAGGAACTACTTTGGGCTTTACTTTTTATCATGCCATCTCACATTTTGGTACCAGTTCACAATTCATTAAACATAGAGCCCAGAAAGTCAGGGTCATGTATTAACAGGTTTGAGATCACTGTGTGTTCATACACAGATGGAAATAGCAGCTATTCCAAAGGAGACGATATCAGAAAAATAAGTAACCACCAGGCTAAACGCAGCTACTAGAATAAAAGGTAGCAGTGCCAGTAGACAGACCTCACTGATACAACATTACATCATAGCTATATCATTGCTCGAGGTTAAATTCATTCCTGCTGAATGTGACTCTTCGTTCAGCAGTCCTTCCCACAGCAGTTTGCAAATGATTCCAGACAGCCAGTTCTCCTTACTTAACATCCAGAAACCCCAACACACAGCAGGCTCTGCTGTCACAGTGGCACTGCCACCCCACACCTTGGCTGTGGCATTCCCTGGCTCACAGACTGAATTGGCTTCAACCTGTACCTGTCACCACTGCCTGACAAAGGTGATGCTTTTAGGCGAACACCTGACTCACTTATCTCAACACCCCCATCTCAAGTTCCTTAAGTGTTGCTTATTTCTCCAAATTATGCCACTATCTGGGATGTCAACATCCTAAGATTTGAAGATTATTTCCTGTGACAGTGCTGTTATGCAAGTTATATGCAGCAGTTATATGCAAGGCACATCCACGTTGCACAGAAGAGCGGTGTCTGCATCCCCAAACCTGCCCCAGCATCAGAATTGATACAGCAGCATCCCCACAGCATGCTGCCAACACAACCAGCTTTGCAGAGACACTAATTAGCACAGGGTCAGCCACTATAACGCAGGTATGGCACGTCCAGAAATCAAGTAGGAGTCTTTGTGTACTCTGATAGACATCCATTTACTCAAATCTCTTTCCAAATCCAGCCTGGTGACTGAGATGAAAAGGGTGCAGACATAGAAACTGCTCCTCTAGCAGGCAAAAGGGAAGTGGTAACTGCCAGAAAGGCTTAAAACCATCTGTTAAGTCCAACCATCTTAGAATGCTTTTTAATTTATAGCCACAACTTCTTACAATTAGTAAAGTAGGCTCCCCTTGCCTACCAGATTCAGGAGCATCTTGGTGACAGCCAGAGCTTTAGCTGCTCCACTTGGGGCTTTCCTGGTTTGTTTTCTTCATGTTCCAGTGTCACTCAAGGCCTGGTTAGTAGAGAACATCTTCCTTCAGCAGTTTTAGAGAAAAAAAAATCTCCATGGATAGGGGAGGGAACTATTGGAAACAAATAAATGTGTGAATATATGAAAATATGAAAATAATTTGCAGATACTGGAAATAACTTGAATGCAGCATTGTCAGCACAGTTCATATTACCTAAACCAAGCAGACCAAAGGTCTTCCTGCAGTTAAGAGAAACAAAGAAGGCCCTTTCTGGGTCACTTCAGAGCATTTAAGTGAGCTACAAATCACTCAAGTCAGCCTCTCTCCTCAGCAAAGGCAGGGAGAGCAACCTCACTAGATGGTTAATTCAGCAGTCAACAGCTGGGAAGAAGTGAAATATTTTCACATCAGCTTTAAGGGTCCACACCAAAAAGGAAGTCGATTTTGGAACAAAATGGTGGAACAGGACTCACAGATGTAAGGTGCTTGAGGTTATGCTACTGGATACTCTAAAGAATCATCTGTGAACACACAGCCTCATCTACACCACTGGTCTTGCTACATGAGAAAACCCAAATGCATAGGCCAGCTCCCTACTGATTTTCCAAGCACTGAAAGGTTGAGTTGACTCCAGGTGTGTTCCAGGTAGGTCCAGGGACCAGAGAACAGCAGCAGCCCTTAAACACACTGATTAATCATTGGCTTGCCTGCCCTCGTACCAAGAGTATGTTCCCTGTCATACACCAAGATTTGACAGCCAAATTTCACAGCAAATGCATTCGAACTCCTTATCACTGTCATAACAGAATTTGACAGCAGCCACTACTACACAATTCCATTCTCATTTTGCTAGAATTGCAGAACGCTGGCCCTTTATTTTAGGCATCTGTGGAACTACGTATGATATGCTTTATGAAAGCACTGCAGAAGACTTTACGATGCTGCAGGGACACGTATAAAATAACAATGTTAAGGATGTGAATAACATCCACCAGCCAAGAGGAAACAAAAAGGAATAGCCCTCTTCCTTTTAATAATCGTCTGGTGAGAAGAAAAATTTACACTGTGGGGCCGCAAGGACCCCTGTGATCTTGTTGCTATTTTTTGGTAATAGATTAAACTTTAATATAAAGTGCAACACACACCTCAGACATCCGTTTTTCATATGACTACTAAACTCATAATAGATGCATGCTTTCAGTCATAACAATGATTTCCTATTACGCTAATGACTTTCTTGCCAGTAACAGAGAAGATGCTACTAATACATTTTAATTCCGTCAGAGGACACAATTCATGTGCAAATCTATTTGCTTCCATCCAGTAAAAATATTGGAAAGTCACTATTTCACGTATTTAAGATCTCACCCCTTTCCTCCCTCTTCCCCTCCCCCCCAAAATAATACCAGTCTGCTTCAGCTTGAAGCTTCAGGTTACTTAATAGCCTGGTATCTATTTCTGGTAAGCTCTTACCAAGGACTGCAGGCATTTCTGTCAACCACATTCTGCAGACTCGTACACCACCTATGGAGCATGGCAGCATATGGCAGCATGGCACTGCAGAACACCAGGCCAAGAGGAGCAGATACCTGGTGAAAACCACTTGATCCTGAGGACTTGACACCCGTCCTAAATGCAGCTAGGGTTTGCCTGTTTATTTACTTTGGACTAACTCTTGTCTTTCCTCGCAAACTGAACAGCTGTGTGTGGCTGATGAACATCAGGTGGCTCCTGGAGTATTTCTTCTAGTGCTCTTTCATCCAAGAGGAATGGATGCCCATTCTCACAGACTGCTCCCAGATGCAAAGCAAAGGGCTGTATGTGGGGACAGGACACAGGATAACTTGGAAAGCACAACCCCAAGAAGCACATCAGTGTAGTATTCAAACACTGAACTCTGTTCTACTCAAATGCATTTATTCTTCTTCCCAACTTCTGTTTGAATCCAGAAGCTAGAGTTGGACCCCCCTGTCAGGCAGGCATCCCCATTTTATATATATATTTTAATAACAATACAAGCTACAGAATAGTCCATTCTGAGCTGGATCATTTGGGTACTGCCACATGCTAATACTAGGTAATAATAGTCAGTCATTGCAAGTGGCAAGTCCTGAGCTGTTCAGATCAGTTAACTCCATTATCAGAGGCTTCCAGGTCACCTGGAAGGTCAATGGTTGAGCAGATGCTTTGAATGTTCTATTTTTAACAGTAAAATGATTTTTGAAATTTGAAACAGTTTCCTGTTTTTGGCTAAATCTAATATTTATAGCTAATATGTGGCATTTCATCAGGAGTTGAAGATGTATTTGAACAGATAATTCAAAGCTTGATTTAGAAATATCGAAACAAACGCAACAAAAATTCAGTCAGAAAAGTGTTCTCAACTACTAGGAAGACTAGCAAAAGGAAGAAAGAGAATGGCCAGTATTTGAGGTAGTTATTTTGAACAGAAAATGCTTAGGACTTTTAGTTTCCCCTACCTTATGTCCAAGGGTGGCCCACACATGCTCAACACAGCGCTGGATACACCTGATAGATCTGTACCTTCCTGGAAAAACAATTAGAGACCAGATAGGATGATAACCTGCAGCACCTCCAATAAGTACCAGTGTGAGAACAGCTGAACTGGACCCCAAGTGTAAGTTTGATTCCAGATAAAGTGATCCTAAATAATCTGGAAGTTACTTGTCTAAGCTTACATTGCAGAAAGCAGGCTTTGAACCAGCTGCCTGAATGGGGAGTAATGCAATTACTCATTAAACAATGTTAGTATCTAATAATCTAACCTTACTGGGAAACTACTCAGCGTTCAGCCATATTTTATAGTCAAATTTATATATATATATATTTTTTTGTATATTTTTACTGTTTTATGGTAAAATAGCATCACACATAGAGACTGCCTATGTGTAGGATGTGAACCTGTAATATTACCACTGCACTAGATAGTGTATTAAAAATAAGCCAGAATTATGTTTCTTTCTTTAAATATATTCATATATATGGCTAGAGATTATGGTTGCTGCTGTAGCATATTTTCCATGCCATTTACAGTAGCTCACAGGTGTAAGCTTTTTAATGTGACTTATTCATACTAATGATACACTTGAAGTCTTACCTAAAGAGGTGAGGTTTAGACTGCGCAGTTAATAACTGATAAAACAGCTTCTGAGCGTGCATCCTTAAAATGTAGGTGGATCGTAGCATACTTTAAACGTCTTAGGTGTGAGGCTGAAGAACTGATTCGAACAGCCTGTAGTTACTGCAAGCCGCCACAACGGGGAGATGTTACCCACCGTAAGCTAAGGGCAGACACAGCGAGATAAGACAGAGATTATGTGAGCCTCAAAGTAACTGAAACAAAAAACAATTAGCTCTAATAGCTCTCTGAGTTAGCGCCTACAGCATGTAATTGCGCTTCAAATACTGACAGCAAGGAGCAGCACCTCCCCCCCAGCCCTGGGACTCTCAAAAACAATGGAAAAGAAAGGGTCAGCAATGTTACCAAGTGTACTTACTAAGTGTGTATACTAAAATATTGCCAATAATTTGTTGGGGGGTTGCATTCTTGTAGGTCTTCCGCCTGCTGTGACACACAGACACCCTGATCTCACCGTGCTATTAGTGCCACAAACAGCTGCTTCCTGATGGGTGTCTGCAGAGCATCACGTGCTGGCTTTGCCCCACTGCAGGTCTTCCAAGTGAGGGGCAACAAGCTGGCACAGTGGCTGTCATAAAGCACTGGGCACTGCAGGTCTTACATGGGCCCTGTCTGCAAAATTAAATAGTACTCATTTGTACTGGTATTCTTGGTTAATATACCAAGTGTCACCCACTGTGGTGAAAAACGTCATGTCCCATGAGATAAGAGGAGGCTGCAATGTCATGAAGCTTAGAAAGTCTTGTAGGAAGCAATAGAAAGCAAGTTTAGAAAGAAAGAAAGACGTTGTCACTAGAGGCAACCTGCGTGTTCTGAACAGAATTCCATTTCATAGAGTCGTAGAATCATTAACATTGGAAAGACCACTGAAACCATCAGGTTCAACCATCAGCCCATGCCTGTGAAGGCTCCGAACCACATCCCTCAGAGCCACATCCGCACAGTTCTTGAACACCTCCAAGGACAGTGAGTTCACCAGCTCCCTAGGCAGCCCGTTCCAGTGACTCCTGCCACCTCCCCAGGCATTCCAGTGCCTCACCACTCTTTCAGAGAATCAATTTTCCAAATTTAATATTAATTTATTTTTCCTGAACCTCTCCCCTGGTGCAGCTTGGGGCCATTGCCTCAGACTGTGCCTTATTTCTCCATATTTCCTTCACTTTACTGAATGAGACTTAGTGTCTTCACGCAATACAAGATATTTTGATTGCATACATCCTTACACCTTCTTCCAGATGAGAGTTTAGCTCTGAGGTGCTGAGAGCTGTAGTGAAGTGAGCCATTCCAAAACTGGCTACTTGAAGCTAAGAGCTCAACTGTGCTGTAAATGGTTCCGAGGTCAAAGCAATCTCCACATTTTCCAATCGGCACACCTCCTTATCTGTGAATTAAGGGGGAAATGTATTTTATGACATATTTCCTCTCTTAAATAATTAAAACTGCTCATTTTGGGGGGACACACAGATCGTATAATTTAAACAAGACCTTATTTAAGTGAAGACTTTTTGTGCATGAGAGCATATTCTGAAGCACGGACCCAGCTGCACCAGCTGCCTGTGCAAAACTCCACAAGGTGGCAGGACCAGGGAGGTTCTGCACACAGCCATGCAGCCGGGGAACAAACCAGCACCATCCCAAGGTAACAGAAGTAGGGATGATAAAGAACCGCAGGGTGAGTGAATGCTGTTGCCATAGTTGCCAAAATCAGGTCACTGCTATTTTCTGTTCCCCTTCTTGTCCACATGTTGCCTTCTCTCCTTCTGTGGCACCACTCGTTACAGAAAACCGATCCAGCTAATTTTTTTCCCCCCGAAGTTGTTTTCAGTTGCATCATTTTCTCTTCATTTCTCATATTACGTGCCTGCTGAAACACCTTGCCAAAGATGGGTCCACCCATTTCCAAGGTTGCTAGTGCTTGGATTGGCTTAAATAATAATGCAAAGCTGCACACAGTGGGTCGGAGGGAGCAGGGGAAGAAGTAGAGAGAGAAGCAGAAGCAGAGAAAGATGATATTGGTAATGAAAGAGAAACTCAAGAACATTTTCCATTTAAAATGCACAGAAAGAGTGCACTGCTTTAAGCACTATTTTGGATTAAAGTTGCCAACTCTCCCCCCTCAGCCTCCCCAAAAAAGTCCTTTCTTAAAATAGAACAGGTTCTTTTGAATTATTTAACATCTCATATTTGAGGATTGAAAAATATATTCTTACATTACCCAGCATTAACATGACGTCTATATGAAGGATCTTGTTCGAAGGTAAAAAATTTCTCTGGCTTGCAAATGAACCTGCTGATATATGCTACTTTGGAACAGAAGCACAGCTTTTTTAAACCTATACAGAGATTGGCAGCTGCAGACATTCAGCTTCCATGCATACATCACTAGCTGTGTGCATGGAGATGTACAGTATCAAATGAAGCCACCCAAACTTGGCTGATGTTATTCCACAAATCCAGTCCTTGAATGTTTGAACTAATTATTACTTCACAATTCAAAGAAACGTTATAAAAATAAAATTCCTGTACAAATGCCAATACCAATGAGGAGGAAAACCTTTTTTTTTTTTTTTTTTTTTGGTGGCCAATATCCCACTAAATCAATCCTGTTTTTCTATTCTTAAAGTAGGTTATAGTCAACTGGTACAAGTGCATGAAGCTTCCTATTACACAATGAATCTGTTCAGATAATAAGTACCAGCTGGATCCATCCCCAACAGCAATAACAGCCTGTAGAGCACAATTATAATGTAACAGATTGTGAAACAGAAGAGATGGGCTTGCTTATAATAAGGCCCTTATGTCAATACAGTGACAGAAAAGAGAGCTTTGCTTGTACGCAGTGCTTGTGGCAAGGCCCTTTTGTTAATATAGTAAGTTTTTTCAAAGGTAAATCCTCTGAAAATATTGCCTGTGAACATTGTTAGGAATTTGATTGCATGCACAGATGAGGGGCCACTTGGGCCCACTGCTGAATCAAGTGGGGACAATGATGACACTCAGAATAGGAAAGGTTGAATATCTCGCCCTGTTGTTCGCCAGCAAGACCAGTCTTCAGGAATGGAGAATAAGGGGAAGATCCGGAGCAAAGACAACATAACTCCTGGTGGAAGAGGATCAGGTAAGGCAATACTGAGCTGGCAAACTGGATACGTCCAATTGCTGTGATGGGGTGCGCATGTTAATGCTGAGGGAGTTAGCAGAAGTCATCACAAGATCACTTTTGACAACCTTTGATCAGTCGTGTCATTTGGAAAAAGTGCCCAAAGACTGAAAGAAAGCAAATGTTGCTCCTATTTTCAATAATAGCAAGAGGAAGGAATGGGAGGAAGCACAGGTGGTCAGCCTTACCTTGATCATTGGAAAGATGACAACACAGCAAGGCCTGGAAATCATTTGCAGGCATGTGAAAAACATAGATGTCATCAGGAGTAGTCAACATGTGTTCAACAAGCTGGATCATCTTGATGAACTTCTATGTTGAAATAAATAGCCTAAGAGATGAGAGAAGAGCAGTGAATATTCCTTTTAAAGCTCTTCTCACACTCAGGACACTCGTAGGGTCCCTTTTCCTATGTGGATGCACTGGTGCAGCTTCAATTCAGAATTACTTTTCTTTCCACACTGAGGACATTTAAAGTATCTCATCCCCTGTGTCTCTTTCCCTGGACATCAGGGAGACCTTTAGCACTGTGATCCTTAAGATCCTCGCAGAGAAGCTGTTGAAGCATTGAGCTGGGTGAGCAGAACATGACTGCACTGAAAACTGGCTGGACAGCCAGGACTAGGGCACGGATATCAGAGGTTAAAAGTCCAATTGAAGACCAATAATTAGCGGTTCAGGACTGGCTCCAGTCCTGCTTAACATCTTCATTAATGCTCTGGATGATGGGCAGAGTGCACATTCAGCAGTTTTGCTGTTGACACAAAATTGGAAAGAGTGGCAGATACACCAGTCATGGTGTCTCCCAGAGGCACCATGCTTTTAGGCCAGCAGTGCCCTAAAAGCTAAGAAGGCCAATGGTTTCCTAGGCTAGCTAAAGAGGAATGATGCCAGCAAGTCAGAGGAGACAATGCTTCCCTTGCTGATGAGGCTACATCTGGAATGCTGTGTCCAGATCTGGCCTCCATAATACAAGAGAGACCTGGACATACAGGACTGGATCTAAAGAATGGCCAGAAAGGTCCTCATGAGAGACTGGAGCACCTCTCCTATGAGGAAAGGCTAACACCTGGACATGGGCCTGGGCACTGCTATGGGTGGCAGCATGCAGCTGGGGCTGGGCCTGATGGACCTGGCAGGCCTCAGCCATCATGGGATTCTTTGCAATCTTATACAAACCTCTTCACAAGTACTGCATGCTTTTAGGAAATGGAAACGTGTACACAGAAAAGGCTGAACATCATTCAGAAGGAATTTGCAAGCGCAGCTGTGAAAAAGACTCTGAATATCAACACGTAACTTAGATCTATGTACGACAATGTGCACAAATGCAAATGGTTTAAATTAGCTGATGAGGAAGGTTTTTATTTAAATCCCTCATCATGTGGGCTCTCTAAAAGCCATTTTTTCTAAGCCGCATTTATGCATGACTTTGAGATCTGTTGGGCTGTTCTGTTTCTGTCTGACTTTGAAGTTGTCAGTTCGGTCATAATGGGTTGTACCTCCCAGAGCAACGCATTTTTTGTCCTGCTATTGGCAACACTTACCCCAGGTCACTGTTGCTGTGCATCTTCCCCCACTGAAAAGTAATTGCACATTAAGTCTTTTCTTCTAAAATCAGTGACTGAACAGTCAACTAGAACACCAGCTTGGGAGTAAAGCTTGTTGGAACGTTGACTTGTTTGCAAATGCCTGTATACCAGCTCTCATCCAAGACAGCCTGCAGACCTCCAAGAATCCGCCAGTGATGCACTTGCTGCCGATAAAGCAAGTTGAAGACAGCCCCTGCTGTCAGCTTGCACGATTTTGTTTTTCTAAGCAACGCTCCCAGCATTTGGTGCATGTTTTTTCCAAAAAGCTCCAACGTCCAGATTTTTGCTTTCCAGTTCTGATAGTATAACAGAGATCGAAACATGCTTTGCAAAAGCATGTTTTGGAGAAGATAATTGCTCCTCCGGGCATTATTACCAAAGAAAATCCATAATTTTTTTTTTCACCCTCATAATGCATTGCATCTTCACCTGAGTAACCAAAGTTTTCTGCACAATATTACTCACATCCCTCTGAAATATCAGAGCATCCCTCAGGCACGTTACTTGCATTCATATTACATACAGAAAATCATAGGAGAAAGAATGCTGGCCTTCAAATCTCAGAAAATCCATACAGTAGACAAGGATAAAAAATGTTTTATTTCCTCCTACAATTGCTGTCCTGTTTTCAGGTTGTTTCTTCTGATACTGGTGCAGCAACACCCAGTATATATGCCTAGAATGACCAAAAAAATTCAAATTGCACGTGGCCTCCACTTCACATCAAATGAATAGATAACAGAAAGCCAATGCAACTGAAATAAGTTTGAAGACACCAATACCTCATTCCAGAAAAGAGACATAAGTTCCAGAGATTACTTATTAGCTAGTGGCTGTATTTTCCTGCCATACGAGCTCCTTTTTGTTGCAATAAGATTTTCACTTTCCCCCCCTGCCAAGGTTTCTATAAACCATTTCAAAGAGTGATTTCACTCACTGAGGTCACGCAATTCCTCCAAATGTAGGCAGAATCTTCCACAGGTTTGAAGGCAGGCTGCTCAAAACTGTATAGTAAAGATGTCAAAGTTGGACACTGTAACGGCTGAGTAGGATTGTGGTTATTATGGTTTAGAGCATCGTTAACTCTTCCATTCTCCATGGGCATGCTGATCACAAACAGCAACTCAGAGCTGGCCCACAAGCACCACGTTGGTGTTTTTTGGGCTATAAACAACACGCATAAGGAAGGATAAATAAATACAACTCCAGTATCTCATTACGCACCACAGCAAATGGTGTCTCTTCAAGTAGTGAATATGTGTGGGGAACAGCCTTCTATAAAAAGCCAGCACTTCTTCTAGTTATGTTCCTATCCTAGTGAAGGAAGAGATCCCATTTTATTTAGAAACTATAAGAATTATAGGGTTTTCCATCAGCAACGATAGGAGATGAACTAGGAAAGGAATGAAATTCTTAGGTATCAAGAGCCATGTAACACTTTTACAAGCAGAGAAACCCCAGAATAGCTTTCCAGGCATCTCCAGTGGCTGCACAGTGACACAGAGGCTCACTGTCCCTGTGGTTGCTCTAGAACTGTGTAGATGTGGCACTGAGGGACGTGGTTAGTGGGCACAGAGGGATGGGTTGATGGTTGGGTGAGATGATCTTAGAGGTCTTTTCCAACCTTAATGATTCTAGGAAGAACTGATCTATTGTACTTGTAACACGTAAAAGGTGAAGAGTGAAATATGTATGTAGACATTCTGCAGACCTTTGTAATATCAGAGTTTTTAGTCATTCCATTACTGTTTTTCTTCCCTAGGTGTAAGGCCAAGCAAGAGGTCGATAAATTTAGCTGAACTCTCATCTTCAAAAAACATAATTTATTGTAATAGGAAAAAAAAAAAAAAAAGCAATGTCATCAGTATGCAGCATTCTATTAAGTGCATATTTTTAGCAGATTTGTGAAAGGTATTGATTGGGTACATCTGGCCAATTCCATGTTCCTAAAATCCCAGCACATTTCATTTATAAAATAATAGCTCAGGTGAAAGAAGGTGACCTTCACCAAGCAAGCAGCGCTTTTTAAAAATGATTTACCTGCGTATGTATAATTCAAGAAATCAGTAGAGATGTTTGTTTTGTTTTTTTAAATCTTGACGATGCTGAGCATGCTTCCAGAAAGAAGAAAGTTTTCTTTGTTGGGGAAACAAATAAAAATTAACATAGATGTTACTTTACAAACATGCATTGCCTTTCTCAAGGGGCCTTCAGTCTAAATTATGTATTTTGATGTAGTAAGCAAAGGTAAACAGCAAGGAAGGGACCGAAGGGCAGATTGTGCTGACAGCACATGGAAAGCTCAGATATTAAGTAAATATTGGTGGAGGTTAAATAAATGCACAAAGATTCCAAGAAGCACAGCTGAAGGGAGATGGGAAGCAGTGAAATAACATATAAGACATTAACTTACAAGCCCCAAACAGCAGAAATGGCAATTTGTTTGACACTCCAAGGTGAATAAATCAAAGCATCATTGCTGATGACCATGTTATGCCAGCCCTGTGTCCTTGTCCCTGCATGGACTCTGGGTGTCAGGGGCTCACAGTACACTGGGACATGGCACCTGGTGCCACTGGTGCTTGAACTGCTGTCAAGCAGCTCGCTCCACGTGATGAGGGGACATGACCACTCTCAGTAGGCCAGCAATTTGCATTCTTCCCCCACCCTCTTATTTACATGCACTTTCAGAGAATCAGAAATCCCTCAAAGCTGCTGCTTTCAGCCATTCCGCTGTTTTGGGGTGACCCACACCAAGAGGTGACCTTAATGAGCATGCAGAAGGGCTGAGGGCAGGATTTTCTCACTTACAGAGCATGGGTTGCTACAGGGTGAACCAACCAGAACTTTTTGCTACAGAACAATTATATAGCAAATAATATAGTCCTTGGGTACACCCTGGAACAAAACATGACTCAAGTTGCCATCTCAATGAGATTATCTTATCCTTTGAAACACGGGATGATGCAGCTGCAATGTTAGGGAGGGAGGGGAAAAAAAGGATTGCAAGGATTCTAACAGAAATATTGCA
Organism: Phasianus colchicus; assembly: GCF_987193195.1. Taxonomy (NCBI): domain Eukaryota; kingdom Metazoa; phylum Chordata; class Aves; order Galliformes; family Phasianidae; genus Phasianus; species Phasianus colchicus. Next base: position 3,943,859 of record NC_143439.1, on the reverse strand, counting down.
AAAAACAACAACAAACAAACAAAAAAGAAACAAAACAGCACAATCATTTTTCCACCTTTCACAAATCAGCACATTTTCTCCATTCCACATCAAGCCTGGGGAATGCCAACTGCACACAGAAGTAACTTCATGTTCTCCATGTTGCAAATAGGGAACTAAAGAAAACCACATACAGGCAGTTTGTGAGAAACTGAGAATTGTAACTGTATAAGCCAATCCTTTCCAGAGTGCTGGAGAAAAATTCAGCATTCCCCTTCATAGCCATCTTATAGAATCATAAAACCATTAAGACTGGGAAGACCACAAAGATCATCAAGTTCAACCATCAGCCCATGCCTGGGACTGTCCCAGACTGCATTCCTCAGAGCCACATTCACACGTCCTTGAAAACCTCCACATGGTGACTCCACCACCTCCCTGATATTGCACCAGCACCTCACCACTTTTTCCACAGAACCACAGAATGGCCAGGGTTGGAAGGGACCACAAGGATCATGAATCTGCCACATGCAGGGCCACCAACCTCCACATTTAATACTGGACCAGGCTGCCCAGGGCCCCATCCAATCTGGCCTTGAACATCTCTAGGATGGGGCATCAATAAGAATAAATCTTCCCCATGTCCAACGTGAACCTCCCCAGAGCAACTTAAGGCCATCACCTCTCATCCTATCTCTGTTATCATCTGGGGGAAGAGGCTGATGCCCACTTCTCCATAACCTCCCCTTCAGGTAGTTGTAGATAGCAATAAGGTCTCTCTGAGCCTCCCCTTCTCCAGACTAAACAGTGCCAGAATTGTTCTGTGTATCAAGAAGCATCCTGACAAGAAAATGCCCTGCTCACTGGCCAAAACCACTGACAATTACAAATGAGAACATGCCCAAGGTAAGCCCAGGTGTCAGGTATAGATCAAACACATTGCATTGATGTGCTTCAGAACAGGGAAAAAGCTGCTTGTGACACTTGGATGAGATGCAGAGGAACAGAACACCAACGCATCAGTTGGCATTAGGTGCAATGAATTCTTCAACAGTATGCAGGAGATGGTCAAATTTCAAAGCTATTAAAAGTGTGAGGACACACTCATCAGGACAACACTACAACCAAGCACAAGTTTTCAACGAAGAAGGAAGAAAGGCTAACCCTGCAGGTACTACAAAACCACCACACACTCCTGCTTTCAGTTAAACCATGCAAAATGAGAATCTCCCATGTCCCCAAACCTGACAAATGATTCATAAAATGGATGAGCAAAACATAATCTAGAAATATAGCAAGAACAAAAACAATGGAGCATGATATCCCAGCAGCTCAGAGGCATGCCAAGATTTGACAAGACACAGAGAGCCCAGCACCTGCCACAGGAAGAACTCACTGCACTCAAAGGAAAAGCCAAATCCTGGGAAACAAAGGCAAAATTGCTGCAATCAGGCACCTAACTCCCAAGCCAGCAGTCGTAAATACACCAAAACCATGCCAGCATTGGGTTCAGACAATCGAAGTGAACAGGAAACCAGCTTAACCCCTAGCTGGTGATAAGGATAGGCTGAATAAAGAGAGTAACTGCAAGTGGGGAGACATTTTGAGAACATTTGTCCTCAAGGTATTCACCAGATGTGCAATAAGCCTTTAAGGGAGCTGTGCTCACAAGTGATGGCATTTGGGGTCCCTAACATAAAGATAACACAAAGGGAACTACAGACACATCTTCAAATACCTGTCAGAAGTTACTTAGAAAATGAAAACTGACTGCACTACTGCTTTATGGGACACTTGCTGATGTTTGCAAGCCTTAATCCAATCCCCTGTAGGGCAAGTGTGATGCTAGGTGCCTAAAGACATTATCTCACTTTAGCTATTCAGAAATTATTAGAATTTGAAAGCTACCCCAAACCAGCTGAAATTGCTGTATGACATTATACGTCACCAAAAAAGGGGGAGAAAGCAACACATTGGCTCCTTAACATCTGCAGCATAAATGTCCAGGAGCTGAAAACTATCTTTAAGGAAGGACAGGAGATACAGGAAGATATCAGAGGTGTTAAATAAACCTGCCACGTGCCCATTTTGATGACGATCCAAACAGAGAACTGCACCTGAAAGAAGGCTTCTGTCCGTCCCTCTGAAAGCTGGCCATCGGGAGTGCCAGAATGAAGTCCTTCCATCTGAGCAAGCGTCCAGCACCTGAAATGAAGGCCCCATAGTCCTGCAGGGTCACTAGCAATACCAGTTCTGCAATCAGTTTCTGGAATCTAGAAAGGAGCATGTTTTTCCTGAGAGAGTGTATATTGGTCAAACATGATTAAAAGCAGCAGAGCGAGTGTAACACTATGGTTAATTGTAGGGCTATGTTTGTGCAGACAAAGAAATGAATCATAGAATTGCAGGGGTTGGGAGGGACCTCTAGAGATTGAGTTCGATCCCAAAGCCTGAGCTTGCCCTACCTGGAAGCACTTCTGGCTTTCTGAATGTTGAAGTGTCACCTCCCGGCATTGTTTCTGGAGACTGCACACAAACCACGTCTGGAGAGGAAGGAAATGGGTGGTACTGTGCTCTGCACAGAAGCAGAGAGGCTATGTGAGAAAGCAGCAAAGATAAGCAACAGGAACAGGTTAATGGGAGGGAGAATGAGGCATCCGAAAAACAACAAAGAGGCGTGAGCAATGAAAAAGGACATTTGTGCTAGAAAGAGGAAAAGCAGCTAAGGACACCCTTTCTTTGCCAACAAAGCACTTAAAACCAGCAGTTTTGGTTATACACATTAAAAAAATATATCCAACTATGCAAGATGCAGAGGCATTGCACAAGCTCCCACTCCTGTCCTACTTAAGCCTGACTTAATCTGACAGGGACAGGATGAACCTAAAACCACAGTAAGAAAAAGAAGAAAAAGAAGAAAGGAAGAGTATTATTTAATCTAAGAGAAGTTTCACGTGACAATAATGTCAGCATCACCTTTTGACTACTGGGGCTGTGCAAAGCCTTCCATACAAGCAGCAAGAGAAGCCCTCTTGTCCCAAGACTGAATGTGTATCAAGTGGATTATATGAGGGTTCCCTGAATTAAGTAAATTAAGTAAAATAAAGCATGCAAGCTTCTTCAGATGGCCAAGGTTGGACACTGGGTTGAGTTTAACATCAACTTTTATCATTGAGGATGCTATTAAGTGGCCTATATTACTTGAAATACCTTTTTCAGGCACAACTCTCACAAATGGATTATTTTTTCCCCCTTCTCTCTATCCAAACTGTACAATGCACATTCTTCACTTTCACACCATGCAGAGTATGAAATCAACGTGAGCCTTCCTTTGTACCTATTTACATGCTATACAGAAGTAAAAGCATTCCCATAGGAACTCCCCTTTTTGGCTCCCAAACTCTTCCTGCTGGGGATACACCACAGTCGCTCATTCAGCAGAACACATACAAACTTTTTCTTAATTAGCAGTGGCACAAGTGTATATCAAGAAAAACTCCACGCTGATAGTTTGCCCAACGTCACTTGGCAATGTCCCTTTAATATTAATACACAGAGAAGTAAATCTTTTTCATAAATTCGTTCAAGTATGTGGAACATGTAAAATGCATAAGAATCAATATGGACATCATTAATGTTATATTTATTTATTTTCCAGCTTCATACAAACTGGATGTAGAAGCATAAACATAGTACATTTCTACCATTTTCAACAAAAATATAACCAATATGTACAATTATTGTATTAAAAATACAAAAGGGATACAGACTCCACCAATGTCTTTCTAAAAGACATACAGGTACAAGTAGTATCAAAAGTATGAGGAAATCACCAGTTAATTGTACATTCTGCACTTGACATCACAGAGCGAACTGAGATTAGCAGTCCTATGGTCTACAATTACTTTATGCTTATATAACATTTGTGCAACTTGTGATAGAGCTAGGATTTTGTATTTCTATATGCACATGAGGTCCATAGCCTTGAGAATAAAACTGGCAAATAATGCATATTGCATGTAAAATTACAAACGCGTAATTGACGATGTGATATATAAGCAAATAGACAAAAAGCTATGATTACAGGAGAGAGAATTAAATAAAGCACTGACATTTGCCTGATACAGTGAAAAAACACTGCATTTTGATCTTTAAAAGTTGAAGTTATTTACGTTTATCTACTGATCAATATGATCAGCTGAGTTCAATGGAAACAAACAAAAAAAAAAAAATCCAAGACCAGCAGTTCCTCACATTTGAGTACTACTCGGATTGGCAGCCTTCACTTCTCCGGAGTCTGTGCAAAAACAACACAAAAATAGAGGGGAGGGTCATTTCAGTCGTTATAGGTTAATAGCAGCTGTGAGCAGGTGGTTGCTACACATTGGCCTTCTCTACACATGCAGTGTTCCACAAAGCCATTAACAGTTGTGACTATTTCTGCATTGCAAAGGCTGGCGTATCTAAAAAGGTTATTCTTCTTTACTTAAAGGCTTGTTTATCCCCCTAATGCCAAGTCAATAGATGGAGGTTATTAAATCAATATTAACAGCTGTCAGGAGCTGTGACATCCCAGCTTGCCTTCACTGCAACGTTATCCAGTTAATTTTTCTCGTAACATAACTACTATAGAGTAAAAACAACAACAAAAATAGAAATAATATATAACTTAAAGGTGAGGTTGCCGTCTGTCTCGTTAGAATGGGATACTTTGTTTTGAGCACGCCGTCCTGTATCCCACAAGGCACAGGTACGAGGCATGGTGTCCGCTGTTCCTTCATTGGAGAGCTGTAAGCGCATGGCTCTGCACTGATCCTAGACCCAACGCCGTCCCCACTAACGGGCACGAGTCTGGAAGCTTCCAGGGTGGGGGACACGCTAAGAGAGAAGCTAGATGGTCGGGAACGGCTGCGTCCTGCAGCCTCTGCCTTCCCTTCTGCCCTGCTCAGCCACGCGGCAGGTAGATGCTATCTGGGAGCTGAGGCTGGCAACCCTACTTACAGGTAGGAAATAAAATAATACTGTCGTTACTAGGCAGATGCAGTATTTGATCTCTGAACGCAAACGTACGAAACTGTAACAAAGGCATTGTAAACAAGCAAATAAGCACTGCCTCCTCGAAGGATTTCAATGCATTCCACTCTTGGTAGGTTAAAGGCCAAACGTAAATTGACAACTAGCTTATCTCATTATCCCAATGAGACTAAGTGCTAGGATCACGATTAAAATTGAAAAGGAAGATTAAAAAACCCTTCCAGGCATTGGGAAGTGCAGCCAGAGTTATCATCCTGATGTGATGATCTTGGAATTTGGAATGATACTGTGTGATGTGGCAGACAGCGACAGTGGTAGCTTGGAGATTGCTGCACTGTGCATTTCAAGCAACACAGTTTGAAAAGTGCCAGGGCGATTTCTTCACAGTATTTCACATGCAAGGGGAGGGGGGACAGAAGGGGGGTTTGAGGGGATGGGGGTGGAGGAAGAAGCCCCATGCTGCTTTAAGGCAGGGAAGGAGGCAAACAGGTCCACCATCCTTTAACTATAGTTCCAAGGCTCCTATTCTAGGGACGTCTTCTTGTGCTCTCCTTTAAGGTGGTTCACTCTGGATCCAGAAAAGCCCCAAGTCTTAAACAGCAGAGACTTGTTCATCTTCTGCAAACACAATAGGACAGGGGAAAATATCATTTAGTTCACGTAGATGAAGACTGCTACTAAATGAAACAACCTGTACTGTGTTCACGTGCTTTCTGTTCCTCTCTGTTAGGTATATTAAAAAAAGAAAAGAAAAAAAAGGAAACTAAAAAAAAAAAAAAAGACTATCTGAGTATCTTTACATTTCAGGTCTCATGAGAAGCACTTCTCTGAAATTTTATTCTCAAAGAAAATAAGACAATTGCTATTCTGAGCTAGGTGCAGTATTCTCAGGTCAAGAATGTGACAGCTACTCCTGAATATCTAATAGCTTCATAAAGCAGTTCTTACATTTTTCCTTGAATATATCTGACAGAAGTCACTATTTCTTAGTGGTATATTTGAATTAAGGTTGCATAAAAATGGCCGTGGCTTTCGTTGCCACTGGTAAAATACAATTAAAATTCTCAAACTGACACAGTAGTTCCTAAAGTTTGAGGTAACTCTATTAAAGGGATCTCATCTTTTTTGTCACGTTTGATTGCAGAGTTCATGCTGCACATAGAGCTCTAGTAACTAAGCAGTTAAGGAGGGAAGGAGACAGCCTTTCTACCATTAGACAAAACGGAGCATCAAAGATTCAGATGCATGACTTGAGCTTAAGCTGCAAGCATCTAGCTTGGAAGATGCAATCCAGCTACACTCCACAGAGTAACAGAAAGACTATGTGTGCATGGTCTTTATATTGCAATAGCTGAGCTGAGCATAAAGATTGGCAAGCAAGATAGCAAAATCATGTGAAGCAGTTGGTATGGAAGACCCAGCGTCCACAGTGTAAGAGTTTCAGCTAGAATGCTGAGTGATTATCCATCTAAACCTGACTAATGATGCTCTCTGGGGTAGGCATTTGTAGACTGAGATGGATGTTTTGAGCAAGTGCCAAACACTGGATATTTTCAGGGCAGCCAGCTCTTTTTACCTAGAATGCAGGCACCTCAAAAGAAGTTACCTAAGCTTGGTTGTCTAAGATTCAAGGCGGACATACATTCCAAATTTTAAATGATGTTTTGAGTGAACTGAATCCTCCTTCCAAAAAGTAAACAGACAAGGTTTGAAAGATGGAAACTCAAATTATAGCAAGAATTTCTACTGCAGTAATCACTTGCATAATCTGCTTTGTGACTGTGAAAACAATGAACACATTTGCATGCAGCACGCTTAAAATTTAACAATTAGAAATTTACCATCTTCCTCTGTGGGAAACCCTTGAGATTGATAGTGAGCAAGACGTGGATCTGACTCGTTTGGTTTATGCCACTGAGGTTTGTTCACAGGCCTGCTAGTTGAATGGCCGTGTGACTGTTGCTGTTGAGCCGACGTCCCATGGGTCTCACACGTCCGTGCCACCATTCTAGACCTCTGAAGTGCTACGTTGTAATCCGGAGGCTTTCTAGTTGGATGGGAAACACCTTCTGCAAACTCAGCAATAGGTATTCCTACATAACCAGGAGGAGTTGGAGGTGGTTCCCGATACCGACCTTCTTTTCGTGCTGCAAGAAAAGCAGATTATTATAAAGTAATGGGATGAAAACTGCTCAAATTAAACAGTGAGAGTTAAACATTGATCAACTCACAGTCCCAGGAGGAAAAATCCTGAAGAAGGATGAAAGTTAAATGCTACATAGTACATAATGAGATACTGAAAAATAAACCATATGAGAAAACCAATAATATACAACATATGCACAACACCATTATTCTTCCAGTAGTGAAGTATTAATGAAAATAAATTCACCAAATTACATGAGGAATTTGCTCTAACTTAGCAGCTGAAGCTGCTCCATCAATTACACAGAATGAAACATTCATTGGTCAGAGACCAGTGTTGCAGAAGACACAAGAGTCCACAAAAGTGACAGCCATCATGAATATCAGTGTCTCCCCAAAAGCATGTCTGTCTTAATCTTGAAGATGGACTTTGTCCCTAAAAGCTCATCTCTTTTGTTCTTAGCAGCTTGCAGGCAAAGGAAAAAAGGAAAAAAAAAAAAAGGAAAAAAGAAAAAAAAAAGGAAAAAAAAAGAAAAAAGGACCTGATTTCTTTCTACAAACCTTACTAACTAAGGCAAAACTCCAAATGAGGTAAGAGTAATGGACCTCATTCTCGTGCTTTTTGCATGCATCACTGACCACTGCTTTTATTTTTTAAATTTCTGCAAAATTAAGTCTGGAAATCATTCCTGAAAGAACACTAATTGAGTAACGTTTTGTACAGGAGAAGGAAAGCTCACATACTTCATGGATCTCATTGAGGTTTACCTGTTTACCTGAACAAGAGTTAACTCTGGCCTTACCCAGCGTACCCTTGCAGAGAGATTCAAGGGAAGAAAGAATGATGAAGAGTTTTAAACACCTTCAGGAACAGACCAGATGGGCATTGATTTCATGATTCTGTACCGTGGAATTTCATATTTCAAGATGTTAATTAGGACTTTGATCCTGAACAGTTTTTGTGAGTCTAACCCTTTTATGTGACTACTTACAGTACAAAGGCAAACACAGCAGGTAAAAAAGCCTGGCACAGCAAATTTACTCTTCCTGTCTTGTCATACCTTCTATATTCTTGCACAAGTGATGAGGACAGTATCACTCTGCATTATGCAGTATGAAATTGACTGAAAGGGCAGTACCAGCTCACAGCTGGCTTTACTGGGCTGGTGGGTTTTTGCTTTTACTATTAGCAACCAAATCGTCTCATATGGAATCCAAATGCTTTTCTTGCACAAATGCATGCAACTGAACAAAGCAACATGAAGAAACTTCTGAGAATTTTAATTCAAAGATTTCAGAAATTTTGATTTTAAGTAATTTTGACATAGAATAAGTTCTGTTGAAAAAATCTACTGCAAGAGATCAATGATACCCAGAGCTGCAAGCACAGTTAATAGTACTGAATGCATGGAAGTTATACAGCTGCAATTTTTGGATCTTCTTCACATTCTCCAAAGTCTATAAATGCATATAAGTGTAGTGGCAAGCTCAGACACGAAAGGCAAGTCTGGAAGCACACTGTTGGTGAAACCAAGTGCATCAAAGAGTAAAATTAGAGACTGGCACAAATCAGAACCTCGAGTCCTGAACTGAGCAGCTTCCTCCTATTCACAGTTCAAGGATCCAGAGCTGCACCCAAGCTTTGCAGCAATAGGCCATTGCTAAGCAATATATTTGGGCAGAAAATGGAAAAGCAGCTTATCACAATGGTCTCAGCATGACTTCAATGTGGCAGACTTTTTCAGCTGTGTCAAAGCAAAATGGCTTTCAGATAGCTCTTCATAATAACCTGAGGAAAGGCACTCACAGCAAAGGGAAATGAAAGATGCAAAAAATGTAGAGGGGTCTTGGATGGCCCTATGACATCTGGGATGTGTAGAAGGAAAAATATGAGAAGTGTTAAAACACTGCCAAAGCTAACTTTCGTATTGATTTAAACATTATTACCTCACTGGATGATTATAAATGTAATAGAGCCCTAATTACTTAAGGAATCTCTTCAATTGAAGTAATCTAAAGAAATGCCTCAGCTGGTGTCTAAACACAAAGCGACCCCATTTTTAGAAGTAAGGAACATTCAAAAGTAAGGAATCATCAGACTAGTTACACAAATGTAGAAAGGAAAACACTTCTAAAAAAAATAAATCAGGACACATTTATAAAGATACCTAAATATAGAATACAGAGCCTTACTGTGAAGAGAATGCACATTTCAGAACAGACACCTATACACATCAACTCAAAACACTGTCCAGCAGTTGAGCTAGTTGGTGGTTTTTTTTTAATGATGTATGGCAGGCTGTCTTGAAACACAAAAGAGCTGCCAGAACTGAGAAGCAGCTGTAAGCGATAATTTCTCTAGCAGTAAAAACAGAGTTAGAGGGCAAAAACTGAGACTACAAAATGTTCCGTTCTGCTTTAAAATCAAACCAGACAAAAGAAAAGTAGGTTTAAAACAACACTAAACACTGTAGGTAAGTGAATTAAAATAAATTTAACTTACCAATAAGCCCCTTTGTAGTACTTGATGTTACTGGTATGTGAGCAGGCATGGGAGCAGGCTTTGCCTCCTCTGCTGGTATGGATGCTACGCAGCTGGTTTCAGCTTCAATAGAAACATCCTTCCCTCCCCTTCGCTTTATGGTACCTGTGTCACCTTCTGAGTCCTCTCCCCAGTAGCCCGTTGAGGATGCCCAGCTTGCTCTGGACTGTGCTTGCTCGAGGCCCTCCCTACCTTGACTTTGCCGGCTATACTTTGTGCCATGATCAGAAAACATCAGTTGGTCCACATGACTGCCTGAGGCCCACAGTCCTGCCCCATCGCCTGAATTATCAAAATGAGCGTGTCCAAAAGGCAGCGTCTCCCAGCTTCTCTGGTGCTGTATTGTTTGGATGTTGTCATGTGAACCACTTGAGCAAGAAGTCCAGCTACCACGGCCACTGTCAGCTGCATCGAGTGAAGCTCTGTCCCCCTGATCCTGTGACAGTTCTTCTGTGCTAGGAGAAGACAGAACAGTAGCTCCAGCGTACAGGCCTCTGTTCTCGGACAGTGGTGCATAAGATCTAGATGCACAATGAAGAGAGGGGAAAAAAACATCCAGCGTTGAAAGCAGAGATCCTTTACAAAGCACACAAAGAACTAACAAAAAAAAAATGAGCATATTGAAAGTTTTGATGCAATTTATGTTGTACTTGCTTAAAAGACTAATCTGATTTTAAGCACAGAACACTTTCCTTTTAAGCTCATCCTTAATAGAACCAATAGGAATAATCACTGGGCAGCTCTCTTGATGAAACGTAACACATTAGTGGAGCCACCTCAGAATGTAAAATCTTAACTTTGCAGCAGTCCTTTAAGGCAAGCAAACACCACTGAGACACACAGAATAAAAGGGAGCAGACTGATAGATAGGTTCCTACCGCTTTTCCAGACAAGCAGTGCAAATAACTCAAAGTTAGAAACTGAGATTTATCAGGAAGTGACTGAAACTCAGATTTAGGCTTCTGCTCATTCACAACTTTGAATGACAACTTATCAGTATTTCTTGCAAAGGAAAGACTTTGAAGTTACTTCTGGAAAAACATACTACTTCCTAGAGCAAGTACATTTCTCTGTAGCCTTCTGGTGGCTGATCAAGTCTGACAGTATCACTTACATAGCAGCAGTGAAAACTGATCAAGTGTCAGCTTCGTTTAGCAACTATTAGGACTGCTGTGAGTTGTGGTTTGAGGGCAGCTCGCTATGCAGATTGGGACCCTCATCTGATTTTACACATCTGATTAAAGAGCTTGCATAGCCTGGGATTCCCAGATCCGAAGCACACCACTTTCAGAACTGGCCTGTCATCTACATGACTCAAAACTAGAGCTAAGGTTTCCAGATAATAGCTCAGAAAAGCAACTGGTTCTCAGGCTCACTGACAGAGATTCAGAGAACTCCTTGCAGCTCTACCTTACCCACTTTTACAGAAGTTAATTATCTAGAAAATTACTTAGGGAGCCAACAGCCAAACGTGAATTTTAGCTTCCAATTATTGTTGAGTAGGAGCGAGATTTGGGGTAAAATAGAATTTCTGAGTTAGATAAAACTGCACTTTTCTGTAAAAACAGACTGGAAAATTACTAGCTATTTCTGCTCACAGTGCCATTCCCAAGTAACTGCATCAATAATTTGTCATCTAACTCAGTTAATTCCCCACCTAAAAAAATGGCTAGAATACTCATCTGCTACAGAGAGGAGTCTACAGAAATACTAAGTGCTCAGATAAGGTCTACTGGAAGAAAGGTCTTACTGCCATAGACCTCAAAAAACACGTGTGAGGGCAAAACATTTTCTTGTAAGAAAACAGAACATGATCACAAAATTCAGTAGTGAAATAATGGAATTTAAGAACAGAGGAGAAAAGGAAAATTTGAGAGAGGTACAAGGAAAGTTATATAAACAAATATACGTGCCACACACTCTATGAAAGTATAATTTAAGTAAGAATAAAATTCCTACCCTAAGCTGTATTGATCTGGTTCAATCACGATCCTTCTATCAATTCTTCCCACGCCAAGATTAGTCTCCACAATGCTGACAGAATGCCTCTGTCTCCTCTCATCATGCAGGGACGCTGGCATGGAGTCAAAAGAGGAATTGCTGACAATACTAGATCTGGAAGAAATTTCGCTGTGACCAGAGTCTGAAAAGTTATCCACTGTGCCACTGGGAGCCAAAGTGTAACCTGCAAAGGGAACATCACTTTAATCAGTCTCTTAGAGGCCCACTCAGCTGGCAAGTTTCACTGCTGCAACTGTAGTAAATCAAAAGTATTTACGTTTTACACACAGAAGAAGCACTGAAAAAAAAAAAAAAAAGCAGCATAGCTTTATAAATTCTGCATGCCCTATCTCTTGAAAAGGGGTTTAAGATTGAAGGGAATGTGAAACACTCATTTAGAAACCAGCCACTCACCTTCCTTCCCCTCTACCTTCCTCCCCCAAATTTTCAAATGCATTGTATTTGTGTTCCTACATCGTGAAATCTCACTTTTCATGAAAAAAAAAACAGCCTATACATAAACACTGCCACCAAGTTTGGAACAGAAGAGGTGCATCAGACAAGAATAATGCTCAAAAGTTATCCATAAGACTCCCTCATACAGTTTTTGTGTTCTGCAACACTGCCCTTCAGAGGTGAACAACGTATGCAGTGTGAAGCACATATGTCTGGACTCACTGTTTATTACATATCTTGGTGAATAAAAGGCCTAAAATGTTTTTTTTTAAAAATATTCAAGGTTTTCAAGCTTTCTTTGTGGTACCTGGCTAACTAATTACATTCCAAAAGACAATATCTGTGAACTGTGAGAATTACACCATCATTTGGAGTAGCACTGACACTGCCAGACTGTAATAAAACCTGCAAACAACAAAAAGTCACATAGGTAAATTCAGCTTTTGTTTCAACACTGACAAAATGCTCTTACAAGCTAGGCTGAAGGTCATTAAACAACACACATCTACAATTTTTTTTTTGTTTCTATCTATATTAAGTGTCAAGATGACTTGGAGTGATCCGTCTCCATTCAAACCTGCTGAGAATATGGAATTAACGCTGTCAGACTTTCTGAAAGTACATATCATTAGCTTAGTGTCACCACCAAGCTTTTAAATCTAAAATTTAAAAGCATCTTTATGATTTGCTTTTTAAACAGTAAAATACCTTTTAGTCGCAGCCCTGACCAAAATTACCTAAATTCACTTTTTGCTAAGACAGCTTTTGGGAGAAATCGGGCTGAGATCTCATGAGGGCTCAAGATGATAACCTGACTTCTTCACATAGCATTCTCCTTCTTCCAACCTTAATATAGATCACTTCAATAGAGATTTTGGATAGGCTTTTGTACGTACTTCTATGCTCTATTTATCTCTCCCCAGCTTACCCAGTTGGACTTATTTTTCTCCCTTTGGTTTCCATTAACTCCATCTATCCCAGAGGTCTATAGTGAATTGATATTCTTGCTACTGCTCTCAATTCCAAAAAGAGAAAAGGATGTGGTTGGGTCCATTAGTTTGGAACCACAGGGTCTCGGTTACAGAGTGCTGCCACCTACCACGTTAAGGAAAGGGTTTAGCTATCCATAAGAAAGTAGAAAAATTGATACATGCATGTTTCAAAACCTTATAATCTCCATCCAATTTGGGGAAAGTTACTTCTACAGCAAAGCCTCCAACACATGCATCGCTTTGGCATTTTATTACAGGAACTCAACCTCAATATATGCATTTTAAATTCATTTTAAATGTAACCAAAAACTTTCAAAAATTAACACCACCAAAAAAGTTCCAATGTGCAATACCATTCCTCAAATATCCATGTTTGAATAATTAATTATGCTTCTATTAAAATGACTGTTAGTGATTTGTATCCCAACTATCTTAAGCTTGCCTGTCATACATAGGTCATTTCCCACCCAGCCGGGTGACAGAGTAAATAATTCCTTTAATAGGTTAATGAGCTCAATGAAGTTTAAAATCTTGTACAGCAATCTGCACGTACTGCCACTGGCAGAAGATGCTCTGATGGGAATAAATTTGTCAGAAGCAGCTGTAATGAGAGTGACCTAATGCATCACAACCTGTATCAGTTCAGGCTTCCTTGCCTATTGCTATCAAACAGGGCCTTCAGCTGTCCCACTTGAGCACCTCCTGCTCTCTTGCTGACCATATGTGCCTGAAACACGAGCAGTAATGTATTCTGAATGTACAGAAACTTCCAAAGCCTACGACCTTCAGGAAACAGAATGAGAAACGTTCTGCATCTAGTACCTTTCCTTGGAGAACTCTGTGGTGAGGTGGGAGGAGAAGACAGATGTGAAGATGCACTTGATACTGCGTCTTCAGATTGTTTCTTGTGGCGGTCCAGACTTCCTTCTTCAGATAATGAAAGAATTTTCTTTAAAGCTTGTGGGGAGTTAATGCCTTTAAGTAAGAATGAATGTAAGCAGATGTAAACTTTAATATAAATACATCTTCCCATTTCGCAGTACATTTACGGAGGGAACATCATGTAAGAAAAAACACTTTTCTCTTTAATTTGCGAGTTTCTAACAGTGGCTGAAACGAAGCAAAATTTTAATCCTACTGTTCAAAACATAGAGCTGTATGCCTGTAACTTAGTGAAACCAGTCTTTCATTTTTTGCCACCGAAAAGAAATATTTTGTCACAGAAAATATAATCCAGAGGTGGTGCTTTGTAATACTGCCTGCACAGCATACAAATCAGGAATAAGCACAGTAGTGGTTTCTGGCAAATGAACTGAAACGATGAGGACACACAATGCTCAATGCTCAGTTAAGGTTTACATTGTGAGAAGTGAAACAGCTTTGTTTCTTTTCCAGACACAGAGCAGCCCAGAAGGGCAAAGGAAGCTGGACAGATTAAGAAGATTGGCTTACAAAATAAGGCCATCCTGCAGTTGCCTTTCTCCCTTTAGAGAATTATTTCTGCACCGGTTTATTTTGGGAAACCAAAGAATAACAACATCTTTAAGATGATGTATGATGTAAAGATCTAGGGCATAAAGAATTGCTTTTCTGAGGCAACACTTATCTTTGTCTTTTTCCACCCTCTCCTCCCCTCAAAAAATACATCCTGGCATACACTTAAAAGCAAAGATGGAGCTTCTCTGACAGTTTTGTAAATTTCTGTTTTGTGGTAGAGGATATTTTCAAGCCTTCTACAGACTTCTCCTTTGATCTGTTGGATCACAATGCTGCTATCAATAATTCACAGCTCGTTCATCAACATAACCCAGTCAACTTTTCAGAAACTTTCCCACCATGAGCAAAAGTACCATCTTTGTAGCTTCAAAATCCTTTTAATATTAAAATTTAATGGTAAAATTAAGAACTATATGAAGATTGAATTGTTTCTTGCCCATTTTGCTGCTTTTAATTCTTCTCTAGCAGTCTAAGCTGTGCACAGATAAACTAATAAAAAGTGAGAGACTATTTCAGCTCTTAAGCAGATCTTAAAAATTCACGTTACCTACATATAAAGGAACATAGATTTGGAAGACAAATTGGAAGTAATTCCTATACTCCTGCATCTTTTAGCATGAGATGCAGGCAGCAGCACCAGCTTAACAGTAAAAAGCACTAGGGAACAGAATCCAGAGAAACAATTCTCTGATTGGAACTTCAGGCCCACGTTTGTAATGGTGAGGACACCACTTCTGTAATTAGTCTAGCACAACTGAATTTCTCATTGAATGTTCAACTTTAAAAAGAGAACAAAACAGAACAAACAACAACAAAAACCAAAGTAAAAAAGCCACTAGAACTTCTGAGGCACTTCAGATCACTGAAAAACCTGATGGTTGTTAATCCACTTGGAAAAGCCAAGGTGTTAGTGCAGATAGCCAGAAAAATTCATTATTTCCACCTGCTATTAGGAGGTAAATAATTACACTGATTAAATTGACAAGGATGCTTTCCTGGCAGATTTCTTTCTTCCCATTTCTAGAGAAGATAATTTTACACATACGCTGCATGAAACAGCATAATTCTCCTATAATACTACCACAAATTAAAGTCTCCATCTCATTTGATTAAAGTGCTTCCCTGACATGAGCAAAGAAACCTCAGAGTACTCCCACTGAATGCTTCTTTGTTTGACTTACCAAATGGTGGGAGGTCTTTGACGGGCACTTTCTTGCGTGAGGGATAAAGAGATACAGCAGGGACCTGCAGTGCTTGGTTTACTTTATGTTGCTGCTGCTGCTGCACTTTCTGCTGAATTCCTGCCCGGGGAGCCACTGGTGATGTTTCAGATTTTCCAGATCGCTTGTCTCCTGTATTCTTTGGCACTTTGCAAGAAATGGGAGAAAGCAAAGAATGACTGTCAACCACAAATACAGTGGGAGTTCTAAGCTGAGAAGTGCCAAGCCCTCCAATTAATAGTTAAGAAAGTGATAAAATACTGAAACCACAAATGCAAGAGGATACATCTAGGGATAAACAGAGAGGAGGAAAAGGAGATTTAATTTCATTTTACATCTGTACATTATCAAAGAACCTTTCCTCTTTCTTAAAATAAAACTCTCATATATTGACTATTGTGATAGTTCTCACAATGTGACCAGAAATATACTGAGCTATGATAAGGACTGTAGTTGGTTTAGGGCAGATATAATTGATACAATACAATTTTGTATCCTAATATCATAATTAGCATTTTTTGCTATCCTGAAGGAATGGAAAAGCATAAGATACAGCACTCTCTAATTAAAGTGCGACAGATTTCCAGTTCTGCTTCCCTCACCATGTCTCTAAAATACCTGGACATGATGGAATTCCTTTTTCTCTCTCAGGATGAGGTCATCTGGGATGACCAGCCCTATTCATACCAATACCCTGAGCGCATCAGAACTGTAGAGGATCTTTTGGTCTTTCTGGATCCTTCACACAGACAAATCAAAAGAACTCTTGTGCACTTCAGCATTACACCATCCGAAAAGCCTACATAAATTTCTATGCTGTTAACCTCTAAGATGACTCCCTTAAGATTCAAAGATACCCAGTACTTGCCCATGATCAGTCAGATAATTTTCTGCCTCACTGTCTAGTTGCCATTCCTAAATAATTCCTTGCATTAGAAAGAAATACATTTCACAGCCTCCTTACAACCCACAGCGAATGGTAATGCTCACATGTGTTGGTGGCTGGCTCACACTGTAGAGACAGAGTCTGGAGGCTTTCTTCATCCATTTCCAGATCCAAGTTTGAGAGATACTGCTTTACTTTCCGTGCCATCTGAGCATCTTCATACAGTTTTTTAGCATTAAGGAAGGAGCTGCGGCGGACCCTCTTTTTATGACCCCCCGCTTGTGCGACATCAAGCACAGCTGCATTTGTACTGCCCTGGCTGAGAGACCTGGAGTGAATGAAGGGGGATAAGAAGGGGAAAGTATGAGTTAGTCCGACACAGAATCACTACTTCACAAGCATGAAACATGCAAAAGATTGCATGAATGTCAGTCTATGGTCAAAGCTCACATGCCTCATTCCAGTAAGTCAAACAGCTATAACAGATAGAAGGATGAGGATCAGGAAAATCTTTTTACTTGGTTACAGGCACTACTTTGATTACATAAATATTTTAACCTTTTCTGCTCCAACTAGGCAGTATCACTTCACACATCAAGAAAAGCATTCAAGCCAGCTCTCTCACATAAGCCAGCTATTGAGAAGACTGGGGCATTAGGAAAAGCTCATGCAATAAGGCAATGCTGACAGAAGCCTACAGCTGAAGTTTATATTTCAAGACACGTAACAGAAGGCATTTTTTAAAAGTATCTCGGGAGCTTTCAGTCTCACCATATACAGAATGTATAACACAGCTTTAAGGAATAAAACTTACTTGTTACTTCCTAGGTTGAAAATAGCTTTATCTTAAAAATGATTTGCTAGTTCATGCTGACATAAAAGTCGTGCAGATTTTAATGTATGTACATCAACATACAAGCTATGCATTTTTCCTGAATTGATAAAAATAAAAGTTATGGTGGAATTGTAGTGGGAAAAAAGTTTAGCAGGTACTGGAGTTACAACGTTTCTATTTGACTGTGGTAATTGTTTATCAGCCCTAAGAAAGTTAACACCAATTTTTAGTAGTTGCTAACTTCCCACTTCACAATTTCCCTTTTACTTAAAGTCACCTTTTTGGCAACAGAAATTGGAGGTGGTGGGAATAACACACCACTGCTATTTACAGTCACTTGAGTATTTTACAGCTTTTGTGTATTAACCTCAAAAGCACTCCTGATCTAAAACATACTGTCAGCTAAAACAAAACAAAACGGGGTTAACAAAAGAAAGTATCAAAGCACCAGAAAATTAAAGATGGCAAGTAGGAAGTAATGCAAATGGCAAGGGAAGAATGAATGGCTGTGTGCATTGTCTACAACCACTTACCCCAAACTCCTCCATTTCTTCTTCCTGCAAGTGAGAGCCAGGAAGAGTAAAGCATGGGTTTAAGAAGAGACAGAAAGATCACAAGCTCAGAAAGAAAAAGACCAGATCTAAGGACAAGCAGTTTCTAGAAGCCCACAAACACTAAAAAGATTCAGCTACAGAGTCAGATATTACAAACTCCTCTAAGTTCAAATTAAGGAAAATAATATGCAATAAGCTGGTCTAACATGAAGGAAAAGACCATTCACTCCACATTTTTAATGACTCTAGCTTAAGCTGTTTCAAATACAATCCCATTTATTAAATCAAAATGATAAAGGTCTCACACATCGACACTTCAAGCAAATAACACATCTCCCCACCCTTCAGCTGATGCAATCTTTTTTTTGGAATAAAATAACCAGCAGCTAAGAAATAATAGAAACATCCATATATGGTGTGTCTGTGTGTGTTTGTGTGAAAAATCACAGAATTTAATGATTTCTCCAGTTTCAGAAGTTCCTTTGATATATACAATACACAGTTTTGGTTAATTGTTAACAACAAAAAAAACTCTCATACTGCTCCAATGCATCAAAGGGACTCAGAAGAGTTAGACATCAGCCCTGAAAATCAGTAACACTTCCTGTTCATACAGAGCTCACTGAACAACTGCCAAGGACCTGCTGACAGGAAGACAAACATATCCTTTACCCTCCAAGCACATGGAGAGGCAAGTGAAAAGCACCTCTTGCTGATACTCAGCCTTCTCCAAACTGGGTAAAAGCTCTGCCATCTACAACAGGCTTACCTAGTTCTAAACATTAAAGCAGGATCCATGTTGACGGATGCCATGCGACCAACGTGGCGAATTTCCTTCGCAATCATTCTCAGCTTCTCAAAGTTGACTAAGCCCTCCACTTTGGAATCGTTTCCTAAAATTAACAACAATTAACATCACCAGTGACTGGGTGCCAAAGTGAGTTTTTCTTAGCTGGTAAGAGATGAAGCACTTATGCTTTTACCTTCATGAAGGAATGTAAGGTCTTTTTTGATAACGGGAAACAGGGGAATAATAGGGGGCTGCAGATTTTGGCTGTTAAGGACATTACGGTATTTTGCCATGTTCCTGGATGGATCAAACAAGTCCTGTAGATCTTGGAACAGTTTTTCATACTTGCTTGGAAGCTTTTCCCAAGTAGTTCGGAGCCTTGCAACCGGTGCCAAATTCAGGCCACTTGAAACAAACAAAAAAGTGCAAGAAGTTAAAGAACAATAGAAAAAAAAAAAAAAAAAAGGCCATGCTCCACTTTTAGGGAAAAATATCACATAACCAGAATAGCATAGCACAATACCAATAAAGCCACAAAACTGAAAACTTCCTTTTCCAGTGTGCATTGCAAAAAAATTAATAACATTACCAGTAGTTTTAAACATTTTAGAGAATACGTATTTATTCTTACTACTTTGGAACAGCTTCTGCACTGGATAACAATGTTGTAAATATAGGAGTACCTCAGTATCAATTATTTCCAGATTCCCAGAAACGTCATCTGAGTAACACTTAGGTGATGACAGCACAGGGACCCACCTTCTTGCTGCAATAATCCAGCTGACTTGATTGTGTCTAGCTCAAATTTTGCTATGAAAGACTCCATATATTTGAGGTTATTCTAAAGCTGCAGCTGGTACTAAAAAAAACAATTTTCTTCTCCTTAACAATGTCATTGAAGACAGTACCTAATGCAGTGGCTAGCACGTCTTGTTTATAATTTCTAACTCTTGAAAAATTTGGTATAGTAGCATTTCTAATAGTATTTCAGCAAACATTACAGTGTCAAGTTCAAATACCTTCCTTATTGGATTGTCAAGTGCCACTGCTAGCACTATGAATTTAATGCATTTTTTAAACAGAGATAGGTAAGGCTTTTCTTTTTTCTTTTTACTCAAAATAGAATTTGACATTCAGTACCTAATGATAGCAAACATTGAGTTGAAATTCTTGCATTCTCTGCAGTGCAGTGCTATCTTAATGAAATGCTTGATGATTTTCATCCTTTTTAACTGGTTGGTTTCTCTTAGAATCTCCGAAGCTACCCAGAACGTTTCTTGATTTATCACTTCTTCAAACTTCTTTAGATTAGTGCAGCCTGTTTTTGATTTGAGTTTAAACAAGTCATCTATGTATTCTGTGGGTTCAATGTTACGGAATAGCTCAAAGTTTCTCATGGAGAGCTGGGTAGCCACCTCAATGGTACTGAGCTGTAGTAGGGAAATTTGACTCTCTCTTAATAACTCTTGAGCATCTTCATCTGAACAAAGAGTTTCCGTTTCCATGTTGTTCTTCAGGTAATACCTGTAAAAACAAAATTCCGAAACAGACTTGATACAGTATATTCAAATACTAGTGAAAATTAATGCCTTGCTGTAGACATAGAATAAATTGAATTTTATCATGCTTTGATATTAATTAGAAATCACATAAGAGGTGATTTCTTGTAAAGAAACGGAATGATAGTCATTAAATAATGCTTCTATTAACAGGATTCTTACTTAATAAACTAGCATAGTCAGCTCTAGCTTAGTCTCTAATCTCACCTGCCACTTAGCTGTATCCTGTCAGCAAGCTTGGATAACTGATCAGGAAGCCTCCTTTGTTTGATTACACCCTCAGGTGTGACAGAGACTTCACACAGTGAATACGCATCAGGAGTTGCAGTGAGAGCAAACTCCCTGATGGCCTGGATGACCACTTCTTTTGCTGTTGTGTCCTTACTGATCATGATGTAGCGACTTTGCTGATCCGCCTTGAAAACCCTCAGAACTTGATCTGGTAAGTCTGAAAAAAAGTTGCATGCAAGAGGTACAATTCAGTGATGAGAGGAAAAATAAAAAGAGCGTAAGAACAAGCAACAATATCAGTCACATTGAATCAAACTCTTAATGCTATTTCTCTTTATTTCAGTATCACTGTTATCTCCCATTCCCATGGAACAGGAATGCTGTTTATTTTTTATTCTAGTTGTTTTGTTTTTAAATGAAAGACTAGTTCTGCCAACATTCAGAAAAATACAGCTATCAAAGGGGAAAGCTACAAAAATATGCAAACATTTCCCACGTATGGACAGATGAGCTAATGGGATTTTCACAGGTGTTGAGTGCTGGTAAATTCCATATAAGTCTGGGTGTAGCTAGAAATGCACATACAATAGCCAGCTGTATGCACAAATAGACTGCTGTGGTGTTAATGCATCCAAGTTCTTAACTACCAAAAAGTCTCTATCCCTGATAAATTTAACTCACTGTATCAAATGTGTAAATGATTGAAAATGTCATCACTAAGATGTTGGCACAGGGTGTAAGAGTTAAGCAGTCAAAGAAAGAAACCTTTTCTAAGCATTTAGCTTTCAAATATTATTGTTTCAATTGATGACAATTCCTGAAGTGAATGTGAACAAGAAAGCTGTTTTTAGGAAACCTGGAGAATTATCATCCTAATTCCAAGGCTGCATTTGGTATTTCTACCACCTCATTAAAGGTTTGAAATCTAGACCCATTAATCAGCTGAAGTTAGATTGTTGTAATTGTATTATAAAAAGAAAACAAAGAACTAAAATTGTACTGCTGTCCAGCATTATTATTTTTAGCTTTTAAATGACAAGATAAAGTACTTTCGATTAATTTAATTTAATTTTTTCTCTTTATTACAAATAACCTTTTCTAGTATTGTACAGTATGATATCTGGTCATCTTTATCTGATTAGAACTATTATTTTTTTTTAAGATTATAAAGGTCATATGAAGAAGAAAATAGAAAGTAACAGAAAGTCTTCTGAATGTACAGCCATAAGTGATCATTATCTTAAAAGATACTGGAAAAAATGACATACTGAAAAAAAGAAAGAGATGGAAACATGCATGCTGATAAAATAAAGGCCTTATTTGACGACTTACGGAAAAAGAGACCTGAAAGTGCATAATACATATTTAAGGTACTGTATAAAACTTATATTAAGCAACAGAAATCTTGTGAGAAAAGAACAAAAATTCATGTCTTCCCACTACTGTTCCATTTCTCTAAGATCATTTGAAAGCAGCAAGGTAAATCCTTCTGATATGAATGGGCATACGTGCTAAAAAGGCTGTTTAGACATAAATGGAACCCAGCCCATAACTGTCAAGCTCACGGTAATATTTTTTTGCATCTTGAGGAGCACTACTACTCAAGCACATTATGATTAAGTGATTACATTATTATTTACCCATAACACACAACAGTGCAGGCCAATTTTAAGCCATTCCCAAGTACTTGAGTGAAATTTATGAATACCTTTGACAACCAGCAAGTCAATTTTGCCCATCATCACCAACTCACTGACCCATCTGTCTACAGTAATTAGTTGAAAAGGGACACAGAGCAGGGCCTGAAGACATTTCAACATGCTTTGACATTGTAGGGAAGGCAGATGCCAAAGACACAACCATTCAGAGGAATTGCTAAGAATCAGAATGCTCTGTAGATCCTGTTGGGTCTTGCTGTTACAGAAATCCTTGCCACTCAAAGAACTGTTATGAAGATGGGAAGCTGTTGCACACAATTGGAACTCACTTAATACTCAAAAGAAACAAGTATTTGGCACAAGGAGAAACCCTGCTCTGCTAAATCAGTGAACTTAATATGAATTATTAAGCATGCATACCTATCAGAGCTGGTAGCAAAGCACTAGGCAGCATACAGAGAAGCCTACTAACAATCAAAACGATTACAAATGCAGCAGTATTAACAAGTAATTCAGCACATGAGTTTTTAAGTAAAACAGATCTTGAAAAGAATTGTAATTATCCCCTTCACTCCTTTTTAAAAAGGAAAGTGTGGAGTGGCAGACACAAGAAAGCAATGCTTTATGATAGCAGTCTAGTCCCATAGAAAAGTTGGGGAAGAGTATCAGTGACTGAGAGGTCATTGTTACTACATTATTTTGGTTCCAATCAAAGACAGCACAAGAGAAGAGAAATCAAAGTATTATTGACTATATGCATGTTTAAAAATAAACCTTTGTAAGTATGTATTGGAAAACATCTGTGCAATTGAGAAGAACTAAAATGACTCCGTGCAGTTTTTAAGCAATTTCAAGGAATTACATCCTCATTTCCTCCTCAAAGACTACCCTTTCAAAATGAGCTGTTTTATTTTTTTTTTCCCTGAGAGATATCCCTTAAATCCTCAAAGGATGGCCAGTTTACTACTATTCTCCTTCTTCTCTGATGCATTCAATTTCTTGCAAGCTGCCTCCATCTCCATCTTTAATTTAGCCTAAGGTAATAAAAGAAATTAAAATTGTAGGATTTAATTGTTTCCCTGTCTTAAAGTGTATAGTGGCATAACTCAACTCTTATCTCCTGCACAACCACCTCTGAGGTCCTTAAGGTACATGCTTTTGATTTCAGACCTCCCATTCCCCTATCACAGAATGGCCAGGGTTGGAAGGGACCTCAAGGATCACGAATCTCCATCCCCCTACTTCTCACTGAAGAAAAAAAAAAAATCAGAGCTGCAAAGTAATTCAAAAATATTCAGTAGGTGGGCATTTGAATGAGTTTTAAGCAAAAATAAATAAATAAAATGAAATGGGATTTGCTTGAGCTCTGAGACAGCACTCCCCACAGTTCTGGAAGTGAGCCACTCACAGTACTTGGCACATGCTGGAAATTGCCCAGTCTAGCAAAATAGCAAGCTAGAAAATGGATTTTACACACAGTTACATAACATTTATAGCCACAGCACCGATTGAAGAGTTATAGGCTCTTATTGATACAATATCTTCGAAGTATTGGACATTAGTTGTTAGATTAAAAAATAATCTTCCCACTCTCTAAGAAGCAATCTTAGGCATTGGGACAAAAAAATAACACCAAAAACATCAACAGGAAAACAAATTAAAAAAAAATTACTACCACACAAAAGTTTGTTGCATCCTTCTCTAGTCATGTCCTCCCTCTCCCCATTATATAAGTGATGCTCAGCGTCACAGTTTCAAGAGTAAAAAACTGCACAAACTTTGACAGTCTGCAGACTGACATTCAAGCAATGTCCTTTTAGGTAAGGTCTGAAATCCCTTGGACTTAGAGGGCACTCAATTTTTGGTTCTATTTTTGAGAAAAACACTAAAAATAACCCAGTACCCACACAGCTACCACCAGCATATCATCCTTCAGAAGATACATTTTAACAATAAAGAATCATATACCTAATACAGAGAAAGATTCACTTTAAGAACTTTCCCTGAAGCCAGATAAGAGCCCAAATCCCAACTCTCCAGGAGTTCCAGCTAAGCCCTTCTCATATGATAAGGCTCTCAAGGTTGTCATATTCTCTCCCTTTCTCACCCTCACTTCCCCCTCATAGTTTGTTCCTCTCTACTAAATGTGTGTTGGCTTGATAATTTTGTTTGATGGGGGATTTTTAAATCATTACTGAGAATGGATTTCAAATCACTATATACAAAACATTCAGAACTCAGCTGTAGACACTTCTGCAGGGCAGGATGATTAATAGGCAACTCAGAAACTCTATGCCTTACAAGATTATATAAGAAGTGTGTTCAGAAAAAGACCAAAACACACAGTGCGTCCAAGCTCAATGCCCTTCTGTTTTATTGTAAGCTTGCCATCTCCCATGCTGTTTGAAAATACTGCAGTCTTATAAAGACTGATGTATCACAGCAGATTATGAAGCACCATGCAGAAGTTTTCATTAGCCAGGAGTATTCAGTCAGGAAGAGATGCTCTGTATGCAACATACTTCCAAAACATTCACCTGTACACAACTGGGCAGAGTGGAGGAATATAATGAGCAGTCATAAATGGCTAATGAGGATGACAGTGTATAGGTAATAGAAACCTCGCATGTACATCAGACTCCAAAGCCCAGAAAAAAAATAAAAATAATAAAAGAAACAAAATTATACAGTAGAGAACAAAAAAGGATCCTTACCTGGAGTTGTATTGAAGTCCAAGATGCGGTGATGAGACTGCAGTAGATCAGGATTACTGGATGACAGGGTTCCACTGACAGGTAAAGCAGGAGGAATGTGCTTTGTTTGCCTCAGTCCTACAATGCTGTCATCCTGAGACTGGCCAATTCCAATGTCACTGCATCCGGAAAGAAACAAATGTTCAGAGCTTGGACTGTAGCGAGGGGATGCAAGGGTGTCTGTAATACTACGTTTTCCAGACCCTCAGGAATTACTATTTATGAATCAATATTCTCCAGAAGACAGGGACTGCTGTCTAGCTTCGTCAACAGCACCCAAATGTGCACATCAGCCTTTTTGTGCTGACAGAAGATTCCTATGCTTACCACTCAGCTCTGAGGAGCTGCTATTCTTACTGAAAGGGTGGTGCATGTATTTGCAACTGTACGTTGGGAGTTACTGTAGCTATATAGTATAGTACAATCTATTCACAGATAGATATTATTGAGCACATCCTTCAGGCCCTTCTACCCTCTATCACCCTCTCAGAGTTCCTCTTCACTGTATGTGATCGAAACGATGCCAGCTGACTTGAAAGGCTATGGTATGTAACCACAGCTGGGTGCTACTGGTATCCCCTTCAAAGTGTCTAACTGCAAATGAAGTATTCTGAGATAAAGGTGAAAGACTTTGTCTACTAAACTGTGAAATGCTGGGTCTCAAAGGTCAGCAGTGTTAGAGATGGATCAGGGACAGAATCATCATACTACAGCAGGTGCTATCTGCTTATTGCATGCCGAGTTGAGAAACTAGGCAATGAGCTTCTCTAAAAATACATAGCTGCACATCCTTAGTAAAATACTGAGTGTGAAAATGTTGAAATGCAGATGCTATAGAGATTGAAAATGATTTAAAACTCAGCCATTATAGGAAAAGACTTTTTAAAAGATTAACACATCTAAATCTGCCATCTACACATGTAAATAAAGCATGAATCACAACTTCAATTCCATTGCAAAATGATGCCACTCAATGTCAAGCTAGTAAATTAGATGACAGAACACAAATGGCCTTTTGTACCCCAATCGAGGGGCACTTTGGTTTTTGTCTAGTTTTCTATCCATCCTCAGAAAGCCCACACAGATGTAATTAAGGGCCTGATAATTATCCCTGTAGAGCTGTTACAGCATAAGCATCCTTTTGTGTTCACAGGAGGATCACTTTGCCCAGTCTGCTCTTGTACCACTTCTTTAAGTGCTGTGAAGTGGAAAGCATTCTGGGGAGCAAGGATGGTATCTGCACCATGTGAATTACACAGACACTGCTTTGTAGAAGGCAACGTCACTTGAAAGCATCTGTGTTTTTGTTATTTTGAGGTGAGTTTTTGTTCGTTCTTTACAAAGCAAGGCAGCCCAGCATTACAAAAATGTTTTGTGAAGTGTCATGAGATGAAAATACTCAAAACCAAAAAAGAGTTGCTGGAGTTTCTCAGCCGTAAGACAAGCTGAATCTGAACATCTGTATTTCTGTACTTCCACATAAAGCACAAAATGCTGTGACAAGCAGTGTGCAACACAGCACAGCACCCTTACGCCAAGCCACAAATAAACTCTGCTAGTACTAAAAAGCATTCCCAGCAATCCAAGCTTGGTTTTTCAAGTAGGAGCCACTCTCTACACACAAAAAAGCACACAAACAAACAAACAGGACGAACAAAATGCTTTCTGGCGATTACAGAAACTATGCAATGTAGTTCATAGAAGTGCTAACACGAGTTTTTCTCGAAATTAAGTCAAAGGAAGACAATGTGCCCCCCCTCTCCCCCCTTACATTAAGTAGATTCAGTTACATCACATATTCCTTTTTGGGTCTGTCAGTGTTATATAACCTCGTCATGTTTTACTGCACCAATCCTGTGCGTCATAACCGAAGTAGCTTCGCTAAAGTGGATCAGCTGACAAACATCAGGCTTTAAAAAATTCAGAGAAATGTTCCTAAACTTCTTCTACCTTCCCCCTAAGCTAAACTGAAAAGAAGTTACTCAGCTGACTCTATTTTTAAAAACACAGAACACTCCCCCAATTCCGATCTCAAGTTACACAAACAAGAAATGAACCTAAAAAATTTCAGATATAAATTACAGCACCGGAGGACCCCAGGTCCCACGAAGACCAACTGCTCTCATCACTAGGCAAAATATTTCATTTTCTGGGTGAAAGGAAATTGTGCTTTTAAAGGAAAGCATTTATGTTATTTTCTGTAATGCTTGCTGTGCAGAGATAGCATTAACTGATAAATGACTTCCCTGCTGAATGACAAATGTGGTAGAATGGGTAGAGGAATGGCAGAAGTGTCCAAATGCTTCTTGCTTCAGTATAGCATGCTGAGCATCCCACCGAAGGGCTGCAAATAGAGAAGAGATAGGGGGGCTTCCTCCTAACCTGGGGTGCTGCACTGTGAACCAAGCAGAGATCTGTTAGAGCTGGAAGGGTGATGGTACTTAGTTCTTATTTAAGGAAAACCACTCCTGGATGCCAAGTGGTGTCAAGTGCTGCAACCAAGGTGCTCGAGAAGTGCCTACGAGGAGGAGATTTCCTAGTAGCCCCAATTGAAATGGAACTATTTGCTCAATTTGGGAAGTTACTCAACATTATCAGAATGAAAAGCAAGACTGAAGGAATCTATCTCCTGATCAGAATGATTTGTCTTCGATACTGGCTTGATGTCTCACAAAACTGATAAGTTACTTCAGTTTAGTGAAGACTGATTTCATTTGGCTACATAATGAAAACACACGCTGTGTTCACTTTCAAGACAAGGTAGGTTATCTTCACCTCATAAGCTGGCTAACTGACTCATGAAGTCTTTAAATACCTACTCTAAAATAAGTAAATCAGCTTTTTCATCCTCTTTACTGTTGCTTTTAAAAACTTCTGAGAATAAGTAAAGTCCCCTCGTATATGCCACAGCAAACATAATTAGGAAGAACAAGATAGAAGTTTCTACAGAACGTGAAAGAAAAATACACAAACAAGCAGACCTACAGCTACACATCTCTATGTAGAACTGTGCAGGCAAACAGCAACAGGCAGGCAAAACGTCAAGAGGCTTTGCAGATAAATTGCTATATATAACACATGAAGTAACGCTAGCAAAAGGAAAACAAAATAGGTCAAGTGTACTGTTTGGTTTTTGGTTTTTTTTTGTCTCTTACCCAAAGATATCCCTGAACAGAAAACATGCACAAACAAAACAAAACAAAGGGAAAACCAACAAGAGAATTTGATGTCAAAGCTATGAATCATGAGCAGTGCAAAAATCACATCAGCAATATGCATGGCTCATCACAGGAAGAAACATATAAGAAAACAAAAGAGAACATTCTAAAGACAAACAGCATAAAATGAGGATTTACATATGCTCCTCTACTGAAACCTACCCCCTGCAATTTTAGAAAAAAAATCATTATTTAGATATAATCTTTTATATCTCTTTAATCTCCATATATCAGTAACATCCTATTTATCTCATTGCTAATGTTTCAGAAGAGTATTCTTTTTTGACAGTACTAGTCATTAGCAGGAAAAGAACCTAAATTTTTGGCAGAAGCATCTTTTTAATACATTTTGAAAAGATTTTTTTCAATGGCATGCAGAAAGGAAAATACAGGACAAAACTTTTATTAGACATCAACTACCCTCTACAGTTCAGCTTTGCTGTTTTCATGTTCCTCCCATTGAGGGCACTTGTCTAGGACAAGTTCTAGGTTCCCATATAAAACTAATGGCTTCCAACAATCTTCATCAGAACTCTATCTCTAAAATATGCTTGTAGGAGAAAAGGTACCAGACAAAATATTTAGCTTTCATAAGAAATACTCACTTTTATCAAAGAACCCAGGTTTTAACCTCAGTCTCCCCTTGATGGTAGCGTGCTTAAATTCTTACACACCACTGGATTGTGTACAGATAGAAATTCTTACCCCTATCAGGGATTTGCAAGCAAATCTGCTTTGCAGAGTTACACAAAAATTAATTGCCTGGGGTGCTTCCAATTAACAGTCATCTTAAGAGACAACTGTAAATAACAAAGCATGCCATTGCTGTACCTGTAAGAATTAAATACATTCACATTGACACCACAAACTGCATGTTCCAACTAACATTCCCCTGTATATTGAAGATATAAAAGCGTTTTGCATTAATAACTAAAAGTACTAAAAATCACAACACATTACAAGTATCACAAGAAGTTATTAATATGTAACACAAAGCAAATACTTAAAAGAAATCCAAAAACTCACTTGTATGGTTTCTGAGGCAGGATGCTGATTCGAGTCTTGTCAAGTATCTTCTTTAACTTATTTCTTCCCCCAACTGTGTTGGCTTTACTTTTCTTATTTACTTTTTCTAATCCTATAACCTGTTCCACATCAACAGCCAGATCTGGGATGGAATAACGGCTCGCCTTTTTAATATCACCAATTTTAGGCAAGTGAGGAGCACCATTTCGTTTTTCCTCTGACAACCGTGTTAAAAGTTCTTTAAAAACTGTACAAGACAAAAGGAATGAAAGAAGAACAAAAAAAAAACATAAAAGAAAACACTGCACAGCTGACCAGTTCACTATTGATCAATAGCACCTTCTGTTAATTCAAATATTAACTGAATTTAGAGATATGATTAAGTAATTTACAGATTTTTAAGAGGACAATAATTTACTGTAGTAAATATCAGAAAAATCTGAAAATGAGCCCAGCATGAAAAAGAAATACACTAGATAATCATATTGTTGCCTGGATGTTGTCGATAGAAGAAATCTGACTTTTCAGTCTAAGGATAAGGACTTATGTGGGATAATAGCATATTAAAAAGAGAACAAATTAAAAAGAAAAACAGGCAAGAAAATTAACAACTTTGAAGGAAAATTTTAAGCTGATGGCCAGCAATGAAAGCTCAGATGTGGGCAATAATTAGCAACATCAAAAGTCAGAAATCAGAGGGGAAACTCACCAAATTGTTAAAAAAAATAATAGAACGAGATGCTATGAAAATTCCCTGACCTCTTGGCTGTTGTGGCCATCTGCCAGATGTACAAGAACACCTGGAATCTTAGAAAGCTAACAGGCTGAATATAGCAAAAGTCGGAATGCCAAACTTAATACTGCTCCCAAATTTCTCCCACATCACACTAGCAAAAAAACATCTACAAGGCAGAAATACCTGATGAATTTGTGAATCATTTCTTCTACCACAGCTTTAAACTTAACCAAAATGTCAATATATTTCAATATATTAAAAAAACTGATGTGACAGTGAATCCAGATCAGTTTGAAATAAGACAGTACCTATAGATAAATAGAAAAAAATATCATATCTGATGATTTGATTTGTAATGGTAGACATACTTCTGAGAGATATGAACCCATGTTAGAACAAACTGCAAGATTAACACTGGAGTTCAGATAAAAGGGATGCACAAATCTCTCCTAGGAAGCAAGAAGAGAAAGGTTTTTTAGGAGTTTACCCAGAGAGGTTGAAGATGCTCCCTCCCTGTAAGCATTGAAGACCAAGTTGGATGGGGCTGTGAGCAACCTGGTCCAGAGGGAGGTGTCCCTGCCTACAGCAGGGGGGCTGGAATTAGGTGATCTCAAAGGGCCCTTCCAACACAAAGCAGTCTATGAGTCTATGATTCTGTTTTTCTGAACAAACAGGCACTGCTGTGGGTCTAGTATAGAACATACAGAAAGTAACAATTCATGCACGGTCTTGTATATAGGACACTGATGTAAGAAAGACTTCAGTTATTTACATGTCTTTGCAAAGAATAACTTGTCTGTACAGAAATAGTCCAATGGATTATTTTTTTTTAAGTGTGAATAATTTTAATCTCAGGGAAAAGAGAAGTTCTCTGTATTTTAACAGCTTAGAAGTAGAATATCTCCAAAGAAAATCATCATAAAGAAGGAAGATATTTTAAGAAAGGGAATGAGTAAGAAAAAAAAAGAATATTCAACCCAAGAGTTTGAGCTAGCACAGATTTTGATAAGGTAAACTAAGAAATAGAAATTCATGTTGGCCAACTGGTACTTACTGCAGAAGGCCATGTTAAATAAACAACAGGAATGTCTCTCAATAATGAAGAAAAACAAAAGCAAAGAAAGAAGTCATTGTTTCTCTGGCATTTTCTGTGAAATTGATGATTAAAAGTAAGGAATTGTGGAAGAAATGGGAAAAAATGGTAAGCAGTTAAGAATGAGTATTCAAAGCAAGGCTTTACTCCACTGTATCCATTTTTGCCCTTACTAATCTTTTCCTCCAGTGGTACACAAGAAATTACCAGGTCATCTTAAAAGCTTCAAATATGACTAAAAGAAAAGCAAAGAAAACCTAATAACAGTATTGTAGAAAAGGAGCTGGGGGCTAGAGAGACTAGTTAAATAACATACAGGAAAATGCCCTTAAGAAATAGGAATTTCCTTTGGAAAATTATTGATAGGAATATTGCATGCAATACAGCTGTTTTGATACTCTACTGTGATGCAATTTCAGTATTTGGAGTGGATTCAAAACTTAGAAAGCACAACTTAAGAAATCAGGTTTAGCCTTAAGACTAAAGCAACGCACGTAACTAAAAAAATCCAGAAGTATTTTTGCAAATAATTTGCAGAGAAACAAGCACATACAGCTACATAAGCATATACAGCTACATTAATAAATGCTTTATTATAAATAATTGAAATATCAGAATCATCATTGGAAAGAAAAAAGAAAAGCCTCAGGATATAGATTTCACAAATAACTTTTGGAAATAGCCTATGCATATTTAACCATCAATTAATTAGTGCAGTGGCATCCTGTGGAAATATTCTGCCCTACTTATTTACAGTGAAGAACATCATCATGGAAGAAATACTTAGGGAACATATCACTAATCATATAAACAATCTAAGTACCTAGTGGAGGAAAAAAAAAACCAAACATGTAAAATGCACAAGATCTATTTCTTATGATAGTAACAGAGGTCCTGAGTTGCTTAAAGACTCCTTCAGAACTGTTTGGGTACTTGTTAGAAAGAGAATAGACTTAGAGGGTAGTGAGATTGTTATTGCCTATCTGACAAAAAAGTTTTTATTAATCCTACTGTACTCATCTTACAGCACAGAACGAAGAAGTATGCAAAAATACAGATTAAGATCACTAGACAAATGAACTGCCAAAAAAGGCTTCTTTCTTGAGACAGAGCTAGATCTTACAAGTGCCAATGTGCTTCATAAATTCAAGCTGAATGGCCGCTGCGGTTCCTGCCTCTTAACCCAAACATAAGCACTTCTGAGAGTTAAGTGACCTCAAGCAACTTTATTTGTAAATTTTTCTCTGCCATTTTGAATTCAGACACTTTAGGACATGCAAAGCTCCTGTTCCAATTCTTTCCACCTCAGAAATATTTCAAGTAATTATTTTAAATCATTTCCAAATGTCTTCTGTACAAAATGAAAAACATCATCTAAATTAGAACAAAAAGCACATGTGAACCTACCGAATAAATTGGTTTTCACAGTGATAGACAGATGAGTGTTATTTCTAAGGATTTCCATGGCTTTTGACAGCTGAACATTTTCGAAGTTTTGACCATTCACTTCCAATATCTAACAATACAAAGAAATCAGTATTATTTTAATTTAGTGCAGAGAATGGAGGAGAAAAAGGAAAAAAACACACAGTTTAAAATACATACCTGGTCTCCACGTTTCAGGCCTGCTTCTGTAGCTTTACTACCAAAATCTACACTGTCAACAAAGATTCCAAACCCCTTTTCTGACCCTCCCAGTAAGATAAAAGGCAAAGGGGCTTCTCGAGATGGCTTTGTTAAGGTTATCAATCTTCTTTTCGCTTTAGCGGCGCAAGCGATATTTAACAGCCTCAAATGTCCACCCATTTTCTACAAAAAAAGAAGAGCACAATGAGTTATATAGAATAACAGCCTATTCCTTGCTATCTCAAACTGTCAGAAAAAAACTTCTTACCTCCCTCTCCAAATTGTTCTCAAATTCTTCCAGAAATCGAGTCATAGCAGGATCTCCTTCAAAATCATTGAAGTGATTGTTCACCCACAACAATACTACCCGTGTAACCTGAAAATTAAGTAATTAACTCATTACCAAACAGAACTATTGCTAAGTTCTTTAAAAAAAAACAAAAAACTGCTTACAGCTTCTGAAAGTTTTCATCAGGATCCTAAGTGTTATATATCCTAACTTCATTCACATGCAATCATTTACCAGGAGGAAAGAATGAAGCGGAAAAATTGCTTGAGTTGTATTTCACAAAGATTACTGAAGCTAAAAAGTTGGCACTGGCTGAATCAGATTTGTTTGGGGGAGGGAATAGAGGATACACATGTATAAGGCATTGACATAGATCAGTTTATGACTGACATCAACAGTTTCCTGTCTGCATATATTTCAAAACCTGCTTAAATCTTCAAGCACGTGTTCATAAAGTTTCTGATGTTTTCCTCCTGAAACTCACAAAACTTGATATAAGCCACCATTAACTTCATTGGGCATTTGCCTATGTAAAAGAGCTATTGTACATTTACAGAGGCAAGAAAAAGGAGCTACTGTGAGGAGCAGGAAAGAGGTCTTAACACTGAATACATGCAATTTTCTTCCTTACATTCAATCTCCCAGCTTACACCTTTTCCTCTCTCTTCATCCTTACTCTCCCCGTGCTACTGTGATTATCAAGTTCAAATGGATATTAGTTCATACTTTACAATTTGTTGGGGAAAAATAGGGATGCTATCTATCAATTAATATTAGTAAAAGTAAAGCAAAAAAAAAACCCAAGAGCTATTTAAAAAAAGAAAAAAAGCTTTTTTTTTAATGTAGGTTTCCACTGCAAAATTTCATCTTAGTGCACGATTTGACCTAGAAGACCAGCAGCTCTTGTCCTCACAAAATACAAGATCTCTGATGTTTAGAATTGAAATTCATTCACACCATTTTTAAGAGACTCCTGAATCAAAAATGGTTGTGCCACCCAGAGATCTCAGAAGCACAGTATTTCTTGGGTTATGATGGGAAGGCAACTCAGTAGGCAAAAGAACTAAACACGTCAAAAACCAAAGCTTAGAACAGAATCTCATACAAATTCTAATTGCAAAGCTAGCCACCGTCAGTTCTTTGTCTCTGCACAAAATATAGACCCCTGCAGTTTCTTGTGCTAAAGATCTGAGACAAAGCATTCAAAAGCGAACCTCAGCACCCTCATGGGAGCCATATAGTTTGTATTTACACTGTTTCCAAGTGGGTTCCCTTTTACTCCGAAAACAAAGTGAATCGAGAAGAATTGTTGAAGTTCTCGACCAAACTAATCAACTGTTTTAGAGAGACTGGATTCTAATAGGGAATAATTACACACTATCTGTTCTACAGCCCCCAGAAATTAGGCTAGGAGTAGCATTTCTGACATATTTGAGATTTTTCCATCTTTAAAACAGAAGACAAACTTCTTTTTTGTTAAGCGCCGTTTTTCATTCACGCAGATCACACTGGAAGATACAGATCATGTTTAGATAAATTTGGAGCAACCACAAATTTTTAAAATCATCTGGGAAGTTGTGAGCCAAGTAATGTATTTTAAATCATTGCAGGGAAAGCTTCGACATCAATACTGCTTTCAAAGTTGGGACTTTGTGCTGTATTCAACAGACACAGCACTGAAATGGTTTGAGCAGTGACTTCCAGAATAATGTCATTACTAGCATTGGTACCAGCAGAGTAACACTATTAAAAAAAAAAAAAAAAAAGGATTAAAGCTTTAAAATCAAGTACCCTGACACTGGGCAAAACCACAAAAGAAAGGCTAGATCTCAAATATCCCAACTGACTACCAAGTACTGATGGTACTCACAGTGTTTTACTCATTCATTTCCCTCTCCTCACCATCTGCCAGCTCCCAATAGAAAACAGCCAAGATCCTCCAGATCTTGTTTGCCACTGATTTTTGCTCTTCCCAAGCTATTGTCTTTCCTGCACTTGAACCAAGCAGCCTTTTTGTCAGCGCTGCTCAGTGTCAGAGGGTTGGTTCTTGAGATGGCAGAACAAAGAGCTGCTCTGTTTCCAGTCCTGACAGCAACTACACTTGCTTATGTTCTTAGGGGCTGAGAGGATTAGCCATAGGAGGACAGGAAAAATAAGTTTAAAGATGAACTCTGGTATTAGAGCTTTGAAGCTCTAGCAAGTCTGTGCTAAACAATATTAGCTGCAGCTTTCCAGTGTACATAGCAATCAGATTTTCACAGGAACAGCTAGTACTTCCCTGAAGCAAAGCC
The DNA here is from genome assembly GCF_987193195.1 of Phasianus colchicus. Lineage (NCBI taxonomy): Eukaryota > Metazoa > Chordata > Aves > Galliformes > Phasianidae > Phasianus > Phasianus colchicus. The sequence continues at coordinate 3,908,448 of NC_143439.1, read as the reverse complement.
TAACCTTCTGCCAAGAGAGGCACAGACACAAGGCACAAATACACTAACATTTCTAGTCAAAGAAATATCTGGGTTTCAATACAAGTCAAAAAGCAAACTTTTCTTTAACCCTTTTTAATATTATTTCCTTGGTTTCAGATCTTCAAAAAAAAAAAGTGTATTTTCCAACTAGTGTTTTACATTCGAAAAATGTATTAAATTGTAAATAAAGCATTACAGTGTGAAGCACAAATTGGCTTCAATAGACATTGTGTAGCTATTAGTATGCCAGAGCTGGATGGACATGGCCTTGCTCTTCCATCATGGTAGTCTTGTCTGGGGAAGGAGCTGTTTGATTGCTGTATTTTTTTCCTAATACTGTGCAAGGCTCAGCGGATTTCTAACAATGGCTATATTTTCTAGAGTCTTTATGTAAGAATAAATTATCACCAAATGTTTGCCAAGATGTATTAACTAGTATTATAACAGAAAACATAGAACTTCATTATATGCTCAGATTTCCAGGCACTACAGAACTCCATTGAACTATATTAAATAAATATGCTAATAATTGGGGAAAAAAGCTTTTCTTGTACTAGCAGCACTTGAATTTTGTTGTAGAAACAAAAAATGTGAAATACAGCTTATGTATGTCGAACATTGTCATTCTTACTCTTATCCATGCATTTTGCCATTAAAATACTTCACCAGCTATTTATATCTTACTCAGTTTAATCACTCAAAAATATTTTCATTACTAATGGCTTATTTTTTCATGTATATGATTAAAGGTATGTAAATTTCAGGGGGATTTTAACCTTATCCCTGAGGCTGGGGTCATTGAACCACTCCAACAACTTTTTCCCCACTTCCATTGGGCTGGAAAGAAAGGTCCGATATGTCAACAGGAAGTCTTCTATAAAGGTTGGGTCTACCACAGAGTGTTCTTCCACCAAATGCATTGTTAACCTTTCCGCTGTTCCCTATAGAGAAATTAAACCTTAATTATTAAAATATATATTCAACAAATGAATATTTGTTTTCTCATAGCATACTGAAGATGAATTACACTAGACAGAACAATACTGACGCTATTGACTGATGAGATAAACATCACAGTTTAACCATTTTTATAAGAAATGTAAAAAAAAAAATTCTGCAATCATGTTTTAGAAAAATCATGTAGTTAATCATGTGCATAACATTTTAAAAATAAAAAATATAATTTCACATCTTTTAATTTCAAATACATAGTTTTATAACACATCTAAACTAATCTGGAGCCTCACTTTCCAATCGCAGAATCAGAATGGCCAGGGTTGGAAGGGACCTCAAGGATCATGAATCTCCAACCCCCCCTGCCACATGCATGGCCAACAATCTCCACATTCAATACCAGACCAGGCTGCCCAGGGCCCCATCCAACCTGGCCTTGAACACCTCCAGGAACGGGGCATCACAGCCTCTCTGGGCAGCTGTTCCAGCACCTCACCACTCTCATATCCCCTGACATCCAACCTAAATCTTCCCTCCTTCAACTTAAAACCATTTTCCCCTGTCCTGCTGTTATCTACCCTTTCAAAGAGTTGATTCCCCTCCTGTTTGTAGGCTCCCTTTAGGTACTGGAAGGCTACAATGAGGTCAGCCTTCTTTTCTCTAGGCTGAACAAGCCCAGCTCCCTCAGCCTGTCTTCGTAGGGGAGGTGCTCCAGCCCCTTGATCATCTTTGTGGCTCTCCTATGGACCCTCTCCAACAGCTCTCTGTCTTTCTTGTACTGGGGACTCCAGACCTGGACACAGTACTGCAGATGGGGCCTCACAAGGACACAGTAGAGAGGGACAATCCCCTCCCTGTCCCTGCTGGCCACCTCTTCTTTAATGCAGCCCAGGATCCCATTTGCTTTCCAAGCTGCAAGAGCACACTGCTGGCTCATGTTAAGCTTTTCATCCATCGGGACCCCCAGGTCCTTGTCTGCAGGGCTGCTCTCAAGGACTGCTCCTTTCAGTCTTTATAGATGCCTGGGATTTCTCCGGCCCAAGAGCAAAACCTTGCACTTTGCAGTGTTGAGCTTCATTAGATTCATCTGGGCCCACCTTTCTAGCCTCTCGAGGTCCCTCTGAATGGCATCCCTTCCTTCCTCTGCCAAGTACAGAGGTTTATAAACACAGACCTTTGCAAGACTTTCCCCCTTTCTGCTCTTACCTTGATGACAATGTGACCTTTTCTTGTTCCAGTGCGATCAAGCTCTCTGTGCTCCTTAACCATCACAATCTCTCCTTCCTCTTCTACCTTCTGCATGTTCTTTTCCACTTGATTGAGGATGCGGCAATAATCTTGCTGAGCTATACAAACAAACTGGAAAGAATCATCACACACCAGTATTAAAAGGTAAAGTCTTAAAAAAAAAAAAACAACAACAAACATTTAGACTTATGATGCAAATACTCCATCAGCAAAAAAGTAGTTGTTCAAACTGCAGTCAGCCAAATTTGTCTTACCAGCAGTTCAGCTGTAGTAAGCAGATGAATACACAGTACTTCCAATACAATCTTGCAATTAGAGGAGCCCAAGATTGATCAGAGCAAGATGACTTAGCATTACCAGCCATTTTTGTTCAGCAGCTACAACCGCCCTGCTTCTAGAGATGAAGCTCAATATCCTATAGCTGATATTGTGCCCTTCTGTTAGCCCTTTTGTGTGCTATTTAAAAGGGGTGAAAGAGATTGAAAGAAAAACTTTGCTTTTGTTTTATTTTGTGTGTGTGTTTATTACTATTCCAGATTATTTTCATTTATTGTTAAAAAAAGTCAATCATCAAGAAAGCTACCATTTATTCTTTTTCATGAAAGCAACCACATAAACATATCAATTCTGGATTAAAGCATACTGCAGGAAAGAAAGATCCTCTACTCAGCCAAAAGTAAGCACTAGAAGATATATCTTAAGAATATTCCAGCACCTACACAATCCAAATGTGACCACTCACTACAACTTGGAAAAAAAAAAAATCTAAGTTTTACAACTTTGGTGGGGGTTCTTTTGTTTTTTTTTCAAATATTTGAGATTAAACTGTCTTAAATAAGCCTGGGCTATCAACAGAAAGGAAATTACAGTGTTTCTCTTACTTGACAAGTTGCAAAATCATTGTGTATGATAGTTTTGGCATGAGATTCTCAGGTAGAATTTCTCTCTCACTCTTCATAATGAATCAACGTAACTTTTCTGTTTCTAGTAGTTATCAGGAGCTGAAACAGAGCTCCTACAATCTGGATTGGTTGCAGAACGTTATTCTAACAAACTGCCATTTATGTGTTTATTCAAAATTAGATGCACAACCCAAACCAGGTGACTCCATTAGTACGTTTTCACCTATTTCAAAGGACATCTCATGAAAGCTAATTAGCCATCAAAACCAACAAAAATTCTTAATTTACCTACATTAAGTCAACAAACAGTACATGTCCAGATTGAGCTGGTTATTTTATGCTCCAAGAGGCACACCTTACAACTGACTGCCTGTGTTACAGCAAATGCCAAGACATTTTCCTTGAAAGGCCAGGCTGGCTGAAACTAAAATATCTACTCTTAAAACCAGAAGACATAGAGATGCATTCCTCTAAGATTCAGTAGCTGAGTCCAGTGAGGAAGAATGGCTATTATCTACAGAAGTAAAAGAGCTTTTAACGGGTAATGGACCTTGACATTCTACTAAAAGAATGAAACTGAAAAGCAAGGATATATGCAATGGAAAAGAAAAGTGAAGCAATGGATATATGTAGCAGGTTGCTGGGCCTTAAGCTCTAGAGAAAGCACATAAACCTCATCATTCAAAACAATCCCTATCCGGATGAAGAGAATTCAATTTCCTAGATGGCACATACAAACACAGGAGCCATATTTCTCCTGTACTGCACTGCTTATGCACTGGAAATCTTATACATACACTCCAATTTAAAATAAAGCTGTGTCTGGCTGCCCCGTTTTATTACTTCTATATGCATGTGGTTTTGCTTGTACAATTATACACTCTACCTGGCAGTCATCCACTTTGGTTCTCATCACTCCTTTCATATATTCCTTTTCCATGGTAGGGGAAACTCCAAAACTGTTTCCCATGCACAGTATCTCTGTTCTTCCATCAGGATACGTCACTTCCACAGAGCCATTCAGAATGACTGACCAGGAATCCAGCTACAAAGTAAATGTTGGAAGAATGAATCACTTAACATTGTGATATCGTACAATACAGATACAATCCCCAGGCTTTTTTTTTCCTCCCCAAAGGAACAGTCCTTTCTTCTGCCTCTATTAACAAGATGTATATACTAGGCTTTAAAACACTGAAATATACTTCCAAAATCAGCTCTAAGAGGCAAGGAGCAATGCGTGGTTATGAAGACCATTTTCTTAGACTTTTACTGAACAAGAAACACTGCATAAGTACTTATGAAAAGCTTGTTAAAGCAGATCAAGAAGAGGCAGCTTTTACCTGCTCAATGTTACTTTTATTTGTTGGTTGTTTTTTTTTTTGACAGGACCTTAACACTGTAGAATCTGGGATGTCTGGTATAACAGGAGAGTCAAAAGTTACACCCACTGACCTCTTCCCCATCGTTCAGTACAATAGTTCCTGCTCTCTCCACAACTGCAAACACCATTACAGCACAGAGCTCTCTCCTCACTGACATTGTCATGTTGGCAAAAGCAGGCAACTGATGCATGAATTCCAGTAGTTGTTCTGAAGGAGAAAAAGCCCACTGAGTCATGCATGTCAAAACAACAAAGCACAGCAAAGACGGTTCTTCAGAAAGATGCCTAAGGCTACTTAAGCTAAAATGCTGCACAATCGTTTCTGTATACTAATAAATCATATACAGTGGCCTGTTGTAATTACTGAGTATTTTGTAGGCATAGACTAGCTGGTAATATCATCAATAGAAACCCTGCAAAGTAAAAGTCAGCATAGTGGAAGAATTGTAATGCAATCAAGAGCTCTGAATACAGCCAAAGAACTAATTCTCCATTCAGCCAGACCAACAACTCCATTAAAATTAAGACAGGCCTATCTAAAACACATTAAAATATTAAGAAAGGAAATTTCACAAAATTGGGCAAGTTTCTTGATAAGTCCATTCCTTCTGCATCCAGTCTAGACTTAACAGTAATTTGTACATGGTTGTAACTTGAAATGTTCAAAAGCTACCTTAGGATGGACTAGATAGAACAGGATTGGTGTTGTTCTGTCTTCTGTGTTCTCAGTGATGAGCTTCTCCCATGTTTTGATTTTTCACACAGCTCATAGCTAGATAGAGCTCATTTTTCTCCTTAATAGAGAGGGATTGTATGCCCTAAACACTAGACGTTTTTGCATTTATTTTTATCTAAGCGTATTGGAAATAGTCCATCTTTTTCCTCAAGTTTTATTTATGCATAATCCCATGATGGCTGAGGCTGGCAGGGCTGCCAGGTCCACCAGGCCCAGCCCGGCTGCAGCAGGGCCACCCATAGCAGCTGCCCAGGCCCGTGTCCAGGTGGCTTTGGGAGATCTCCAAGGAGGAGGGGATCCACAGCCTCTCTGGGCAGCCTGTGCCAGGGCTCCAGCACCTGCATAGCACAGAAGTGCTGCCTGGTGTTCAGACAGAATCCCTTACGTTTCACTTTGTGCCCACTGCCTCTTGTCCTGGCACTGGGTATCACTGAAAAGAGCTCAGTTCTGCCCTCTTTGCACCCTCACTTCAGGTATCTGTGTGCGTGGAAGAGAACACCCTGAGATTTCTTTTCTCCAGGATGAACAGTTCCAGCTCTCTCAGCCTTTGCTCATATGAGAGATGTTCTAGCCCCTTTAATTATCTCATAATCAAACTTAATCATCATTTAGTTATACTTTGATTAAAGAAAAAAAAATAAAAAACAAAACCCCGAGCCAGTAAAACAAATTCAATTAGAAATGGTAATTATTATAATTCTAGTTATGCATTGCTTTGCTTTCAAGATATTAGTCTGTACATTAACATAGCAAATTAGTTTTAGTAGATTCACGTTTATGTGAAAGGTCTTATGCCTCCTTATGCTGAATAAATAAAAGCAAAAAATACTTACTTCATAAACCAGTCCTGATATCAATTAGAAATTGAACATTGAAACATAGAAGGCCAGCACTGATTGTTTGCACCCATACCACGTGCATTTTCTGCACCTTTGGCTGTACTCATTCACTGTTCTGCATGAGTCAACTAATAATAAGAATAACCAACTAATAATAAGAATAAACACAAAGCTTACCAACTACAAATGCCAAAAACTAAAATCCTCACATTTCAAAAGTACACTTTTGTGGTGAAGTCAAAATAGATTTGACAGTATTTTACTACACTGTAATACTTACCAATGTCATCATCTGTCCTGTCTATTGGGTCTTTCTCCAAGCAATCTCTGACAATATCTCTACTCATCAAAGGATCCGATGCCCTTTCAATGTCTTCTTCATCATCATCATCCTCAGAATCCACTGCTGTCTCTGGCAACCCACTGAGATCCATATCACCAGCCTCACTTTCTGTAGCCTAAAATTCAAGTATAAACATTTTTTTTTTTTTAATATTCAAATATGCTTGTCACTGCTCCAGTTTCACACTTAAAATATAGACATAAATTCTATTTGATCTCTCAACTGATTTTTATATATATATATTTTTATTTCTTTTTAAAACGACTGAAAACAAAATCAACCCCAAAACAATGTTTAAACAGCTTTCAAAATATTTTAATCAGTCATACATAAACAGGATTCAACATACATTATTTAATTAGTATGTCCTGGGAGAACTGAAAGCAATTTATCTCAATAAATTGTTCCTCAAAATAGACAAAAAATAGATAAGAAGAAAATCAAAAAAAGTTAATTTAGAACATTTTATGCTCCTGCCCCAACATTAAATTTTCAGACATTTATGAATGCAGTCTTCTACTGAGAAAGTTTTAAGCTATGGCTTGACAAAATCAAGTTTTTCAGATGTTGCATGAATGCAAAAAATGCCTCCATGTCTTTAAAAATACTACATGGGACAAGCACAGATACCAAAGCCTGTTTCATTGCTGTGATTTACAATTAAAAAAAAAAATAGGTTGCCCTTTAAACACAGACAAAGTAAGACAAATTGTAAAATTGTATTTGTATTTCAATAGAATTCTTCCATACTTAATGCCTGACAAGGCATGGCTGACTGTTGTTACTTTAATGACATTGCATACAACCTCCTTGCAAGTGATGGCACATGGCTGGAGAGGGATCAGACCAACCAGCAATGCTCCTAAACACTTCAACCCTACAACATAACAACACACGTTTGTAGCAAGCTTTCACACTATCATCTGCTAACATGAAAATCATCACAGCAGCACCTAGGCAATATTCGTGTTATTCTTACTATGCTTTTAAAAGCTTTTAAAAGGAGAAAAAAAAAAAAAAATGCTGAGCATTCCTGGAACAGGATAAAGGAGGCTGTTATCAGCATATAAAGAAATCACAGAAATGCAATACTGCTAGCAGTGCTTTCATTAGCAGTCTTGCTGTGTTTAACATCAACACTCCCTGTGATACATTTTAAGCAGTTGCTCTAACTACTCTTACAAAACACATTTCATCAAAAAAAGACTGGTGGAAAAATTAGCCATGATGAGTCAGTAGACTTGCAGCTTATGACACTGATCTGTCAGAATAAGTCTCCAGCTGTGACAATTCCAGAGACGGTGTGACTAATTCACAAGTTGGTTTTGCAAATCCTCCCTTTACTAACGAGTGCCACTCTTACCTGCTCAGAATAAGCTTTCTCAAAAGCAGGATGGAAAGCTGAATACAAAATTAAGCTTAGTCACACAGCCATAACATATAAGAGGTACTCTGGAATCCTAGAAAATTCCACATATTGTACAAAAAAAAACCTGTTTTGTTTTTTTTTTTTAAAAAAAGTTGACTGCCCACTTTCAGTTTATTGCTTTAAGATAGAAGCCCTAAGGAAAAAAAGAAGGATGTCATATTAAAAACAAAACATAACAAACACAAATTAAATGCAACTTTGTATTCAGAAAATACAAACACTGTAACTAAAGGATACAAGTATTTCCTGAGGGATGATCACATCCTACAGAGCTAATGAAATCCTTGTAGCAACCAGAGCCATTGACAGAAGCAGGAACAGTTGCTTTATCATTCAGATAGTTTAATAGTTATCAAAAAGTACAAATCCTTGAAATTCAGAACTGAATACAGCAACCCACAGAGAGTAGCAGTAAAATGTAAGACATCTTTACCATGCAAGAGAAAGATGCACTTTTTCAAGCATCGTGTAGTTATTACACAAATATGCAGCCTTTGCACGTAGGCAACACGTATTTGTTGTAGAAAACAGTAAAGAACCTCTTCCCACAAATTCACCTTCCAGGTTCATATATGCAAAAGTTTTGCGTGGGTTTCACTACGTTATGTAGAATAATTGGATGTGCCTTCATGTTAGAAGCACTCATCCATGTATCTGCTCCAAATAAATTAGGTGCTTAAGGCTTAATAACATTAAATATAGCATCAAGTGTTCAGTGTCCTCTTAACTGCCACACTGAACCTCGTCTCAATCTAGTTCCACTTTTTTTACTCCACCATGAGTGAGAAAATGCAGTGCCTGCATAGGAACTCTTAGTTATGGAAACAGAGCCATACATTTGTGTAAGAGTAAAGGAAAATTAGTGAGCTCCATTGGGGATAGGGGCTTCTTTGTAACAAGAGAAAATCCAGAAAACAAGATGCGTATCCTGCAGAGTTTATCCTATGCTCAGTGGTGGGGCTTAAAGATTTCCAAGGCATTTTTAACAAGGGTGAAATACACCTCAGAACACTGTACAATGTCATAGGTACGTGTTGAGCCCTTTACTCTCATGCACTCTTTTTACATTTATATATGAAAAATGCTGGTTGCAGCTTAAATTCAAGAGAATGTCTCTCCAAAATCGGAATACCAGTAACGATGAAAATTTCCTTCACGGTTGAAAAGATGTCACAAAAAATTTTGCTGAAGCTTCCAAAGGAATCATGCAACAGTGACAGCCTGGGATTTCATTTGTCACATCACCAACAAGAAACTCAGGAGGTTGAGATTCTCAGCCTTGAGGCGAAGTGTTATTTCACTTGCATGAAGAGACCCACCTATTTCTAAGCTGTGCCTATTAAGACTAATAATGAAGTAATACAAAAATGCTTGCTTCAAGTTGCTGTGCCCAAGACCAAAGTTAGTTCTAAATTTAAGTGGTAAAAGTTAATTAAGTAAATATAGTAAAACGAAGACAAAAATATGAAAAGTAAATGGGCACTGAGTAAGTTTTCCTCAGATAGCCGTTGCCTCTTTGAATTATTTTTGTAGGGAAAAACATTAATAAAAAGACTGTTGTTCTCATTCGGCCAAACTTGGCAGACTGGAGAATGAAAACCTTGTTGGTTTTGTTTGACTGTGAGGAAAGTGATTAAGCTCAACTTTTCATGGAGGTAACATGAACATAACATGAGAAGGGATGGACAGCATGAACAGCTAAGGAAGATGACTGCTTTTACGTCTCCTTCTCCAACTGATTTGGATATCTGTTAAGGAACAGGTGAGAAGAGGTCCAGAGGATATGTGCTCATTCAACAAATCTGTCTCTTTATCATCAAGCAGCTCGCAGAGTAACTACTTCCTTGCTCAATGCATGCACATACAGCAAACAAATGCTCTTTACATTAGTAAAGAAAGAACAGAGTAGTTCAGCACAAGAGAACCATCCTGAAGGTGTTTGTGGCCAGGCTGGTTGGGTTTTTGAGAAAACTGGCTTATCAGAAGGTGTCCCAAAACTGCAAGCAATATTCAAGGTGAGTCCAACCAACCCTAGATGTAGTGGGGTTATCTTCTCCTGTGACTGGCTGTGCTGTGTTTAATGCACACTTAAGGGGGAAGAGAATGGAGAAATGTTCCACCTTTTAAGGTGAAAAAAGAAAAAAGAAATTCATCAATTTTGAAAAATGAATGCCCCTCTATGACCAGCATTAACAGAAAAACGCAGAGTATGTGAACATGCAAGAGAAAAATAGTGGAGAAAAATCAAGACTCTTATTGTACAGATCAAAAGTAGGTTCATCTATGCTGTATTTCTAGTTAATAAAGACAACAGACAAGCCTCATTCAAAAATATCCCACTCTTTTTTTTTTTTTAAATCATTGTCGTTATCAAGGTCAAAGGGCTAAAAGTACACAGGAAAAGTGAAACGAAGAATGTTTATTAGCAAAAATATTCCTTTTTTTACTTTTATTGTATAAACACCAAAGGATAAAAAAAGGACAGTGCAAAACACCAAGGATACTGACACTACAATATCAATGAACTGCCATGAAAATTCAACCCCTATAACTAATTGCAATATGAAATTGTGTGTTATACAATTACTATAATACACATTGCAATCAATTTTAACTACTGCAAACATACAAACCTTACACAACTCTAAGGTTGTCCAATTATTTTCTTAAAACAGCACTGCGAAGAGGGCAAGTGGCCATGAAAATCCTACACAGACCTTGCTTCAAAGAGGATCCGTATCAGACTCGTGGGAAAACAAAGCTGACATCTTGACAATATCCTAGTGCTACAGGCATCCTGGGAGGGTCGTGGAAAGGATGTTACCCACTTCCTTTACTGCTGGGAGAGTTTGGGACAGATGGGAGGGCACGTAGGGCCAACAGGAAGCCACCAGCATAAGGACAGGATAAGGTAAAGAAAGGCTGACGAAGGAAAGACCTCCAACAACACAACAATGCCTTCCCAAGAGAGAGAGGGGAAGCCACAAATTCACAGGCTTAAATCACACTCCCTAAGCGGGATCATTAGCTGATGATAAACATGTTAGGGATAGGAAGCATTTAAAAAGTGTATAGGAAGAGATACATGACTAAACAGGAGAAGCTGCAACTAACACAAGGCAAAAGCAAAGTACTGTTCTTGGACAACACCAGTCTGCACACAAGCTACCAACACTCTGCATCACGTTCCTCTGCAGCCACATTACAGTCCCTCTGTGAACTGATTTCCTAAAATAAAAGTTCTAGCGTTTAATGCCATCCTGATGGGCACCTGAAATGTATTTTTAGACTTAGGTGAGGCAAAGACAAAGGATTACTTGTTTTATTTTGGTAAATAATTCTTATCTTAAAAAGAAGTTCTTTCATGTGCAGCATTTGACAAACAAATTTAGTTACAGCATTAATATTTAAAAGGAAATGATCTCAGCTCAATGCTGAAAGCATCTAAAGATTCAGCTTCATGATTTATTAAAAAAAAAAGTCTGAAAAGGCCATGAATGTATTTTTATTGCTGTTCTTGAAACTATAGGGCTAAACTACATGTTCTAACATAAAATATTCCACAATAAATGCTCATAGTACTTGATGTCTGCAGGGACATAGGTTATTTTAATAAATTCTCGGACATTGTGTGATTATACAGATTACAATAAATCTGTGCCAAGAATTTTTTAAATGAGGAATTAACTGAAGATTAATTGACAAAATCAGAAGATATTTTTAAGCATGTGACTAAGTGTTCTCTTTTTAATTAGACTTTAAATTATTTTTTGTATCTTATAATAGTAAATATTCTCCATGTAAATACTTTAAAAAAAAATCAGTAGTTTCTCTCTACTATCCTGATGATTCCATTTTTGTAAACTTACTACAGGAGTCATGTATCAAATTGGCAACTACAAGAAGTGTTTCTCTGACGTTTCTCCACAGTATAGCCTTTCGATAGATTGGTTTAAATTAAATTTGATTCACCTTTTCAGAAATTGCTATGGTTTCCTATTAGAGGACGTGGCAAGAGATAAAAATATCAAGAGGAGCAGCTCGACTTCCTCAAACTATTTTATCTAACTTTTGTTTTAACTTATAAATATAACAAGTATGTGCATCTCAAACATCCTAGACACCCTTAGGATCTGTTTCACGTTAAATGCCTCAAAACTCAGGCTACTCCAAACAAAGAGCACAGGATGTTGCAACAAGAGCCTCCACCCAGCAGTACAACAACCTGAAATCTCACCAGTCCTAGCACCAGGTTTCCAAAGGGTGGAGATATGGGATTCATCCCTCAAGTCAGGTTCCTCTCACTGAGAATGTTTTAAGTATGTTTCAGAATTCGAAGCCAATTCATATCAGAACTGATACATCATTCAGAAAAATACAAGATTCTAAATCTAGAATTTTGAAATTCTGATCTGGCTTTTAACCATAATGCCAGCTCAGGGCACTTTTTGTCCACAGATCTCAAAGTTGTATCGAAGTGGCAGCAAAAATCACAGCTGTTGTTCTGCAAATGGCAAAACAGATGCTCAGAAAAGGTGAGGTGTGGTGCTGTGCTGGCATCAGAACCAGAGTTCCTTTGTTGCTCTAAGTCCCACCAGAAAGCCCTGCAGAAGTGAAGCACTGGATCTCCAAACTGCATTTCAGGACATTTCCTCTCCAAAAAAATCACAAAATGCAAACAAAATTCATGAAGTTGAATCCTGAAAACTTGCAAAACACTATTTACCCCTACATTGAAGGTGACAAACAAAGGAAATACATGTCACCGTGCAACAGGTTACCTGCTGAGTTTTGCAACATCATATCTATTAAGTAGTAGATCAAATCTTGAAATTATGCTGATTCAAATCAAAATTTGTCTTTTGAAATCTATGAGACGCTTCTTCAGACAAGAATTGACAATACATGGTGATCCAGGCATTGACACCTCCATTAACACCTCCCAGCTGGTGCACTCCAGTCTTACCTGGTAGATATCAGAAAGGCTGCTGCTTCCCGAATCACTTGTGATGCTACATCCTGAGTGACTGGACGAAACGTGGGTCACCTGTGGGTGGAGACTGTCAGTAAGGTGCAGCTTTGTGAAATCTGCAGGAAGCTACAGGTGGAGCAGAAAAAGCATCATTACAATTTGACAGAGATACACAGACAAATGAATTTAAATCATTTACGTCGCGCTTTACTCTCTGCCAGTACCAACTGCACTAAGAAAACCATTGGGGTCCAAGGAGAAAGCATAAAATTTCTACAGCTTTTTTTACATTGGTGAAGAAGTCAGCAACACAATGCAGGTGCTGAAATACAAGAACAGATGCAAAAAGAAAAAAGGCTGAAAACAAACGTAACTGAAGCAATAACTTTTGTGCCAAGATGCTCTAGTTTCTTACTATGTACTCTGGGTAGAATTCAACTTCATATGAATGTTACACTGCTGGCAACGTCAATGGTTTCCTTTAGACTAGGATTAACAGTGAGTAAAGTCACAGAATTACAGCAAAGACTGTTCAGTCTAGCTTCTGAAGCAGACAGGGTGCATTACAGACAAGTAAAGTAAAACCCAAGCCACTGGACCATCTGTTCTACTTTGGGTGAAAGAATATGGTGGCAAAAAGGAAACATGGAAAGACCAATACAACAGCAAAGAGCTGCAATCCTGAAATGAGTTTGCTAACGTGCTTTGCTGAAGAATGCAACAAAACAGTGCATTTGATCTTTTAGCAGTCATTCAGCAAAGATCTGTGACATATACTTTACAATTGCTTTACACACACAGCTCCCGTCAAAATCTGTAAGAACTGTAAACCCTACCAGATTGCAGAAAGGAAAGATTGGATGAATAAACCTTTAAATGCTATTTCTCCTCTCCCCAAAAAGCTTTCATCCCCTTGATAACTAATAAAAGTATGTTGAACTATCAGTCTGACATGCAACAAATGCTTCAATCATTGGAAAAACAAACGAACAAACAAAAAAAACACAAAACCCTTTGTTCATTTTTTTAATGTTTCAACTCAGACAAGGAAGATGCACATCTCAACAGAGTAATAATGCAGAATTGTCCACCCATGTCAGTTTTTAATGCTACCTTGGCATGACTACCATTTGCCCTGGATGGAAACGGAATTAAGAGCTCATCCAAAACATCAAGACAGAATAAGTCAATCAGTAGGAAAGGTTAGGCAGAAAGTCAGCTGTAAGTCATAAGAACAGCTGTGCTTCAGAAAATGACTGGCTTGATACAGTTAGAGGTACTGAAAGGTTTTACAGCTGCATGCCTGACATAAGGCTGTTTATAGTACGTGCCCTGAAAGAACCCTGACTTCAGGATGTGTGGTGAAACCACAGGCAGCCAGAAACCTCAGTCGTATTTTGACTGACTGGCATTTCCTATTCCAATCTGTTGATCCTGCTACTTCCTTTTTCATTCCTTCCGTTTGAATCAGCACAATACTACAGAGGATGTACTGATATTCAGGCCACTGTATTAATTTCTGATCACAATTCATAGAATCACAAGGCTGGAAACGACCTCTAAGATCATCTAGTCCAACTGTCTTCTCATCACCATTGCTACCACAAGCACTAAACCATATCTTGCAGCTCCTCATCCAGGTGCCTCTTGAATTCAGATCATTCTAAAAATCAGAATATATTCTTACATAGAATGGGGAGGAAGTGAGCCTCCATGGCGTGTCATTGAACATTCCACTTGGTTCAGAAAATACAATCCCCTAGAATCAAAGTATTCCAGGGATATTTGCAAATCCTATATATTATTTTAATGTGTGGACGTGCCTAACGAGAACTCACAAAATAGGTATTGTATAACATTTTGAAAGATTTTTATTTCAGGAATCAGTAACTGTTTCAATCACAAACAAACATTAACTCCAAAGGAAGCTGATTATCAGCAGTCTTGAGTTCAGCCAAACACATTCATTTTTCATAGTGCCCTTCAAATGTCTCCAAGTGACTAATAATTGCATTTATTTTTAATCAATGCAATAACAATTCTTTAAAACCTTACATCAAAGCAAAGCCAGTTGGTACGTTTAAAAGAAAAAGAGATCCATCTTTGTTTAGCATAATGGCTGCAATTAGTGTTTTAAGTGGATCTTTGTTTTGTTCCTCCATAGGGGACAGAAGAGGGGATAGAAGAGGCAGGAGGTTGCACCGCAACTGATGAAAAACAAGGCAAATAAAAAGCAAGCCTTCTGAATTTTGGCTGTAGACAATCAGCTGAACGTCTGGTGACTACTGGTCTCAGAACAGCTCCCAGAGTCAAAGCCATGCCGCATGTGATGGGCTTGCCAAGTGGTGACAGCAGCAGATCAGAAGCAGGCATTTTACTTAGGGCAACCCAGCCAGTCACTTTGATCTTAATCAAATAGGACTATTCACAAGCAGGAAGCACATGCTCACATCTTTGCAGAATACTACATCTCTGTGCAACATGCCCAAAAGCGACATCCAGTTCAACTGCCCTACCCCCAGACAAGTTAAGGTGAGAAGCTGTGGGAGAAGAAATAAAAGACGGTGTAGAAGTTGAAACATTTAAATTGTGAGCTCAACAAAGAGAGTGTGAGAAGTGCAGAGTGCATGCATTTCTGTCTTAGTCACACGCTCCTATTTAAATTATCTAACAGACAGAGCTGCAGACCATGGGAAAAAGCAAAGGTACTGATGACAGCGAAAAAAGCATGCGTCTAAATCTTCGAGATAAGATTTGACAGCCCTTTCTATTGCAGAGGATGACATCGGGTAAACAGTTTTCAGTAAGCAGTGCAAGAATAAAACGCAGCTTTCAACACCCTGAGCAGTGCCAGCAACCTGCACAAAGCTGTCTGGCCCAAACCACAGTATTTAGACTTAATTTCCTACTTGCAGCAAAAAAGAGAACGTGATTCGAAAGTAACATCAGGAATCTCCGCTCTTATACCCAGTCAAAAAATGACTAAGAACATCAGTTCCTGCCTTTGGAAGACTTTCCAGTCTACTGCTATGGATCTATTTGTAGTGTTACGGAATATCTCTTTCTTGTGAAATTCAAGCACGCATGCTTGTTTTCAACTAGCATTCCATTCAACAGCTTTAAGACTGCCTTTAGCATTTAGAGTAAAGGTTGACTTGTAGCATTGTAAGTGCATAAAGGCTGGATACAGCATTTATCCTCTGGATCCCGCCATAATATGAGAAAACCTAAGGGCACACTGCTTTCTCCATGCAGCCATCAGCTATGAGGGACTTCAGGCACTACCAAGGCCATCAGAGCCAAAGAGCACCTTGTACATTCTTTTTTGCATTTCTATTAAAACATGGCTAGTTTTAAGGAATCCTTCAAAGTAACAAGGGGAGAAATGCAACTTGTGTATTCCGTATGATAAGCCCTGCAACAACACCAAACTACAGCTCTGCTGAAGCCAGCAACTTACAGTGACTCTGAACCTTGTTATCAAAGGCTCGCAGTCACAGCATCAGGATGAACTAGCAGATGGAACGAAAACATGGCAGACTACAAAAATAAATGCATGATTCATTCTTCAGTAAACATAAGTTTAAAACATTACATGGACACTATATTAAATAATTAATAGCCATGACAAGGACCAGATAACTGTCTTGTTAACCAATTTCCAAGGACTTGGGAAGTGAAAAATACTAAGCTGTAACGTAGCTGGGAAAAGGAAGTTTAGAACAACGCACATGCTTGTAGCTCTTGGAAAGAGTGCATGTATAGATGGACATATGTCAGTGGTTTACATGCACATAGATAAAATGGAGGAGAAAGGATCCGGGAACTTCAAGCATTTACTATTTGAAAATAATAAAACAAAGGGGAAAAAAAAAAAACAATTCTGGGAAACTTTCTTAAGGACAAGCTGTATCTCCATGTTGAAACATACATACCTTAAACCATATCATAACTGTCTATCTTAAAAGCAGCATTTTATTACTTCCACCCTCTAAATGAGTCACCATTCCATGCATGCAAAGCTAACAATTACTTTGCTCTGAATGTTTTCCTCCTATTTTAGGAACATCATGACTTTCTCCTATTCTTCAGCACGCCTTTCTAACAAGAGGCCATGACTATGTGCCACTGCAGGGACTGTGCCACGTTCATCCTCCTCCTTATCAAGCACTTGAGCTCGTTGGGTTCACCCTACTGAACAAACCAGTACAAGATCACAGAATTGCAGAGGCTGGAAGGTAATTAGGCAACCTGAGGTAGGCAAAGCAAGTATGGAGGACACGAGACAACAAAAAATGTCTCCTTAATGACATGCTTACAATTTCTGAGCTTAAAGAAGAACACATATTAATTCTTCAGCCTCTAAACACAAACATCTCTGCACTTTGCATTATTTTGTTAGGCAACAGGTGTTACAACAGACACCGTACTGCTATGAAAAACATTAATTCTTGGAATGCTGTTACTAAATGCACATCTTAAGCCTTCTAACTAATGAGAGAGTAATAAACACCATCATACACAATAAATACTATGACTTTAGTCTTCCCCATTTTTCTCTATTGAAAATAGAAGTTATACTGTATTGTAGACTAGCTTACAAACCCAGCATTCTTTACATCCTATCAATACAGTAACATCTTATTTCACTATTTTATGTAAACATTTAATTTTCTATTAAATGTCTGTAAATCTGCTTATGCTTTTTCTTTTGATACACTCACGTTTATCATATCTAATGACTGAAGTAAGAAACATTTCTACTGATGTTAAGTATTCATCAGCATGCTATTTGTGTGCTATTTCAACATCATTCTTTCTCAAACCAAGAGAGACATCAAGGAAAACAATTTTTTATGGTTCGGTAATTTAAAACACAGCAGTCAATGTAAGTAATTACAGAATAATAAAGTAACTTCTATTGATTCTGCCTAAGGACGTGATGCAAGCTGACATGTCCAGCACAGAGTTAAATTAAAAAAAGAGTTCAAGCTACACAGTTCAAACTTGGATGCAATTCCCATGGAAGCAGGATTTCCTTTTATATAGGGGTGGGATGGAAAATCTGAAGTATTTATGTATTTTCTCTGCTAACTTCAGCAAGAGAAGAGTTAAATGATAAAAACAGATGAAACAAGAACCTTCTGAGTTGAACGATCAATTTTGTACATTGCTCACTTTATGCAAAAGTAGCTCATGCATCCTGAACCCAGATATTTTCCCCAATCAAACAGACATCTTAGTGTGAAGCGGTGACTCAAAGCTCATGCAGACTTATTCTTAAAAACATTCTTCATCTTGAGCACAACATTTGAGATGTAATCCACGTTCTGAAAATACTGCATTTGTGCAATCTGTTGAGCAGACTGTTTACACACAAAGCCCATGACAAAAACTCTCTAACAACAACAGAAAGCAACGCAGACCTGCAAGGACCTTGTCAGGCAAGCCCTTCAGAATTGTCCTGCACTAACACTTTTCTGTAAATACACCCCCATCAAACTATTTGGGGGCTTAGTGCAATGCAATGTGCCCTGCTGGTCTCAGGGAGAGAATGAGCAAGATGTAGCACATGTGGGAACTTCATTTTGTTTCCCTCACAAAACACACAACGCCTGCCACTTAATGTACATCTCATAGCTCTCAGCAGCTAATCCTATGAGCGTTTAATGCATCGAACATAATTATCCCTTGCTTGGAGGACTATTGACTTCTGCACAGGGACAGAGGTGGTGAAATGTAAATGGGTATCAGGGGAATGGAGAAAAGCTCTCAGGGACAATCCTTTTCAAAAGAGAAGTACAAAATGGATCACTAACACATGCTTATGCTTCTTTAACTTAACTGCCTTATCTGCTGCAGAACCAGGTCTGTAAGACTAGCCTTTTTTTTGACAGCTTTAGTGCCACAGATTTAATATAATGTTCTATATTCAAGCATCTTTTGCAGGAAATTTCACGTAAGCATTATTCCTTTGGCAAACAAATTTATTGGCATCAACTCAAATGATGTATGAAAAAAGAAAAAAAAAAAGTATCACACAGATATTTATAGTGACAGAGAATCAAGAATACAAACAAACAAACAAACAAAAGTGTAGTGGATTTGAACTAAAACATATTGAACTGAGGATATAATTCTCCAAAGTTCCTGGTCAGGTTCCTGAGATTCTGAACACAAAGCATTGTAATATATTCTATCCATTAGTAACAATTCTGCTGTCTGAAGCAACAGTTCTGCAAGATCAGAGGATTTCAATTTAGAACTTTATTCAGAATTCTGTCTCACTCAGAAAAAGCGTGTCTTCTTCATTTGGCAACAAAAGATAATTTGGTACTTTTAATAAGCTGGCTCTGTTGTTTTTAATGTTGGAGCAGTTCTGCCCAAAGGATCAAAATAAAAAACGTATTCCTCAACTGCTGACTGTGGGTATAGATGCACGTGGAGACAACTCTTTGAACCTCAGCTGCACGCAAGACAGAAGACCTGCCCTCTCACACCATCTAGGTCATGTTGCCTCACCTTGTCTTAGCAGCCACGTTGATTTTGCAGAGAATAACTGCCCTAATTCAGGCCCTGTGCACATTCTTTTAATCTACTTCACTGAGAAGACGTACAATTCTGTCTGCATCTGCAGCTTAATTGCTGCAAGATTTTTGCTCTATCTGCTAACATTCTCTCCCAAGCAGCAGAGTTGAAACGCTGCAGAAATGAGGAGGTAGGATTTGCAGGTCTTACTGCTGGTTTTCCATTCATAGCATTGGGTATTTCATATTGGTCAATTCCTTCTGTTTTAAAAAGCATCTGAAGTCTACACAGGGTTCTACTCCTTGTCACACTGAACTAATGCTCAGATGGTAAAAAGCAAGATCTCTGTTCCAGCATTTCAGCCTTGTGTAATGCTGCATCAGACAGCTTGGAATTACCCTCAGCAAGCATTCCTATTTACAATCCTGGAGCCTGTGCTGTGTACAGCCCACAGCTACCTACAAGCTAACAGCTTCCCTCAAACACTGACTAAAATTGGGAAGATACTGTGGAAATAATGAAAACTGACAAAGAGGCCTCAGCTACAACTGCAGACCACTGTGAGACAGCTCAATTTTCATCTGGAATATCTTGAAGGTGGAAGAGTTGAAAAGAAGTAAATAATAAAATCACTCTAACACCACAGTGTTTTAATTATCTCCTTTAAAGAAATGTACTGTCCCAACAAAAACCATACTGCTCTGTAGGTAAAATGGTAGAGAACTGTACCCGTGACCATCAAGCAAAAGACTCTAAACATTTTACAAAACTCAGTGGCCTAGACAATGGTTAAGCTAGGTCATACAGCAGTAAGTATCCTACTTTCAGGAATACAAAGATTTCTGCATTGCTGTGAGCTCGGTTAACAATTCTGAAAAGAGGTCACCTAGTGACCAACTGCTCTGTCCACTTAATGAGCTCAGCCACTTCACTTCAGCAAAAGCTCCTGTTATTTAATAGCAGTAGATGTGGAGGGCAAAATTAATAAAGCCTGGCTTTGCAGAGATTTGTCTCCTGGGAATAATTGATTTCCATACTAATGTAACACATGTTCCAGTTGATGATATTTCTAAGTACTTGGTCTCGTGGCTGCTTTGTTGTTTCATTTGCAAATGTCTGTTGCTGAACTAGAAACTAAATAGCCTACTTTCAGGAGTTTTGGAGATCTGTAAATGCTAAACTCTTTGACCTGGTAGATGCACTTGTGGAAGAGGAAGGATCAGACAGCATGGTTACCAATTCTGCTTCCTTAGGAAATCAGAAAAAGAATTATGTTTAAAGTTGTAAAAGTAAAAAAGGTTCAAGAATACTGTAAGTGTATACGTATGTTTACAGGAAATGGGAATTCAAACATTTTCAAACAAAATGTTTTAAATCCTGCATTATGTTTTCATAAATGATGGGATGCCCAAGTACACCTTGTATTCAGACTCAGTGTAGTTTTCTTAAGCAGCATTCTAAAACGCATACGAGGGCCAGCAGAGGTGAAAACTGAAGGAACCTACAGACAAGACTTTATTTTTGGCTTTAAAACATGACTGAGGTGCTTTGAAAACCACTACAGAAAAGCAAAGAGTCTCGAGCAATACTAAAAATGTATGGTATGGATGCAATGTCAAGTGTTGAAGATTTCATGAGAAGGGCTTTCTTACACCTCGTGTTGATTTTGTTTCATGCCCAATCACAGACAAAACAAAGGGCAAACCAAGCAGTAAATCTTTCCAAGCAGGGGGGAAAAAGCATAGAAACTGATAAAGATGGGGATGCATCACAAACATGGTGGCAAATCCTGCTGGTACAGCACAAAGAGATACTGACAGCACAAAGGATGAGCAGGACACGTCCATGAGAGCAATACGATGCCTACGTGGAGCTAAGGACTGGTCAGTGTGCTGTATAGAAGATGCAAGGTCAAGCAATTAGAGAAAAACAAAACAAAACAATCGCAGCCTAGGAATTTATCTGTCAGAAAGGATCATGAAAACAATTCCAGTCAGCTAACTGATTAGGTGACTGAACTGTTTAAGGTGATGCGGCAGAAAAGGAACCCAATGAGATCACTGCATGCATCATCCAGAAACACATTAGTTTGGGGCTCTTATCTTTGGCTCCAGGAGAGATTTTCCCTGAAAGCTTGCACACATTCCCAGCTGTGTGTTTTCAATAAAGGTGAACTTAAAGTCACACGTTTGAAAAGATGCAAAGAACTAGCAAAATTATCACTGGTAGTAGTTTGAGAAGGTGTATAAAGCACCTTTTAGCATCAGCTGAGAAAGCATATTATCACTACCAAGAAATAGGAAGGACAAAAAGAAGCATTTACGGTAAAAATGCAAAAACTAATGAGCAAAAAGCTGAAAGAAAGTTGTTGCCTAGCGAAACACAGATTCTCAAAACCACACTGGACACGAGCTGTGGTAGAGGAGATTTCAAACTGAAGCAAAGTCCTGAGCATGCTGTGCATAAAGGCAGTGACCCAGAAAATCCCTTCCAGGTCCACATCATTTGTCCAAGCAGAAAAAGCAGCGGCCAGCTTGGTTTTCCTCATTTTCACTGAGAAACAGACTACCCAAAGGAGGAAAAACTCACAAGAGTGAACACGATTAACGTTACATTTTAGATTTTAACCACTTGCAGTTTCTCAGTAAAGACACGTATTCTCTAAACTTGCAAGGAAAAAATATTTTTTAAAATATAGATATGTCAATAGTTTCTACGTAAACATGAAAACTGAAGATTACAATCTCACATGGAGTTGCATCTCTATAAAATACCAAATAAAAATTTGATGAAATAGACATGAGAATTCAGAAGTTACATGGTGGAGGTTTCTTTCTGTGGCTTTTTTTTTTTCTTTGCTATTTAAAATTAACATCAACACCACTATTGGAGTTTTAACTAAGGGATTATATTTGCTCTCTACAGTACATCTCATGAGAAAAAGAACTCCTAAGATAGCTTTGCTTTTCCATAACTTAGGATATAGGAGGAAAGCATACAATTCTTCCACTCCTACTTGTTTCCACGTGCTTACTCTTATTTTCCTCACTCATCAGTACAAGATTCACACTTCTACTTCACCCCCAAGGTAACTGAAGAATTGTAATACTGCAAGATGCATACCTCAATACACAAATGAGCAAAGGACCACTAAAACTTTTTAATAAGAATATCATGCTTGTAGTGTTTTTTAAGACAGAGCAGAAATGTGTATTCCCAGAGTTGTATTTTGGAGATTCCTACTCGCATAAAGTGAGCATTCCTAAATAATGATTGGAAACAAAATCTTACAAATTGCTTGAAAGAATGAGAGGCAAATAATTTTGCTTTTAAAAAAAAAAAAAAAGAGGATGCTCTTACTTGAAGATTTTTAAAAGAAAGGTTTCTGTAGAACATACTAAAGTAAAAGGAGAATCCCTTTGAGATTAATGTAGGGAGAGTAAGGTTTCATATTTGCATTGTGAAATTAGTCCATATAATGTCTCAAGGTTTTTCTGATAGTGTAAAAATAGCACAGCAGCTAGATGACACATTATTTTTAAATAAGCTTCTCTCTTTCTGCATGGTTAATGCTGCAAAATCCTAACATAATGTTTTTACCTTAACACTGATTTTTAATGCTACGCCAACCTACTAGTCAAACAGCTTTATTACTTACTTTTATCATTCTGAAATTACAACAGTACTTATGGTATGGCAATATAATGGCAGAGAATGTTGCAGTGATACCTGCAGGTTTATTACCTATGCATTGCTTATGCTTTCTTTTTGATGGTACCCAAAGAAAAGAATGAAAATGTTTCACACTGACACGAGCATTTAGGACTGTGTATGGTAACATGCAGTCCTAATACCCCTCGTGTATCTGTTCTGTGCTCACAGAACAAGATTTAAAGTTCTTTAAATAACTGTGACTATTTGATTTAAATGGACAGAAGTCCTCGTTGTGTGTGATCATACAAAAAGAGGAAAAAAAAACCCTATTTGTCTTCCTTTTGGACAATCTCTAGGTAAGTATAAGCGTTCCACTAAATTCAGGATCCCTGTGCAGAGACACGAGTTTGTTTACACAACTCAATACAGACCCTTCTTGTACATCAACACTACGTCCACTGAATTCTGAATCAACCTCCTGGTTTACTTTACAGCCAAAGTGTTATTCAATATACTAATATCAAATGCTAAGTTCAACCAGACCAGCCTTGTCATACCCTAACGTTTCTAAATACCCACACATTCACAGCATAATGGTTTCCCAAAAATCTTTATCAATGCAGCTAAAAGGAACTACGTGGTACCTGCTGAAAACCAGAACCTCTTCAGATTAAGGAAACAGTCAACTGAAGGGTCGTGTTAGTCTGCATAAAATGCTGACATTCAGATGTGGCTTCTAGAAATCTGTGTCTGTACAGCAATGCACACAAACTTTAAATCAGCTCTTGTACTCCTTTCTTAGGAAAACAGCTACTAATAAATAAATAATATCAATCCATGTAGCAACACATATTCAACTGATACCACAACCAATTTCAGTGATGCCTATATAGAAAGAGACATTTCAGATTGCCAAACTGCAGAAAAATAGTAAATATAGAAATACATTAGAAATTTGAAAGAAATGCATTTAGAATCATAGAATCACCAACTGGAAAACATACCTCCAAAACCATCCAGTCCAACTGTCCACCTACCACCAATATTTTCCCACTAAGCCACATCAGTAAATTTTATCTTTATTTTTTTCTCCCATTGAACAGAAGATTAGCTACAGAGACCTATAATGCATGTGTGCACATCCCTTCTTTCATTAGGCCATGTTGTGATAATGAGAGAATTTGAGAGCCAAATTCTAACCACTGATTCCTGACAGTATCCAAATGGTCTTGGCTAAGTGATAGATCTTTTAGTCATTTACTATATTAACTGTGTTATCTTTGCATGCCTAAGTGATAAAATCCCAGCTCCACTCAAGAAAACATCATATTAACATAGGAAATAACAAAGGAATTCATAAATTCAGTTTTCCCAGAGTACCATCCCCACAGAAGTAATAATAACACACAATAATAATGGAAGTGTCAGGTGTAGGAGTGACATCTATCTAAACAACCTCTTCCTTCAGCAGGAACAGACAGATAAGTAGATTTTCTGTATACTACTGTTGACATGCATGTCACTGTTCAGCAAACTAACCCTTCATGGAATACCAGCTGTATTTGGGAATCTTGGAAACTGCTGAATGAATTATCTGAATTCCTTTCCTGTGAGGTGCAAGAAATCTCTCATAAAACGAGGAAGTAAAAAATACTTGTTAGCAATTAAAAGAACATATTCTTTGGAATCAACCAAGATCAAACAGAGTAGAAATCCCTGGAGACAGACAACAAAAAGCAATTGCAGAAGTTATACACCAGCAGGTGTATAGACACAACATGCATAAGTATACAGACTTCTACAGTAATTAGCAGAAACAAATAGTTTTCATTTTAGTTTGTGTTTTGTTCAGCTGCAACACTTAAGTTTTTGTTAAATATATATATATTCTTCACTGTTGCCATGAAAAAAAAAAGCAGTGGGACACCATTTCCAGACTCAGAGCTAATTATTCAAATTACACATTACAAAGGCTCTTAAGTCACTAAATGCGTTCGTTTTCCTTTTCCTCATGGTTCCTCTGCAGTAAGGATTTGAGGGGAAGGAAAAAAACAAACGATCTTTATGTAAGAATCTTTCAAATAAGAACTTCTCTACCAAAGACCAAACAACCCAGCTAACAATCCAGTAGCAATGTGGGTCAAAACTGAAAATACAGACACACCAGGAAGGCATCTGGCTCTTTCCTGAGCAACACAGAACAGAAGAGAGGCTAATGCCTGCCAAGTATTTGAAAGATTTTTTTTTTCCTCCTAGCTTGCTATCAGGAATAAATTAAGATTTAGAGGTCAAGCTGTATCCTGATCAGGGAAGCAGCACAGGCAAACTCCATACAGTGCAAGTTTTGAAGCACTTTTATCTGCTTGTGTGTAGTTTGAAGGAAAATAATAACAATCAGGAGAACAAAAACTGTAGTCGGGTCAATTGAAAAATAGATTCCACAGTTTTGGTTTCCCTTTCCCAAAATCTAGTCTGATTATTACTTTTGACCACAGCTGAATGCATCCAGCTTTCAAGCATGATGTTCTCCATCACCCCACTTCCAAGCCATCAATCCCACTACCAAGATTAAATTTAGGTTCCAGTACCACAGCCACATCCCCTCCTCCTGCTGTGGCCCTGCAGAAAATCTCCCATCAGACTTTTCTGACACTCATGCAACTCCTACTGCATTCAGGAGTTGGCAGGCATGCAGCAGCGGATAGGAATTTAGGAAACAATGCCATGGGTGGAGTCCTAAGAACACAATCCAGCTCCCATTCTCTTGACTCTGCAGGAATAACAGCCACATAGTACAGTGAAAGCCTATTTTTAACTATAAAGAAAGCCAACATGACTAAATGCACAAAGGGAGCAGACCTACAAAACAGCACAACGTCATTTCTATGAAATCATTCTTCATAGAAGGAAAAAAAAAAAAAAAGGCTATTATCTATTTTTCTTACTTGCAAAAATCACAGTTTGGAGTCGGGCTATAAACTAAAAAATCCCACCTCTATTGACATTCAAATGATCCAGTGCACAGCACCTGTGCTAGTAAGAAAGCAAGCTGATAGACTGCACTTTCAAAGGGTAAAAGAGATCACAGACTGAGGAATAAGGGTCTGGGTCACTGTGATGGCCCTTCCCAGGCTGCTCATAAACTTCTGAGGATCAGGTAGCTGTAGTTACCAAGAAAATGCACTGCTGCAACCAAACATCAGCAATGGGCTCAGCTGGACCTGTACTAAATTATCTACAGATCAGAAATTACAAGTGCCACATGGAGCTTCATTTCATGACTGCGTTAGCATTAACTTATTAACAGATATTAAATGCAGCTATAATAGGATGCAAACAAGTGCAGAGCTTTACAACTCATGAGCTTGTTTTTTCTTCGATTTAGAAAAGAAATTGATTGCTGAATCAAGCCAAGAAACCTGGGCTGAAAAGTGTTAAATCGGTTTTCATGCTCCCATTCCAAAAGAGAAGCACCATGTCCACTATAAGCTATAAAATCCATGGAAGTATTTATATACGTGAGCACAGAGAGACATCTTCCCATTAAAGCAAAATGTCTGCATTTTGTCAAATAGTACAAAGATTTCTGTAGTCACTATAGTGCCTAACTGAATTTGCACTTACGCCACGTGAAGAAAATTCAGGATCAGATTCCCAGCTCAAGGAGAGACATTCATTCTCCCACTCACTCCCACCCCAGGGGCCACAACACACTTCTTAACTTTGGAAAAGGCCAAATTTTTTTACACCTTTCTAAGGTGCTCCAGTCTGGCATTGAGAGGAATGGCATCTTACAGGAGACAACAATTTGACTGCCTGTAACACGGGACTCCAGAACAGCTAGAATAGTACCCAATCCAAGCTGCTAGCTTAGCAAGCTACTCCCCATCTAGAAAAATCCTCCAATGGTTGTGATGGAGATCACAAAAAGACTGCTGCCCTTATTTCAGTTTTTTTTGCTGTGTTAAGATTTAGACCAAGTAGAGGATGCTAAGTTAACTAAGTACAGTCAAGTCAGTTCATGGTGTTAAGATGCATGCTGGTGGTGAGAGCATCCCAAAATATAGGGCCTTTAGACCAGAGGCTGTGCTTGTTCTTGTGCAGCACCACCTGAGCAGCTGCATAGCACAAGTGCAGAATACAAACTACATCTACCCAAGATTTTCTCCAATCTTCCAGTTATTTCACCAGATATAATGGTTATGATGCTTATCTTCTCCAATTTAAAAAAAAAAAATAAGACAAAACTCTTAGTTATATTAAGGGTTACACATCAACATCATTTGGGTCAGGTAATATGTTAATACAAGGCTATTTACCTTCAACATCATCTGCATAAAAGCTTTGCAATCTGTTGTCCTTCATCTACCCTCCTCACATCCCCATATAACAGATTTAGGAAGGTATGACAAACACTGGTATAAATTCCAGCTCCTGGGCATAGGATCAGCTTTCACAAACAACTCAGTGAGCAGTACTCAGGTAACCCTTCAGTACAGTTTATTCTTCCTGTGCTTCTCTGCTGAATCATCAGCATTTCAAAATGAACAGCAGAAAAAAACAAAACCAACTACTGGCAAGGTATCAAAATGGGAAGAACAGCCAACCATCCATTGCTGGAGTAGTGCACAAGTGTCAGTTACTTTTCAGGGACGGACTGACAGGTTAAGCACACTAATGGTTGGAATCCTAAAGAGCCTGCAGACCTGCACAAGTCAACCCACACTTCTTTTTTTCTTTTTTTTTTTTTTTTGTGCTATGGACGCTGATGAATACACCACTGAAAATGAAATGCAATCAGGTACAAGATCCTTTGGTCAAGGGCAAATCTTGAGACATCTTTCTCATTTTTCTCAAATCCTTAACATTGACTCTGCTCATCACGTGGGGTCATCACAATCAGTTGTACTTGTCACCACTGACAACAAAAAATATTGGCAACACTGCTTCAGGATTATCCCACGTGAACTCTTGAAATACCCTACTATCATGATTTTTTTTCTTTTAGTACTCTTCTATTCATTATTAAGTTCAGAGATTGCTAATAAGAAAGCGTCAGTCATAGTAACTGAAGAGAAGTCTAACTACATACAAACTACTGCAACTAGGATAGGAGAAAATTAATATCAGATTTTAATAAAAATATCCTGAAACCCTGAAAATCTTGTATTTATTTCAGATAACAACCACAGATCTGTGTATTTCTGAGAGAGCTAGTAAAACTAGTACAGCTTCTCAAACACCAAGGATGTTGTTAAAGACTGATTTGTCGTAATTTAAAGCCCACAATAAGAAAACCAAACCAGATAAAAATTATTTTGCAGCACAAAAACCATTTGTGCAATCACTGATGGTCAGAGAACGGTTTATATGTTGATCCAATTCCAGTTAACAGAACTGAGCATTAGGGAACTGTGATTTCTAATTGCTAAATCACGCGCTGTTGTCTTTCGGCACAGATAATTACATCTCCAGTTCTGCAGACCTGCAATACCATCACACATGGAAGAATTTTTCAGATAAGCTCCAGGTCATCTTAGCAGCAGAGTACAGACCATGAGACACGCTTCCCCCTCACTCCTGCATGCTGGAGTAGTACCAGTGGCAGTCATAACAAGCAACACCACCAACAGCAGTTTCTAATCTTCTCACAAACCAAGTATTTCTTTGCGTATCACTATTTGAGGTGCCCTGCCTTATGTAATTAAAAACGGAGCTTCCAAAAATCTAATTTACTCCATCTTGCTGGAATATTCTTATAGGTCCATTTACTAAACTGTTTATTAGAGACTACATCAACTGGAAATAAGCCTGAACACAAGTACCACACCATCATTTCAAACCTCTTCACCAAGAATTCTGCAAGGAGTGCAAATATTTTTCAGGTGCAAGATGCTTGAGATACTGAGGCACAGGATTTTCTTAGCTGAGTACACATCCTTCAAGTAAGGATGGGCTTCATGTTACTCTATTTGCATATTGATAATTCATTCCCCTACTTAGCACAGCATTCTAATATCCTCTACATTTTAGAGCTTCTGTTATTCCTCTGACTTTTAACTTGTAGTTTCAGAAGCAAACCAATGGTACCTTGAGGGCTTTAAGGACTTCTTGTTTTCTTTCTTTAGAGGTCTGGATTTTTGGTTTTTTGTTTTTTGATTGCTGGGTACCAGCAGCTCTCAATATTAGCTGGGTTTTCAACTTGTCTGAAGATAAGGCAGAAGTATCTACAACTCAGTAATAACATATATATTTAGTCAGTTGGTCCAAAAGAGCATTTCAGAATAAACTCAGATTCCCTTTTAGGTTGACTCCTGTATTTTGGCTATAACCTGGTTTCAATATAGACCACAATAAAATGACTTCATAAGCACTTTAATAACACCATTAGGATTGATCACTTGGGAATATAAAAGAGTGCTGGTAATACTGGTAGTGCTGTGAACTTTTTCCACTTTATAAATGCCAGAGAAGCTGTGGGTGGCACCGCCATCCCTGAAAGTCTTCAATGCCAAGGTTGGATTGGGCCCTGGGTAACCTGAGATAGTTAAAGGTGTTATTGCCCATTGTAGGGGACCAGCACTTCATAGCCTTTATGGTCTCTTCCTAACCAGACCATTCTATCATTCTAAATTCTTTCCAAAATTCCTTCTGATGTCAACTCTCTGACTTGAAAAAATCTGCCTGTTTCTCAAGAAGGCAGAGAAAGCCAACTGCTTGCCTTTTTTAATGTTTATAAACATCTATATAAACATACATACATACATAATCTGCTTTTTCACCTTTTCAAAAAGTAGATGGTATATATTTTTTAAATATATATTTCCACATAAACAACACAAGCACACAAAAACGTGCACGTTGTACAGTCTCCAAGCCTTGGTACAGTAACAGAAAAATGGCATGACATATACTACGTGCTGAAGACATTTTCATTGCCATCTGTACAGGTCACTAAAGCACCCACTGTCACTCATATGAGGTGACCCACATTATGCCAATGATAAGCTTTTGAAAAAATTTGCCATTCAATGTTGTCCTGGAGAATAAGAATTTATCCAGACTCTATCACAGATTGCTGGTATGATGCCAAGCAAGCCACTTAAAATTAACCTTTCAGAAAATCATTAGACCATGTGTCTGAGTGCCTGACCTGGGCCAAAATACAGAAAAATCAGTAAAAGTCCATACTTTGAGCACTTACTAAAGTCAACCTACAATGATAAATAAACATTTGAAGCTTTCAGAACTCTGTCCTTAGATTTTGCCAAAGATTTGCTTCATTAGAACTAACTGAAAAATGAAGATAACGTCACTCTGTGCCACATCTATGAATCACATTAACACCACAGTTACAAACTCCATAAAAAGCCAGAGAAGGAAAAAATAATACTTTTATCTTCTGAATAGGACTTGAATAGTATGCAATAAACACAGTCTGACCGTTAAAGCAACAAACCTAACACAAAATATCAAATACATACCAAAGCTTATCCATCTTGAAATGAATTTTAAGGAAAAAACTGTATGTGACCATGCACAATTAAAGACTATATTAAAGTGCACAATTGAAATATGAAATAAATACTCCTAATCATTAAAAAAAAAAAATGCACAACTACGTTATTAGTCTGCAGAGAGAACCTTTTTCAAAACACACTAATGAAATGGAAAGGAACAATCTGAAGGGAATAAAACAAATCTTGTTTGTCAACAAGCAACAAAAACAGACGTCCCTTAAAAAACAACTCCATCAAGTCCCAAGGTAGTGCACTTCATTGAGACAGACAAGACCAAAATCACCAACTGCTAAAGCAGATAGATTACTATCAAGTTGGAGGTAGGCTTTTTCATATATATGTTTGTTTATATAACTTTTTTTCCTTGTGACTGTGTGTGTATGTGTGTACATATGTTAATAAGTGTGTGTGCATACTTATTAACACGTATGGTCAAGTCATCTTGGATTGTTCAGCTTATCAAGCACAGCTTATCAAGCACAGCTTATACTCTTCTTCCTTGCAGTGTGCGATGCTTTCCCAAAAGGGCAAGCAACTATCCCTGACTATGTTTATTTTCTGAGTTCTAAAACAGTACTGATTATCCCTTCCAGAAAGAGAAAACTGTGCTTCTGCTATAACGTTTCATGTGTCTTAGGAAAGCATCCTACACCCTTACTGCACACCACGAACAACACGTAGAACAGAAAAGGAGGAATGAGATAGCTGCTGGGCAGCTGATAGTAATTCAAGGAACATCATCCACACAGCACCCAGCACACACAGGCAGCTGCAGCACTGCCTCAACCCCTTCCAATTTATGAAAGATATATAAGACCTGTACTCTTCATGGATGCTACTGATCTTTAATTTCTTGCATTAATTAACCTACGAAATGTAAGTTTTCACTTCACCTCCCTCCAGTCCAACCATCATGAACGTAATGGTCATTTTGCACACCATTTTTCACAGAACAGTAAACTTATTGCCTATTAAACTAGTGTTAAATTAGGAACCTAACAGCATTAACTACAATTAGTTTACAGAATTTTGTGAAACCTAGCACAAGAGATTTTTGCACTCGTTTCCAGCTTGTCTCAGCAAATCAAGCTGCAAGATGCAGGTGGGGATGTCACAGAAGTGACTAGGGTTCTTTTCTTGAAGTCAGGAACCATTAGACATCAATAAAAGATTCAGGATTCTGGAAACATACGAACATGAAAATAACTTCTCCTCAAAAACGATTAATTCAGTCAGTTTTCCTTTCTGGCAAAGCAACACAAAGCCTGTATATCATAAAACTCTGAACTTGCCTTCCCTCCCTACAATAACTCAGATCTTTGAATTCCATTTTCCAGCCTCTACCTGGAGAGAACAAGCATGAAAAGTTTCATTGCCAAAGTAGTGTTTGACTGAGCTACACGTGTCCTAACAGTTTCATTTTAAACTGTACAAGCCCTTATCTACGGATTTTGTTAATGCAAAATCTGCAATTGTGTGCCAGCTCAATGTCAAAAATATATATATATATTTTTTTCATTTATATGTCAGCATTTCTTACAGCAAATTAATTTTGTTATACTATGATTATTAACTTTTACCTTTCATCATTCTGGTATTTTGGCCCATAGAGTGAAATTTATCTCTGTGATTTAATTAATTCAGAATAATGCATTTAAAACGTGTCAGACTTTAGAATGTAAGGTCTCTAAGCTACTGAGTTATTTTTTTCCCCTCATTTATAAGCAATTATTTTACATTAGGCTTGCTATGTTAGAAGAATCCATCCAGAAACTTTCGTTAATCTTCTCTGGAGAGCAAAAAGAATACATATGCATCTGTCTCATTTTATTTCAGTTTGCAAATTCAGGGTATCCTATTCTATTTCAGGTTCTTCAGTACTTGAGTTTCAGGAAAAATGGAGTTGTGGTGGGGTTTTTTCTTAGATTAAGTTCTAAATATTTCATGAACACCAACGATTTGGTAACATGAACTCCTTCATACTTGGAATGTAATTAAGGAGAGAAAGGAACAAGACAGTCCACAATAAGAAACTGCGATACATCTGCTGCATGCATAAAAATAAATTTACTAGCCATTTTCTGAAATGATTCTAGATTGGTTTCTGTGTTTCTACACAAAATCAAAGCTGAATTCATGATCAAAATATTCTTCCTTTAAGAAGTTTCTGATACCACATTTTCCACACTATTTATGATTACCCTGAATATACTGCACGCATTCCCATGCAGACTCCCATATACACACTAAGCACAGAATGTAGAGATTTACAAGAAAGAAATAGTGAAATTAAGTTACATCTAGCCACATAAAATCCACCATGAAGATATTAATGTCAGCAAAGTGATGAGAATCTATTTGTATCATCTTTTTCTACTGTCAAGCCCAGATTTCCAGTTTCTGACACCTGAGGCCTTGTTAGATTATGTTTGCTGTTCTGCTTATGAATGCATTTATAACAAACAATAAACACGGGCAGCCCATGGGATTAAGGCCTGACAAAGGTGTAGCTGACTCACGGGATCAATTATAAAGCATCAGTACTTATGCCTTTTGTTCAGGCCGTGTTTTACCAACAGTTTCTGCATTTTCAGTGCAAGTCTACCACAGATGTTCAATGCCATGTCACAAGGCAACAGCACGCCTGTGCCACACATCACACAGAATAAATCTATTCTTATCACCAGCTACAATTAAACCACTTGTTATAAAGCTCAAACACCTCTTTAAAGTTTCAACAAACGCACGGTCCTTTTAACTGAATGCTCGTAGCTTCGTGACCAAAAAAAAAAGTATGTCAATATTTCCCGAGTGCACTTCTAACCTTCAAAAAACCGACAGAGTTGCCTTTTCCAAGCTAAAAAACAGCCTTAAGCACAGACACAGATTCTAACGCCACCTCAGGTACAGCTTTCCCTGAAAAACCCGCTATTAAATTCCCAGACCAGGAGAAGTACGCAAGGATAACGACACAAGCAGTTCCAATTTTCCATGCAGCTCGCCTGTGACAGGTTATTGATAGAACAAACAGAATTTGCAATACTTACTGAGTGTTTCTCCTGCTGGCCCATAACTCCATGGTTAGCTGGGATTGCAAGTGGTTTCATAATGAAGAAACAGAAGCTGAACTGAATTTACACATCATGTACCAATTTCTTATGGATGGCAAGTCACCCTCTACAGCATTAAATTAAAACGAGGAGGAGGGGGGGAAGCAAGCCGGAGCTAAAAGTGTCACTACGGGTAAGCTCAAAAAACCCCTCACACTTGTAGTGCAGAGAAGCAATCCAAACGACAGCGTTAGTCTCCATTTTTGTAACACAGAAAGTCTAACCATGTCAGGATGCAAAGAGCCTGATGAAACCCTACATATCCAGCGCTCATCCAAGGGAACAAAACCATTCCCCGAGACGGAGAAATGGGAAGGGGAGAAAAAAGAAAAAAAAAAAAAAAAAGGAGGAAAAAAGCTAAAATGGCTGACTGCACAGAGACTCCCTCAAAAAGGCTTAATAGAGTATTATGTTAGTCAGGGTGCAGGAACCAGCCCCAGCACCCAGCCAAGCATTGTTAATACTCCTGTTTCATTTGCGACCGCACACGCTCACACACGCAGCCCCCCCCCTCCCCGCCACCACCCTCCACTCCCCCAAAATCAGGGCAGAGCATGCGAGCAGGGACCTCCTCCCCTGGCTGCCAGCGCTACCGGCAGTAGTGACCGGTGATCCGTGCGCCGCTCAGCTAACCAAGTTTGCACAATTAATCTCGGCAGCGTGACATTGACGGACATTGGATTTTATGACGCCCGCTCCTGACAATCGAGATGAGCACATCTACCCAGCAGGAGAGCCAGCAACAGAAATACAACACAGTAACACACACAAAAACCCAGAGAATCATGAGTCTGAATGCAATACGCCAATATAATTACGTTATTGTGCTTACTTTGGAAGACCATGGCTGCAGGCAGTTGGCATAGCAACGCACAAGGAAAGCCATTTCCTGGGCAGAAAGAATGCTTCCTTTTCTAAATAAAAAACTCCTCTTAGGATACAAACGGCATTGCTGCTTCCTGCAGAAAGCAAAGAGACTGTAGTCTGTCTCTTAACCTGCTCAGGCACACTCAATGCGGTCCTAGTGATGTAAGTGCATTTCTCACTCACTCTCTCCCTCCCTCTCCCTTTATCCACTGAAATATTTGAGTCAAATGGAAGACACATTCCTCGAGGCTCGTCCCCTCCAACACTTAACCATTTCACTCATTAAGGTAGGGGTGGACAACGCAGAGAAAACGAGCAGCTCTTGCCTGTATGATGTCAGCCCCTGAAGATGAAGGCAACCCCAGGGGGAGGGATGTGCTCACGGCTGCTCCTGAGGGCGCTGCCAGGGTAAGGACCAGCATGTACCTCCACCAAGCGGGACTTCTCAGGAAGATGAAGGCAAAGCTGGTTTCACATCAGCTTCCTTTTCCCCCCCACCCAAAAGAGTGCTGCTGCAGAGCTGTAAACGCTGTTATCGAGTATTTATAAACAGTGCAGTTGACAAGTTCTTGCAGATTTTCAGCTGTTTCGCTGTTAGGCAGGCCACAGACATCCATGGCCTGTAGCCCGTGAACGTCAAGATCCTCTTAAAACGCAATTTTTCTTTCTGAATATAGACCTTGCTTCTCTGCACACACAAAATCCCCCAGAAAACAAAAGGGGATGCAAGATGTGAAAGAGACTGACATACATATGGCTTTTATAATCCCCCTCTCCGACCGTAATTGCATCTTAAACTGGGAAATCTCCCGGTGCCTCCCCTGGCAGGGCTGTGCTGCTGGTTGCACGCTGCCAGCACCAGGCCGCAAAGGAGCCGAAGCACAGAGGCCGGGCTGCAGCAGCAAAGCCAGTGGGCAACCCTCACCACAGAGCCCAGATCCATGGCACCTGGCACTGGAGATACAGACAGGGCCAACGGGATGGTGCCACCTGCCCAAGCAAGCCTCAGCCTTCTCGGGGCATGTTTACAGCATATTCTTGTCAAATCAGAGACCATCTGTGCTTAAAGCCACTTCAAAGTCTTTTTTTATTTCCTTAAATAATAGGAGGGAAAAGGATTTAACAGTTGTTACAAAGGCGTAAACGCACAGGAAGAAATGAATGCTGCAGAGTACCACATAACCTAATGGTGCAGCTGCCTTCCACCAAAATACACGGCCACTGATAATTGTGGAGCGATTTCTTTCTGCGCGGACAAAGATTGCTAGGAAATGAGGCTATAAATTTAATGAAAACCAATCTGATCTTTATTTTTCACAGTTACTCTAAGGACACCACTTCATACGCAGCATATTTGAAACTGAATCTATTTACATTCATGAAAGTTTATGACTTGTGCCCTTGGTTTCCTGGTATATGCTAAAAACTTTCTGCCAAAGAGAAGTTACTCTTGTCTGAATTACAAAAATAAGTTTTTTAAAGTCTTTGTGACATGCCAATGCCACCTAACAGATGACTTTAAAGTGTTGGATCATGCTCGAGCCCTGTAAAACTGTGAAATGCTTAGCACCATCAGTTTTCTGATGAAGTTCTGAACCGAAATAGGAAAAGATATTCACTTTGGGAAGTTCCAACAAAACCCACCTAGTACAAAATTAAAAACTGCCACTTGTTGAAAAAACAAACAAAAAACTTCCCAATTCAGTGACCTAGTGTATAACAGCACAACCAGAATCTGAGTTTAGTGCTACAAGCTCATATCAGAAAAAAAAAAAAAAAGAAAAAAGAATTTCTGCCAAGACAAAAATTACTCAGCAGCGTAGGAAGGAAACACAACACTTTCTGGACTGTTATGTACTTAACCGAGCTACAAACATGTATCTGCTTATGGAACAGGGGGGGAATGGTTTAAACTAAAAGAGAGGAGATTTAGATTAGGCATTAAGAGGAAACTGTTTATTCAGAGGGCAGTGAGGCCCTGGCACAGCTGCCCAGAGAGCTGTGGGTGCCCCATCCCTGGAGATGCTCAAGGCCAGGTTGGATGGGGCCTTGGGCAGCCTGAAGTGGCAGGAGCAGTCCTGCCCATGGCAGGGGTTGGGTGGGCTTTGAGGTCCTTTCCAACCCAGGTACAGTGGAGCAATTTAAACGTGTACTTCCTATTATCACTTCAGAAAACAAATGAAGGCTGCTCCAAAAGTAATGCCTCTTGTTTTTATTATGTTGGCCTATGACATCAGAGCTAAATGCTGGTGATATGGTAGTAGAGGTAGAACCTTCCCACCAATGCAATGTTACATTTTGTTTCCACACGACAGATGGCAGCAGAGGGGCAGTCTGATAAATCAGCATATGACAATGAGTACGAAGCAAAAAGGCACATCTTTGAACCACCCCATGCAGAAAAAAAAAATGGCACCCACTGACATTCATCGATACTTAATGTTTCTACAGACCAAACAGTGGAGGTGAGCAAAATGAGATGGAGTGTGGTGCATTTCAGCAGTGGTGACAGCAACAGTGGATCACCTCCCATGATGCAGATTTTTACAACCGTGCTATGCAGGCTCTTGGTTCATCACTGATGAAAAATGCATTTTACGTTGTAAAATGATGTTTTGTAGCTGAGAGTTTGTTTTGTCAAGTGTTATTGTGCTCTTTGCATCTGCTGTGGTTTCCACGGAAAAAAATAGGAAGCATTACTTTCAGAGCTACCCACATAATCACATAAATTACACTTCATAAAAATTAAATAAAGAAGTAGTTCAATCAATTTTTGCATCTTTCAGTAAAGAATGAAGGGCATTTAAATTGGTTATAGACACTAGAGGATTCTATACTGAAAAGTTTATATCATAAACAAGTATGCAGCCACTACAAAGCCTAAATGCAACTTTGCATTCACGTGCATTTCAAAGTTCATGTACAAACTCTTAGTTTAGACTTAAAGTTTGACAAGAGTAACAGGTTTTTTTTTGCAAATGCTTTTGTAGGTGAAGTGAGATGCTCATGAACCTGGTGTGCAATAATAGAACAGAATGAGTCATCCTCAACAGCTTTCAAAGTATTATGCGAATAAGAAAGCTGGCATCTCTCCCTGAGCCTCATAAAAAAAATGTTTAAAAAATTCCTAATAAATGCAACTACAGATGTTAGGACTTCCTTGGATGGAATTCAGAATTCATGAACAGTAGTTCTGAATTTAAGATACTGCACACTGCTGAGATCTGTACCAGTTTCTATCTAAATAATGCCTCTAAACTATTTTACAATCCGGATTATCATCTCACAGACATTCTCCTATATGGTGCCAATATTGCTTGGACTACTAAACCTTTTTAGATTAATGACTAATGCTGCAACAACAGGTTTCCTCAAATCTTCAATTTCAAACAATCATTTTAACTCACAACTATTTGCAGGAGCATTTAAAATTTGATACAGATTCCATACACGCCAAATATTCTTTTTATCTCATAGACAGAAGTTATCAGATCTCTTCCCTTTTCCTTTGAGCACTGTATAAAGAATCATTTCCTTCTTGTTCAAAATCTAAGTCAAAAGACATCAAAATTTTCTCAATCACCAAATTTACTGTCACTTTATGACTTCAGTAAGATAAAAACAGAAGTGATCTAGAAAAGAAGACTAAAGTAATAAGGCACGAGCTCCACAATCATTACATGCCCTCAAAACACAGCAAAGGGGCAATTACACAGACATTACACATGGCTGTAGGAGAAGGCAACAGCATTTGTCAAATAAATGTTTTAGTTGATACGTCACCATCATTACACTGACATTCACTACACTGCTGGCAACACCAAAGTCTCGTTTAAATGGAGCAACCTGTGCTGCTTTGATAGCATGTTTATTGATGGTCCAAACCATTTGAACAAATGCCCTTCTGCTGAGTTGCTGCTGCAGATGAACCTGTAATCTGGATCTTTAAGAGAACAATGAGCCTGGAGCTGGCAGGCTGGTGCCTGAGCAGGGAGGATGTACAACAGCCACCAATCTTCCCTGTGACCACAGGCTGATTTTTCACCTCCAGCATAGCTCTGGCATCAGAGCAGCAAGCTTCCAGTATGTGGGCCAGCCAGTTCAAAGTAGAGCAAGTTATAACCTTGCTCTAAAACTCTTGCCATCAAATTCTCTTTTATGACAGATGACTTTTTTTTAAGCTAGAACAGACATAATGACTATTCATCCCAAATGTGGCAGCATCCCATCTTCAGAACATCCAAATCTTCCAAAACCTACTTGAGCAAAGAATAACCACAGTAAGAGCACAGAGAAACTCATCTGTGCTCTGCATTTAACCAAGCTTTATATCTAATTTTTTCTTCAAAAACAAATGTAACACATCCTGTGTTCCTGCAACATATACTGCTGTTGTACTTGTTAAATCTTATCTGCACAAAAAGAATTTTGATTATGAGTGCTTGCAAAGTCATTTTACAACGTAATGTTTTACTGATTTACTTGTTGACTACTGGTTACATAAGCCTCAAGTTTTATGCCATTAACAAGGCTTTAAAAGCATACGTTATCATTATTTAATACTAAGAACTGGACATTAAACTAGAAGATTTTAATGATTTCAACTAGCAGAACGGTCACAGATGAGTTTCCTTAACTGTTGCAGAACTTCAGGAGTGGAAAACGCATTCTAGCAAAATACTGGAAGTTTTTCCAACGTTTTCTCTCTTCTTTGGTGTAAGGACAAGAGTTTAAAATAGTATTAATCAAATCAGAGAACAAGAGGAACATGGCTTTTGGTTTTAAATTGTGAAAAAAAAGTACATGAGCCAAAAAGCAAATGCTTCTTCCAAGGTCAAGAATTGATGGCGTACACAACTAGCAAGGCTCCTCTGCCAGATGTAAATGGTGCCTGTTTGGACAAAGGTTTGCTGCCGAGACACCGGCTTGGGGCAAAAACAAAGCAAACGTAAATTGTATCATTTTGTTCCTAACAAATTCACAGCAGGAATTTCAGGGACACAGGTTCTTCATTTACGTGAGGTGCCCTCACATTTCATACTCTTACTGCACACTTAAAGCAGGAAAACGTTACAGCTCTGGATAATGGAATACCTCTTTCATGTGCATCCTACTGCCACACAGTTGAGAGGAAGAACAAAAATCAAGGACTTTTTTAAGGTCAGTTAACCACTCAAGTTGTAGCCCATTAAGTTCTTCACCAGCCTCCCTAAATCCTATAACTGCTACTCGCAACAAGCTGACACGTTTGAATTACAAATGATACTTGTTCTGCCACAGAATTCAATGCACCTGAGACCACCAGGGCAGGAGTTCCAGTATTAAATGCTAACGAATTAAAAAACTAACAAAAGGCACTCCATTTTTTTCCTAATCTCACCTAAACACTAGCTGCTTTTGTTATTTTGTTTGTTCGTTCATTGGTTTGTCACTTGTGAGATTCTGGCAGTAGTGGAAGGATATTTTTGCTTTAAGGAAATACGAGATGTTTTCCAGCACTTTTCCTTGAACTTATATGGAAGCTTTAAGAGAGACTGTGAAATTCCCATCACTGTGTTCTCAAGGTGCAAACAGACAGCTGACTGGCAATAAACCTCCATCTTCCACTAGGTTTCCAGATTCCTCCCATGCTGGTGGAAGCTGTCGTTTTTCTACCATATCTGATATTGACTGCTTTCTGTCTG
Organism: Phasianus colchicus; assembly: GCF_987193195.1. NCBI lineage: Eukaryota > Metazoa > Chordata > Aves > Galliformes > Phasianidae > Phasianus > Phasianus colchicus. The sequence goes on along the minus strand of NC_143439.1, from coordinate 3,868,257 downwards.
TCCTCTTGACTGTTTATTTGGACATCTCCTGTGGTAGATACCTAAGCATTGCTGTTATTTTAAGGAACTGCAACTTTGATAGTGCTGGATGCTATTAGAGAGGATTTTCATTCACTTTAGTTATCTGCTGGAAGGAAATAACTTTTGCTTTTGACTTCAGACACAGTTTTATCCAGGGAGGTTCTCCCTGGAGCCTACTCCAGGGGTTCCCAATTAAAACCAACACTAACCATAGTTTAGCAGCATAAGATCATTTTCTTTTTGGAGAACTCTCTCTTCACGTTGCTGCAATTTCTCCCTTGTGTAATATACAGCATGCTCTATCATACCCTGAGAGCCTTGTGTTCTAGCAACTGCACGGAAATATTTATCCAGATCTTTTGCTTACATCAGTAACAACTACATACAACCTCAAATATTTCTGATAATTATTTTTTAAAAATAAAAGAAGTGACCCATTTTGAAAGAGTCAAAAAACAGCATTACATCTTCCAGAGACCTTAAAATGAAATTCTAAGTACCATTTCTCTCAGCCCTTTCATGTGAATATTAAGTAAATCAGGGAGCCAACTACCATCCACTGACAGAGGTCTTATTTTGCAAATTTAACACTAGATTTTTCCCTTGCAATTTTAATATTGGTTATGCGGATATGCAGTAAAATAAGGTGCATCTACCAAATTGGGTCTCTGTTGTTTTGTATTGGAAAATTAGAAGATTCTTATCTGAAAACATCAGCGTGCTTAGTGTTAGGATCATCTTTTGCATGCTGGGAACTTTTGTAGGCTTAAAAAACCAGTTAGTTGCACTGCGTGCCTTTATACACAAATTACAGCACTCAAGAGAAGAATGAACCACTGGTGAGGAGTATAATGGAGTCAAATGGAAAGATGAGGTAAAATATGATAAAATTTCAACGTGTGCATGCACACACATGCACACATACAAAGGAAGCAAAATAGCACAGGAACATTGTGCAGTTTTTATACCAGGCATATCAACAACACACATAACACTGCCAGATGTTCCAGGTGCGTGTCAAAACTTTATTGTCTTTGAATTGCCAGATAATTAAGGCTAACTGATAAGGAATAAACTCCCAAAACTGATTATAAGCATGCAACATAATACTAACACACTAAGTAGATCTTATATAAAAGATTTTTTATTTTCCTGTTGTATCAAATATCCTTCCATCACAGATCCGTAGATGCCAGGAATTAAGAAAAAAAGTTCTCAAGGTTGTTTTAAGATGACTTAGCTCCTCAGTGAACTGAGTGTGGCTACAGGAGCACATTACTAGAATGGTAAGGAAAAGGAAAGAATTTACACGCCAGCCTTGTAGCAAATTCAAAGCAACTACTTCATCTTATTTAGCAGTTAGCTCCCCAAAACTGGGTGGCATGTAAAGTGAAGTACAAGCAAAGAAAACTGTTCAACTTGTCAAGACAAGACAGGGCTCTGATATAAACATCTGCTGAACAGAGTAGTTGCTCAAGGTATTTAAAATTTACTTAAAATGTCCATTTTAAACAATCTGAATTCAGAAGTACCTTTAAAAGTTCTCAGAAACAGAACATTTAGAGGACAGATTGATGCCAAGCGCTAGTAATTTTATCTTTAAGTCACTATGTCAAGCACAGCTCACATTAACAGTGGCTCAGATGCTTGGGAAAATGAGCTGGCCATGCTTTAGGGGGCTAACACCATCACTTCTGATGTCCATCTCTGCAGAGATACAAATATCATATGCTTAACACAAATACAATCTATATCTAACTCCCATTTCCCTCTACACATCTGACATGCAACCATCATTCCTAAAACAACTTTATGCTAATTAAGATAACGTATGTACGAAATATTTTATAACATGTAGGGTTTTGTTTTGTATTTAAATTGACCTTAACTCTAATCAAGCTTAAATAGCAGAAATTCCATATTTGTCATTAGTTATACTATGCAATGATCAACTTTGGAAAGAGTTACAAAAGAGTTTTCTGCTACATGAACAACATTCCATTTTAATGATCAACATCACATTTAGTTGGGTTTTAGTCCTTTACTCCACATCTCAGAAAAGCAGTACCATGTATGATAATAAAAAAGAATACCACAACAGAAAAATCTTATGCCATACTGGAAAATCTTTGCTGCTATTAACCAAAGTATCACGTGTGTGTTCATAAACTCTTGTCAAGCTCTACAATCCGTAAACAAGATCCAATGTTAGTAATGTATCTAAGCAATGGAACTGGCAGTAAAATTACTGACACCCCAGTTGCATAAAATACTACATAATTTGAAGTATGTTGCTCTTTGAATTTCCAAATCCAATCACAATTACAAATCCAGTTACAACATCAGTGTAAACCCTTCTAAAGGGAATGAAAGAACAGTAAATCCCAATGGATACATGAGTTCTGCAGCAGGGATGATGTAATATGCCAAAATAGACATGCTTTGACAGAAGCTGCTAGTTGAGTAAATAACGCACTGCGTGTCATTAATTTTGCATTAGTTTGCCAGCAGATATTTCTAAAAGGAGGAAGATCTAACAATTTTGCTTTGCTGCAGGTCTTACACAAAATTAAAACAACAGCGTTGCTCATATATTAACAGATTCCTTACAGAATAAATGAAGGAAGGAAGCCTGTGTGGTTCCGAGGTTTCATTTTGCCACATAGGGACAGGAAATAATACTGTCATTACAGCATTATTTGTGGATATAGAATACAATGTATAACAAGAATACTTTATAGTAAAGCATATCACAATAACAGTAATAGTGAGATAGTTGAGCAGCCTATAATGCAATTGCAGAATAGCATCAGAAAAAAAAAAAAAGGCTACTTTGCCAGCAGAATCATAGAATCCTGAGAGCTGGGACCTTTAAAAGATCACCTAGTCCAACTCCCCTGCAATGAATAGGGGCTAAATCAGGTTGCTTAGCCCCTTATCTCCAGCCTTACCTTGAAAGTCTCCACGGATGGGGCACTCACCACATCTCTGGGCAACCCTTTCCAGCACACCTCACCACCCTCACTGTAAAAGACTTTTTCCTTCTAAGTTAAATCTACCCTCATTAAGCTTGAAACCATTTCCCCTTGTTCTATCACCCTGCTAAACAACCTGTCCCCTTCTTTCCTGTAGCTCCCCTTTGGATACCAAAAGGCTGCTATCAGGTTATCTCACAGCCTTCTCTTCTCCAGGCTGAGCAGCCCCAGCTCCCTCAACCTGTCTTCACAGGAGAAGCGTTCCATCCCTTGGATGGTTTTTTTGGCCCTCCTTTGGATACACTCCAACAGGTCCATGTCTCTCCAGTGCTGAGGACTCCACATCTGGATGCAGTACTTCAGGTGAGGTCTCACCAGTGCAGAGCATAGGGGCAGGATCACCTCCCTCGCCCCGTTGGCCACGTTTCTTTTGATGCAGCCCAAGGATATCATTGGTTTTCTGGGCTGCAAGGGCACAGTGTTGCCTCACGTCCAGCTTCCCATCCACCAGAACCCCCAGGTCTTTCTTGGCAGGTCTGCACTCAATCCTTTCATCCGCCAGCTTGTATTGGTAGCAGATGTTGCCCCAATCCAGGTGCAAGACCTTGCACTTGGATTTGTTGAACCTCATGAGGTTCATCTGGGCCCACTGCTCAAGCCTGCCTGGGTCCCTCTGGATGGCATCCCATCCTTCTGGTGTGCTGACTGCATCCTACAGAATGCACACAATCCCACTGTCAATGCATTTGAAGATATTAAAAGGTCCTGGCACAGATCCGTGGGGGACACCATTTGTCACTGATCTCCATCCAGACATGGAGCCAGTGACCACTACTCTCTGGATTCAACCCTGCAGCCAGTTCATCGTCCTTTGAACGCTCCACCCATCAAATCCGTTTCTTTCCAATTTGGAGAGAAGGATGTTGGGGGGTACCGTGTCAAAAGCCTTACTGAAGTCAAGACAGATGACATCAGTGGCTCTTCCCTTGCTCACTGATGCAGTGACACCATCATAAAAGGCCACTAGGTTGGTCAACCAGGATTTGACCTTGGTGAAGCCATGCTGGTTCTCCCGTATCAGCTCCCTGCTTTCCTGCTTTGCCTTAGCATAACTTCCAAGAGAATCTGCTCCATGATCTTTCCCAGCACAGTGGTGAGAGTAACAGGTTGGTAGCTCCCAGGGTCATCCAATCATTTGAAGTAAATTTCAATTGCAAGAGGAGTTCGGGACAGGGAAGCAAGGTTCCTACAAATTTTTCATTTGCTCCTGACTTTTAAAATGAGCAATTTCTAATACTTTAAGAAGTCAAAAAAGCCACCTTATTTTCACATACTTTTTTCATGAGACTCTCCCAGGACAGAAACGGTTTCATTTCCAGCCTCATTCAAATTTTCAGTCACTCCATTCAAAAAAATCCCAAAGGACAATACTTGTCTGCCCGTAATGCTATCACTGGGATGAATGGCCCCCAAGCACACAGCATGTGAGGATGAAATTATTATTTTTGTATTATTACAAAAATAATTGTAACCTGAGGGAAAAGCAGAGGTTATCATTGGGCTCGCACCCACTGCTCTTTTCCTTCCAACATTCACAGGATAAGTAGATTGCCTCTGGTGAACCTCAAGCTGAGCAGGATAAGAAAGCCTCCTGAAGGCAGCAGGAATCATGCCGGGCTTCAGCAGGCAGCTTAAACGAGTCTGGCTGAGGATGCACCAGCAGCAATTTTCATAAAGATATTAAATAACCCAAACCCTCTCAGATTATCATGGAGAGGAAAAAATGCATGCTATGGATTTGGTTCAGGGCTGGTGCTTCAGCATTTTATCTATGGGTCTACCAATACTTCTACTACTCTATTTTGAAGTTACAAGCAAAAAAAAGTCAGTATAAAGCAGGAAAGCTGAACTGTTTCTTAGAAGGTAGAGCCCACATTCTTTTCAGCCACACACAACAAGAGCTAATAACCAAGTTAAATCATCTTCAGGATAGATGCAAGCAGAAGACAATTTATGTTTAAAGTTAAAATACAATTTCTAATACTAAGTTGGGAGGTATTAATCTAGTTAAAGACAGTTTCAGACAGCACAAGAACAAGTAAAAATTATTTTCTATCAAAAAATCCATACAACATTTCCCAAAAATTAAGTAAAAGTAGCTGAGCCTCACCTTCTCAGAACAAATTCTTTTTACTGAACTAAAACTGGTGGAGAAAAGGATGCCATTTTATTTCCACATGCTAACAAGTTGTTTTTGTTGTGGTTGTTTTTACCCTAGAAACCAAGTTCCAAAATTCACACACCTTTGTACAATATTCAACATTAGATATTATTTCAAAGGGTCCTTAAAGACCTAGCTTAAGTTATCAAAACAATGTGAAGTAGTCAAAATTCATTTCATGATTTGAGAACCAAACTATCACACTTTGCCATTATATTTTATTATCATGTGTCAACCAGGATTCACAAACCCACTAAAATATTGGTGAAAACTGTTCTCCAGATGAAGAACTAGCTTCCTGGAAAAAAAGGTATCATGCTTACTGAAGAAATAATTCCAGCACACAAGTCAGCTGTGTCTGACAATGGAATTGTATTGAAATCTGAAGTCGTTTAAACAATTCACTGAGCAATGTGGGATGGACAAAACTTTTGAAATAAATACCTTTTATGATACAATTTCAGAAGAACTGATTAAATCAATAACTGAAGGCAGGAAAGATTTGTGAAGATGAAGAAAATAGTTTTGTTTTCAGCTCTATCACAAGAGATTTCTCAAACATAACAGTGGAGACACTGAACAGTTTGATGAGACTCATTCTTAGCAAATACTGGATTTGCTGGATGCTTACTATTTGCTTACTTAGACACTGGCAAAGGCAACTCATCTGCCAAAGGCAGCACTCAGGTCTTCAAATTACTATATCTGCATTTGAGATCTGACGTCAGCCAAAACTTCTTTATTTTTGGTGTCATTCTGTGATACTTGACTCACTTGAGCAAACTTTCCTCCCTACCTAGCAAGCCCAGTCCTTCAGCCTTTCAAATACTGGCCATGTATAAAATACTGGCCATGTATACATCTCACAAAACCTACAAAAAAAAAACCCAACAAAACCAAGCCCACAAAATCCAACTGCTTTTTACAAGATCTGTGCACACCATCAGGAAAGAAGATGTGCAAAAGGCACTCGTGCAAGTGCTTATCTTTGCTTCTCATCCTGCCACACTCCATTCTTCTAATGACAAAAGTAGAAAACAACTACAAGAGTCCTTATTTTTGGAATCAAGAATCAAAGATTCAGGCCCGTGTGACAGAAAAGATACATGAGTAAAATCATCATCAATAACTAAATGTTTTATTTTTTTCCCCTTTGATTCATCAATCCGTTTTCTCTAAATCACAAGACATGAAAGCAATGAAGAAAGGTCAGTCAGGCTGGGCAGGAGTCACCAAACTCCACGTTCACATCAGTATTTTGAATGTAATAGCGAGACCGTTCAGGTGTCAGAGCAAAGGCACTTTCAGTTAGAACACTGCATCAGCATTATCACATCACACTGCAAACCCACAAGTACATCGTTAGTGGACCATACACAGTAAGTTACAATACCTGAGGTTTAGTGCATTCCTGTGAGCCAAAATGAAATGAATGCCATATAGGAGGAAAGGAAAAGATGAACATTATCAGACATGCCATAGTACATTCCACAACTATGAAGATAATGTTAAAATTATGCTAAGGAGGGTCCACTCCCCCCTACATTTTGGCTTCATGTGCAGAAAGTCATGCCACAACTAAGAGCACTGAAAAGCACAGCCATGCATTTAAGATAGCTTCGTATTTCCCTCTACATTTCCATAAAACTTTCCTCAGAAAACAGTTTGAACTTCCTGAAGAAAAGTACTGGAAATACAGCATTAGTGATTTATCAACCAAATTCATACTACGTGATAAGTAAGAGTTTGAATTCAGAGGAAAAAAAATAAGCAATCATAAATTTAGTACATTTAATAATGATTTTGAGGGTGCTATCAAAGCAGCTCTAATTATTTTAGACATGCATCTAACACCTAAACAAGATTCCATCCACAATGAAGAGCAAATTTCAAAACAAATCCATTGCATTCATTCATTTTCAGTGCCTTTAACATTATTTACTGCAGTATTTGTACATCTATTTATTTTAAATGCTGCTCACTGTTCATTCCTAAGCAGAACCAAAGATGAGACCCCGACAAATGCTGACTAATAAGCCCTTAAGGTCTGTGCTACAATATGCTCTGAATTCCTGTGTTGTTGTTTTTTAATCCATAATTTCTTTAGTTGATTTGTCAAGAAATGAAGACTAAAAAATATGAGCTCAGGGGATAGAAAATAGGCTGGGAGAAGAGACAATGCAGTCTCTAAGATGTGTGTTTGAAGCAACAGAAAAGGTATTGACAAGAAAAGAGAATGGGAGAGCGTGTGTACAAGATGTACTAAATGCTGTAAAAATAGGAAGGAATTATTGAACATGGAGAGCCTTTACTACACTGTAAAACTCATTTGAGTTTTGTTTGACTCAGTATTTGCTTTGAGAAATATAAAGTCACTCATACACATCATATTACTTTTCAAAGCAACGTTCTGCCGCAATTATTGCAGATTTTATGGTTTGTTTGGTAATCTCTTCCAAATCAAAAAGAAATCCCTCTTGCAATGAATTCACCAGCACATACACAAAATCTTTATGAACACAACAAAAGCAGTACAAAATGGGCTTTTGCTCTCACTGCCAAAATTAAACTTAGAAAAACTCACTATGTATACCTAAAGTGAAGTTTACAAAACAGGCATAGACCTATACAATGCCATTTGCATTCATATTATCTAAATATTATCCTATGTTTTAAATAAAAAATCACACCAGAATGGTTTGCTAGGCTCACTGTAAACATCAATATCAACAGGAAAAATTTTTCCTGTGCTCCTAAGTCCTATGAAGTACAATTCTGCATTTTTATTTTCCAAGAATAAAATCAGTTTCATCTTCAAATCAAGTGAACTGGTTCAAATCATATTAAATTTAGAGGCAATTAAAACTGCACTGAAAATTAAACCATTAAAAACTGTTGTATAAACAAAAAACAAATTGTTGGCATAAGAAATGATTCAACTTATGAGGAAAAGCCTGTGTAATTAACAAGAGATCTACAACAAACATCTACACACTTAGAGACACACACTAAATATACTTTGAAAGGCCAAAGAAATCGAAGAATAAGGATAAAGGAAAAAAAAAAAAAAGGAAGAAGCCTACAACTCTGCACTGGACCAAAGATGGCTATTTTAAAAGCTAAAGCTCTAATCCTGCACGTTTATATGCACGTGGTTTACACTGTGCAAAACTCAGCCAAATGAACTCACCAAGACTGAATATGCACAAAGTTATTTGCATCCATGCCTTTATGGTTTTTGCAGATTTGAAGGCTTAAGCAATCAAGACAAACAGCTTTGCCAGTATTTTGTTTACAGTTGAAATCAATACAAACATTAATCTCAGAGACATTTCCCCAGTTTAAAAGACATATAACAAAACCTTCTGTAGAATACAATTGAATTAATATTTTGATCCCAGGAAAAAGTCCATAAGCTTTCAACATAAGATTATCCAATAAAAAGAAATCAACTAAAATGATCAAATGATCTCCCTAATGAGGGGCAGAATACATAGCTGACTGAAACTCATGCATATGAAGGGCTCGATGCAGATATCAATAAAGAGTAATTTGACATCTAAGCTCTAGATTCCAAGAAGAAACAACAGAATTAAGCCAAGAATCTGGCCTACTGCTATGCAGTACAGTCTTTCTTCTGCAACAGCACTTATCATGGATGTGGATGAGTGCTTCACCAAGTTACCAAGAGCACTGCACATTGAACCCCTTGTACTGTAATCTAATACCAAATAGAAATTAGAGCAGGTTTTTTCCCACAATTTCACATAGTAATGACTGGAACACTAGGAAATAATAGATGACATTCACAGTCAGAAACCATGCTTTCAACTCTGAACTAAAAGGGAAGGTGCACACACTCACCTACTGATAGAAGCAAATTCACAGTACGTTAAGGGGAAACTCCTCCCCTGCAGAAACATGCAGTTTAAAGATACCAACACATTTAAACATTTTGATTTTTATAGTCAGTACTTTTCCTTTTTATGCTGTTGTGAAACAAATACAGATAGCTTACCGTATGGTAGCCTCTGGGCAGAGGTGGCTTCCCCACAGGATAAGGATCAACAGTATCAATAATTGTTTGTCGCTCCCCTTTTTGGTTGATTTTCCTAAACCTCCTTCGAGATTGCCTGTGAGAAGCTTGACGCTGAAAATATTCTTCATTTTCATCCATATAATCAACCTATAATAGATACAAGGAAGCATCATCTCCCATAAGAAATAAAAATGCTTTTGCATGTTAGAAATATAACTAATTCTATTTCAAAAACAGCAGTTAGCTGTGAATTTCCTGCATTTCAGCACTACAAAGAGTGAAGGCATTACAAAAAAAAAATAAAAATCAAATGCCCAGAGAGATAATAACAAAAGATAGCTATGAACAGAAGTACCGAGTATCAATACTTCTTTCAAAAATGTTGTCTCCATCCCTTCTCAGTTCTTTTTCTTGTGCTGAAACAAATTCCCTACTGCTAAAGACATTATTAAAAAACTTGTATAGTAGGAGAGTACTTGGTAGTTTTCCCACTGACTTCTCTTTGACACTGTAGATCTTTCCTAATCAACGTATGGCAAAAACTTTGCTTTTCAACAAGCAGCACTGTTTGTTATTATTTACTTCTATATTTTGAAGAGCATAAAACTCATTTTCTAACAGATTGGATTAATATAAAAACAAATTCAAAATAATAACAGGGAGAACAAAGATACCTATTAGGTTTATCCTAATAAGAAGCTAAAGTAAAGCTTCTCAGTTTCAGATCCTTCATAGTCCTAAATTGCTAAACAACAGCACACTGCAAAGAAAAATGTTTCAACTAAGAATTCTGGCTTTCCTGAAAGAACATTCTTTTTTTGGCTAAGAGTCAACATCCCTTCTGTGTTCATCCTATCAACAGAAACACTGCTCCACACTAACAGGGCAACAAGAGAAAGCTTTTCATTAGTGGCCACACATGGGGATTCAGTTAATCCATTCTTCAATTGAGTTGAACGTGCCAGGGATAAAGGTAGAGGTGCAGAGAAGGGATTACCAGGCACCTAGCAAGGGCCCTCTGTATTTTTCAGTAAGAAAAATAAATATTAGCCAAACACTCCCAAGGATTTGCAGCAAATCAGTCAGAAGTGTCACATACTAACCAGCTCACATCACTGAACGTAACTTTCAGTGTACCAATACAAGGGTGTGAGCACACTTTACCTGGTTTACCAGCTGGTAACACTGCCCATCCAGAAGTTTACTTCTATTTTCCTTATGCTTACATTTGAAAAGTGCTTACACTTCCCAAAAACTTATCACTGTAGAAATGGACAAGACAGATGGACGCTCGCATAACCCAGCTATATCCCAGCAGAGAACAACCTTGGGACCACATATCCTCTCCTGAACTTGTGGTCAGACATCAGTGACACAAAAAGGCAAGATAAACCATGGGGCTGGAAGAGGACATTAGCAGTGGGCTGCTGCTGAGGAGCTGCTTCTAAGGAAGGGAGTATTACAGAGAGCTTTATGGCTAAGGAAAAAGCAATTAGCATTTCTTACACACACCATTCCATTTCTCTTTCTGTACTGAATTAACCTCATAAGACAGGTTTCTCGAGTAGAAACGGGAGAGGTGACCATTTGTTCAGACTACATACCCTCATGTGATGACTAAAAACTTGTGTGCCTGTGAAGCCTAAAAAAATGATGCTCTTCTGCTCCTAGACTACAGCAGACACCACTGACAGAACAACTTGCACGTAGAAAAGTACTTCAAAATTTTCAAACTGCTTCTTAGAACTTGCTGAAAATACATTTCATTTAATCAAACAATTACTTAAACAAGCCTGAGTAAAGCAGCTTTTAAATACATATACGTATTCTGTTATTCTGTTAACACAAGCAAAATTTGTAGGATTACAAGGAAACTGCAACAGCACAAAAAGATGTCTCTCACTTAAGTATGGTATGCAAGAAAAGACAAGAAAGTTATGCATGGCATCTTGCATTTATAAATGCTAACACGCACACAGATCAACACGTTTCGTTGAAAACTGAAGTGTTTATCAAGGCTGGTCTGTAAAATAAAGCTCTATTCTGAAAATAAAAATAAAAATGAAGAAATTGAATGAAAATATTCTTACCACAATCATTTCAGATGGCTCTAAAACAATGCATTCACAGCCACGCCTGAAGCTTCCTGCAGAACGCTTGCCAAAACTGAAGAACAAAAATATGTCCATCAGAACAAAAGTCAGATCCATAATAAAATCCATAAGCATATTTACATTCTACCCAGATCTTACAAAGTACAGAAAAATACATACATACCTATTCACAACATAACAGTTTCGTGCATACGGCCTCCTACACAGAGCTGCTACCCAGTGACACCAGCAGCGGTGTATTTTTGATTCACATAGTTTACTGAGAGTAACTGCTAAATAATTCCATTAGCACTAAAACAAATGTCAGTCAGGCACAGGGTACTTAAGATGCATGGCTGATTCTGAACTACATTGGAGTTTGATCTAGTATCTTCTTCTGGCATTACAGTATTAAGTTACTTAAACCATCTGCATTTCTGTAAAGAAAGCTAACTAGCATGTAAATGAAAGAATAAGAAGTCTGATCAACTTCAATTAGCTTTTTTGTTTGGGTTTGGTTTTTAACTCAAAATAAATTAATGAAGTGCTCTGAATGTAAGAGTATTCCCAAACTGGACAGATAAGGGCAAAAGCTTGTTCTTCCATTACATATTCCCACGTTAGCACAACAATTAAGAAGGATAATATTTTTGCTTCCTATAGGATAAAATAAAATAGCAACTCTAGTTTCTATTTCTGAAGTGCTTGCCTGTATTAAATAAGTGTGTTTCTGCAAGCTCAAGTGCAAAGAATCAGGGAAATGCAGCAGCAGAGGTGCAGCATAGAGACACAGTACATAATTCAGTGAAATCCAATACAAGCCCTCCTACGATTAGATATGCAGTCCAGGTGGAAGAAAAAAACAGCTGAAGATTGTTTGTGAGGTGTGTCCTACCACTACCCATCCCCATCCATCTGGTTAGCTCCTATTTAGACCTGACAGGTCAATGCCAGACCTTTCCTGTTGCAAACAGGACAATGGGAGACATAGTAATTCTGGACTCACCTTGCAGCCTGTTCTAACATCTATCTCCCACAAGCTGATGTAATCATTTGGCCTTTTCGTTACTGCAGTATTGGGCTCAAGAAAGCATGGAAAGCCTTGCCTTGACCTTATCCCTATGCAGCCAAGCTATTTGCAAGGCACTGGGCTTCCAAATGTTCCTCAGGCTTTTCAAAAGACATCTTTCTTTCCTCAAATTCTCTTATATCCAGCATGGAAAAGAATATGGATATGTGCGTGTATACACACATATTTTCATGCAAAAATTAATGAGAACACACACAAAAATAAAAGGCACAGGAAAAAGGATTGAAGAACTTCAGAAGACCACTATTAAGGAAGCTTAAGAAAAACAAATCAGACTAAAAAAGATTGTAAGATCTACATTTTAAGCACTTGTGTAATATGCAGGCACAGTGACACGCACACAGAGTTGGTGAAAAGTAACTTTTTAAAAAGCATTTCCTAATAAGCAAACTTCAGAAGCTCGTGTATCAATCTGAACAGCACGTCTAACCAGTTTATGTCTGCTCTCCTGTCCTGCCTGGCGATTAGTGGAAATGAACAATTTAACTTGCTACCCCAAAGGCTAATCTCTTAACAACAGCACGTTATAGCTCCAAAAGAAGGCAGTCACATATTGAAAAGAAATGCCAGCTGTGCTTATTCATCAAAAAAATAATCGTGTTTAATGGTACACGGGACTTTGACAATAGAAAAAATTTTCCAGAATACTAAGCCTCTTGAAAAGAAACACTCAATAAAGAAGTCTCTCAACAAAATGCATATTTTCCTAGAGGCAAACACATGCTTCCCTCTACAGTCCTGCGACAAACCACGGGGTGCTTCACTCTGCAGTGCCCTCCTGGATTTTTACAGAATTTCAACTCTTAAAGGTACAAAAAAAAAAAAATGAAGCCATGTCTCTATTCCTTAGACCACTGAAGAAGTGACAAACTTATTTTCTTGGCCATTAACGTGATGCGAGGCACAGTGCTTCCTTAAAATCTCACTGGAGAGGGAGGAAAGAGCAAAGAGAAAGGAGACTGTAGATGTTTTATTCCTACGACAGCACATTTATCAGAGCACACAATCCTTGAACAAAGACGTCAAGTCACTTCAGGTTATAAACAAACCGTCATCTTTATTAAACACTGCATTTATGACAGCAAGTAAATCAAGGCCAAAAAAATGCAACGATATTTCAAGTGTTGCAGTTCTCTCCTCAGATGGGCCATTGCAACTGAACCTCCTGACCTCCAATCTGCTACTGACAGCACATTATCAGCAAGGAGCTCAAGTCATCAGTGAGGAGGAGGAGCCCACTGCTTCTACACATGCTCAACTATGACCAGCTCTGATGGTGGTGCAACATTCAGGGCAGTATTTGCATGCTACCTGTACCAGAGCCACATCTGATTAACTACACAGAGCCATACAAACGTGTGCTAGCACACAACTGAGAAACAGCTGAAATCTTAGGGCACTGCCAATCCCACTGATTCAATTCAGAAGACTGACATCAAAAAAAAAAACTGTTTGATTTAAATCAAAATTAATTTATCAGTTCTTGATACAAGAGTGAAAAGTAAAGACCAAAAAAAGGACGCTCTTCTCTGCTCCAAATCCTCTGCTAAAATAACTAGCCATCAGGTAAACACCAAACAAACTTCATATAATTGAACAAAAATGAGTAAGAACCAGAAAGAACCGAATAACCAACACACAATACAGCCTAT